>NC_138980.1:50515206-51101742 GCF_964341445.2 Mesoplodon mirus
CTCATTGGTCAAATTTCACCCATGACCATCAGATAGAACCAGGAGGGTGTAGTCACAGGAGCAACAAACCTCCTTTGAGCTTAGCCCTGTGAATTAGACATAAAGCAGTCAAGGTGTGTTGGGGAACATTCCAGAAAAAGTGCAGAAATACGGATACTATATTCCTTAACATGAACAATCTAATGCTTTAGAAGTGGTGTTGGGGATCTCAGTATACACACACTAGACTTATGTAGGAGATCGCCAGGGAGACAGGAGGATTGGTGACATGACAGATGGTTTAAAGCCCTAAAATGCAGCTGAGCCCCTTTTAAAGATCCCTGCCACCCAAGAACCTGTGCAGATGGACCAGAACTAATGGGAACTAATGAATATCCCAGGCACGTTTATCTTAAGATTCATTCTGTGCCTTGTTTCCTGGAAAGAACAGTGAATCAGGATTCAGAAAACCTGGATTCAAATCCTGCCTCTGCCCTTGCCTTTTATGCAATTTTGGGCAAGGGACCTCACCTCACCAAAATCAGGGTTAATAAGCATGCTTTGCCTACCTCAGAAAGTTGTCTCAAGAAGCAAATGAGATAATATCTGTAAAGCTAGCACTTTGTAAAATCTAAAGCACTGAGCAAATGTAAGAGATTATTAGTAATACAAGAAATCACAGGAAGCCAATGAGTTATAACACCTAGGTTACCTTTGCAAATATCTATTCCAACATGTTCTTCGGAATAGAAAAAAAAATCCTGCTGCACGAAATGTAATGAACGTTAAGTGTGTCTATTCTATTCTTATGAAGCATGGTTGGATGAAAAGGATCAGTGCACCTCAGAAGTGAAGAGCTGAAAGTGTATAGTTTTCAAGAAATAACTAGAGCTTCAGGAGAGGAGGAGTAATAGTAGTAGTAGTAATACTAAGAGCAGCAACCCAGTAGTAACAACAATAACCATCTGGTTGTTGTGTTCCAGGCATTGTGCTAAATGTTTTCCACTCAGTTGCTCAGTAAATTCATAGAACTTTCTCAGTTAGGCTCCCTTGCTGTCTCTGTTTTTTTTTTTTTTTTTTGTGGTACACGGGCCTCTCACTGTTGTGGCCTCTCCCGTTGCGGAACACAGGCTCCGGATGCGCAAGCTCAATGGCCATGGCTCACAGGCCCAACCGCTCGGCGGCATGTGGGATCCTCCCGGACCGGGGCACGAACCCATATCCCCTGCATCGGCAGGCGGACTCTCAACCACTGCGCCACCAGGGAAGCCCACTGTCTCTGTTTTAAAGGTGAGGAAACTGAATCAGGGCAAGTTGATAATTTACCCCCAGTCTCAGATATGGTAAGTGGGAGAGTCCAGACTAAAACTCAGTTAACTTCAATCCAAAGTTAAAGTAAATAACCAAAACACTACTCTGTATTTTAGAAGAAAATGTGATAAATGCCAAGTTTTGGTGGTGAAAAAAAGTAGTATATAAAGGACAGCATCTAACTATTCAGTCATAAATCCACATGTTTTTGATTCATGATATTTTTTCCATTGAATGTGGATGATCTCTAAACAAAATTTAACTGATTTAATCACTACGCACCTATATTAATTACATTAAAATGACAGTACCAATTATCAGTGAAAATGCTGAGTAACAAGAACCCTCATTCATTGCTACTGGAAAGGCAAAATGGTACAGCCACTTAGAAGACAGTTTGGTAGTTTCTTAAAGTTAAACATAGTCTTACGATGCAATTGAGAAATTACATTCCTAGGTATTTATCCAATTGATTTGAACACTTCACACAAAAACCTGCAGGCAAATGTTTATCACAGCTTTACTCATCACCAAAAACTAAAAGCAACCAAGAAGTCCTTCAATAGGTAAATGGATAAACAAACTGTGGTGTATCCATACAAACTATATAATACAATAGTGCAGTGCACCTAAAACTGTCAAAAAGCAATGAAAGCATAAACTTAGAAGCTATCATGGCCAAGATACACACCTAAGGAGACATGATGACTAAATGTAATATGGTATCCTAGTGAAATCTTGGAAAAGAAAAAAGACATTTGATTAAAAACTAAGATATCTGAATAACATGGACTTTAGTTAACAACAATGTATTATTGGTTCATTAATTGTGACAAATCTACCATACTAATTTAAGATGCTAATAATAGGAGAAAGTGGGTATGAGGTATATGGGTATATGAAACTGTCTACATTGGCTTGGCCATTTTTCTATAAATCTAAAACCATTCTAAAATTAAAAGTTGATTTTTCAAAATGTAAAAATCAAAACCAAAAATCCAATGAACTGTAAAGTCCCAAGAGATATGCTATAGGGAATACATAGTATTCTTTCGTCAAATAATAAAATATTGAAACCAAAAAACTCCAGAACAAAAGAAAGAAGAAAACAAAACTCAACAAATTTAGATTCATCAATGAGAAAAAAAGAACAGTTAATTTTCCAGACAGGTCAATGTTCCCATTTGAAATCATTAGAAGCTTCATGCTGTGGTCAAGGACAATCTTCTTCCTAATTTTTCTGCTTGCCAGACCTGTTCTCTTCATATTTAATGGCTATTTAGACATCTCAAAGATGATATTGATCTGTGTCTTAAAGTGGAATTGATTATTCAGCATGCCACTATTAAAATGTCCCTTTATTGCATAGGACTTTGCCTCAGAGCACATTAATGCTATTTTGTCAACAGCATGTATTCAGTGGCTAATAGATTCACTCTCAGCTAAGTAGATACAGTCAAATTTCATGAAGGGAGTTTGATTTACGTTTAGGAGCTAATAACAAAATGCAAGTTTGGATATAGAAGACCGTGTGCCAATTTATTTCTGGGAAGAAAAATAGAGGGAATCCTTTAAAAAAAAAAATGACTGTTTTCTATCATCTGGAGATTACCTAGTGGAGAAAAATGTGTGTATGCTCACTGAAGCCATTTGAACTGAGTAAAACAATTAGGAGGTGATTCAAATCCTAATTTCCATCTATTTTGCTCATTTATTCATTGGCTTGTTGGAGGAGAGAACAGCAAAAAAACAGCAAGAAAAAAGATTGTCAAGCCAGTTCAGAATTACTAAAGGGAAGGATTCTACATTCTACTATTCACCTCCACTATGGCAAACCAGGCAGAACTGAACTATTCTTGTGGACTTCAAAGGCTGTATAATTTTTCTGCAATGCTTTCTCAGTACAGTAGTTTTTTTTGGAAAGTATATTTTATGTGAGTTCTTTCTGTTGTCGTGATAGTTTTGACGAACACAAATATTACTTCAATGCAAGACATTTGTTCTCCTGGAAAATGTTTTCAGAATAAAAATTTTAGATACAGCATACCATTGGATCCAAATATTTTTTTAGCAGTCTGGAAACTCATGAGATTAAATTACATATGTAAGGTATGAATTTTGCGAATTTAGCAAACCTAATTTATTGTTAGAAATAACTTATTGTTGAAGTAAGATATCATGAAGTATTGCCCCAGCAATTCCATTCCTAGGTATATACTACAAGCTGATGTTCAAACAAAAGTGTGTACTCATATGTTCAGAGCAGCACTATTCACAATAGCCAAAAGGTGGAAACAACTCAAATGCTCATCAGCTGATGAAGACATAAACAAAATGTAGTATATCTATACATTGGAATATTATTCAGCCATAAAAGGCTGAATAATATGTAGCGTGTTGTACATGTTACAACATGAATGAAACTAGAAGACAACGCTAAGTGAAAGAAATCAGAAATAAAAGGTCACATATTGTATGAGTTCATTGATATAAAGTATTCAGAATAGGCAAACAGAGACAGAAATGCAGATTAATGGTTTTGAGAGAATGGGCAAAGTGAGGAATGGGAAGTTACTTCTTCCTGTGGAGTGATGAAAGTGTTGTGGAACAAGATAGTGATAATGCACATTGTGAATGAACTAAATGCCATTGAATTGTATATATTAAAATGGTTAAAATGGTGTTGTATATTATGTGAATGTCCCATCAGTAGAAATTTATAGAAACGTATGTGTATCGTGAGCACATGTGTTGGGAAGCACCTGTACACTGAACCACTATCCCTGTATAATTGTAACTACACATCGTGTTCATGCCAGATGGAGGGGGGATTCGAAAACAGGAAGCGTAGACGCTGCCGAGCCAAAAGAATGTGGAGAAAAAGAGCTGCTTTTTCCCAGGAGAATCAACTCCCTATTAATACTCTGCCACCCAGCTGTTCTTTACTACCAAAAACATCCAAAGTGGAAATATAAAAACAACCTGCCATCTGGTAGAGGAGCAGATGGAACTCAGATGGTCTGTCAGGCTAGGAAGAGGCTGTGGTGGGTACGACACTAGTCATGAGCTGTGCGTGGCATCTGAAAAGTGCATCTGGATTATCCAGCAGGGTCTATAAAGTCAACGCGGGTCTGGACATACCGTAGGTGGGGTTACTTAGCAGACCCACAGATATGAAACCTTGATGAGAGGCGCGGTGGACAGGTAGCTGATCAGTGAAGAAGCATGAACGTGAGAAAGGAGCAAAGGATAAACAGGAAATCATGAAGGAGGTCAAGTTAAACAGCCTTTGCCAAACAGGTCTGGTCTCAGTTTCCCTTTTTTTGGGGGGGGTATCTCTCTTACTGTCTCTCAACTCATTTCATGTCACAGCAATGTGCAGATGAGGTAAAGCCAATGATAGTTCACAGAGTTACAACATCGGCACTGATTACATTGATGATAAAAGCAGTTTCCACTTGCCTGGTGCTACCTATGAGCCAGGCCTGAGCTAAGGGCATCTAAGGATTATCTCGTTTAGTGCTCACACACCCTTCAAGGTAGGCATTATCCCATTCAGTGAGGACTTGAGGAAACTAAGGCTTGTCCAGGTGCAAGAACTCTCTCAAGGTCTCCCATCTAGTGGCCAAACCGGTGTTTGAAAGCTGGGAGTCTGACTGTAGTGCTCTTCTAATCACAGAGATACCTTCAATAACAGCTATACTCACAGAAAGTTTTCAGGGAAAAGCTCATGAGCCCTTGGCCTATAGTAATCTGACTCTGAAGAAATATGCAAAGGGATTTTCAAAGGCCCAGCAGCAAACCAGTGAAGATAGCATAAAAGCCAGGATGTGAGGAAGTGTGAAGTAGGAGAGAAAGAGGTACCAAAAAATAGACTTAACTTGCTTTATTGTCATCATCTATTTACACAACAGTCACCTCCACTAAACTGAGAGCCCCTAGCAGGCAGGAATCCTGAGTTTTTCACCCTGGTGCGTAGTACAGTGCCTGTATCCAATAAGCCTTTAATAAATATTTTTGAATAAATAAAACTGGACTGGGGCTTCCCTGGTGGCGCAGTGGTTGAGAGTCCGCCTGCCGATGCAGGGGACACGGGTTCGTGCCCCAGTCGGGGAGGATCCCACATGCCTCGGAGCGGCTGGGCCTGTGAGCCATGGCTGCTGGGCCTGCGCGTCTGGAGCCTGTGCTCCGCAACAGGAGAGGCCACAACAGTGAGAGGCCCGCGTACCACAAAAAAAAAAAACAAAAAAAACCCCTGGACTTCTGGTATAATGACTGATAAGAATAATAATAGTTTCTACCATGTATTGAGCATTTAACTTATGCTTAGAAATGCACACTTTATAAAGCTTATATCTCTTTTCCACCTCCCAACAAATGAAGTAAGTATAATTACAGACAAAGAAACTGAAGTTCAAATAACTTTCACGAATTCAACCGTCTAGTAAAAAGTGAACTGTATTTCAAATCCTAATCTCTATGATTCCAAATCCCAGGTGCTTTAACCTCTTCTATTTTCTATAATAAATGATCCATCCTTTAGTGAGGAGGGATTAGTGATTATGCGTGTTTTGGAAAAGGAAAATGAAAATTATAAGGTAATGTCAGCTTTTAAAAAAACTGAATGCAAAATTATACATGTGATTTGATTACAACTGGGTAAGAATTCACAGCATACAAAGGAAACAGCAGGAAGCCTGGAAAATAAAACAGTTGTATAAGAATGGTGAGACTATGGATAATTTTTTAACATTTTGCTTAATTTTTCTATAATGTTAAGAATAAATAAGATTTGAAGATAAATACACATGTAATAAAACAAATTATTATATGCACACAAACTGATGGCTTTAGGCAGAATCATTGCTTTTAAGCTATGGTTGTAGATCCAGGATAATTATATGACATCTTGGGTACCATATTTTCCTAAAGATATGGCAAAGCTCTGTGAAACAGGAATTTTGAGTCTTCCTCAATTCACTAGCTAAGATTAAAAGTTCGAAAATATTCTCCTCAGTGGAACATTCAAAAATATCACTTGCTGTAAATATAACTTCAAACCAGTTTCTCCTTTCATATAATCTATGAAATATTCTCTGTCTCCATGTATATTAAGTTTTATTACTTCTGAAAACATCAACTTCATCATCAGTCTTTCACCCTGGGCCCAGTTATCTGCTTAAAAGGCCGGTCAATATATGGCACTTCCCTCTTTAAAAACCCTCCAGCACTTCCCATTACATAAAGAATAGCCAGAACTCCAGGTCCTAATTCCCTCCTACTATCCTCCTTAGACCATATGCTCTACTCACAATTTGCCATTCACATTCATAACATTCATGATTTCATGCCTTTCTTGTAATAGAAACTTGGTTTCAAACGCCTTGCCTCACGTATCAAATCTTGTCTCATTCCTCAAGATTCAAGAGTACTGCTTCTGTCACACCTTTGATAATATGGCACACCCTGGTTTAAATGACTCAAGATGCCGTGATCCCAATGCATAATCTTTGTATTGCTACAGCTTACTATATTCTGTCTTCTCTGATATAATAATAGTAGATAACAGTTATCAAATATATTGATTATGCATTTTATATGTATTAGCTCACTTAAAATAACAATGTTAGGGGCTTCCCTGGTGGCGCAGTGGTTGAGAGTCCGCCTGCTGATGCAGGGGACACGGGTTCGTGCCCCAGCCCGGGAGGATCCCACGTGCAGCGGAGCGGCTGGGCCCGTGAGCCATGGCCGCTGAGCCTGCGCGTCTGGAGCCTGTGCTCTGCGGTGGGAGAGGCCACAACAGTGAGAGGCCCGTGTACGGCAAAAAAAAACAAAACAAACAAACAAAAAAAAACAGTGCTAGGAGAAGAACTATTAGAAGAACTATTAGACCATTTAAGAAAAAAGGAACCAGAGACCAGGGTGATAAAATTCTCACCCCGGAGTATAATGAGTAAGCATCAGAGATGAACTTTGAACTCAGGTGTGCCTGACCCGAAACACTGTGCTCTTAACTACTACATTTCAAAAATGCTCTCCAAATTTCCAGTTGTCTGCCTGGGAAATTAATTGGAGGCAAATGGTTTGGATGGCAGAAACATATGCATATGCTCCAGTGCCAGGCTAAGCCTGAAACAAAAGGAAAAATCAGTAATACCAATCTTGTCTTTATTTAAAATTTGGTATTGTTTCATCATGGATTTCCTTGAATTTATTTTGATGTTTAAAATATTACATAAAATATTAGTTATCTTGAATCCTGTGTTTCTTGGCATGCCTTCACATTTTGCACCCAAGGTGAGTGCCTAACATGCCCCACCCTAGTCCTGGCCCAGCTTAACAGTGTCTGACACATAGGGGGCACTCAAAAAAATTGGCTTGTATATTGAGTTTAATTTATATGTCAATCTTTTCCATAGGACCTCAAACTCCTTGGAGGCAGTAACTGTAAGTGATCCCTTTTTGTAATCTTACTAACTCCCACACTGTAACTTTTTAGTTCGATCCTCAAAAAATGTTTTGAATGAAAAACACTCCCGCTGTCACTTTCAACTGTGGTAGACTCATACTTCACAATGCCCATTAGAAGGTTACCCTCCATAACGAAAAACTTGCCATCTGACCATAGTTTTAACTTTTCATTAGCTGCCAAATCATATGCTATGTGACCTAAAAAAAACAAAGTAAGAATTGAAGGTCAACTTTGTTTCCTCTAAATTCTGCCCCAAAGTTCCTCTTCATTGAAAGTTTTAAAGAACTATTTTTAGTTTCTCTCAAGGATGTCTTACATCACTGTAACTAATCCTCCAAACACAATGACGGAACTCCTGTTGTTAATGAGTCATACTTCATGTGATTGGAAAATATAGGCCAAGGATTTGTTTCAAAGTTTTGAAAGATAATTGTCTTTGTGCAGTCTTGCTGTCGGTATAGCCGTCTTAGCAACTGAAGATGCTCTGCAGAAAAAAGAAGCTGTTAATTCATAGAGCTTGGGTTGACATTCTAGCTCCATCACTTACTAGCTGTGTGGTATTTGCAAGTAACAGAACCTCTCCAAAGCACATCTGAAAAACGGAGATGATAATAATAACACCTCCATCAAGGGAAAATGCTGTATCTAGCACCCAGTAACTGCTCAATAAATATGAACTCTTATTTTTCATTTAATGCATGTATATTAAGGCTACTGTATGCTAGGTGCTGGGCTAGGCATTAGGAATAAAGGGTAGATCAAGCACAAAATCAGTGACTGTTAAATTAAGCTATATTCATTGAGCATCTACTATGTAAGTCACTCTACCAGAAATTGTAGGAGAACAAAGAGGAATAAGACAAAATCTCAGCCTTTAAGACATTAGTATGAAATGTTATTGATTTCAAACAAAAAAGGAAAGACTACTAATAATTAAAGAAAATGATAAATAAATGTGTTTGTTAAGGATGAACCAAACTATATAATGTTATTGACAGTTTAATACAAGAAGGTCTGGAGGGAAATTTTTGCATCTTTGTTCAGTTATGTGAAACAAATAGTTTATTCCAGGAGAATGTAGAAAAAATTAAATTAGACTGAGAGAAGATGTAGATTCTGGCCACAATCTCTACTAGTAATGATAGCTTGGTGAAGTCATTTCACCTTCCACTTTTAAAATGGGGTTGTTCAGAACTTTAGGTGAAATAATCTTAGTTGGTTTGTCAGCTTAGGTACTTAGGGAAGCAGATGAATAACAGAATGGGAAACACAGAGATTTATTGGGGGAAATGCCTGTGTATGTGTTATGGGATGAACTGTGTTCCCCTAAAATTCAAATGTTGAAGTCCTAAACCCTAGCATCTCAGAATGAAATAGCATTTGGAGACAGGGACTTTATGGAGGTAATTAAATTAAAATGAGGTCATTGGAGTGGGCCCTACTCCAGTACGACTGATACCCTTATAAAAAAGGGAGATTGGGGACTGCCGGGGGCTTGGCCAAGATGGCAGAGTAGGAAGACCCAGAGCTCACCTCATCTCATGGGCACAACAAAATTACAACTATTTAAAGAACAACTATTAATGAGAAAAACTGGAATCTACCAGAAAGGATCTTCTACACTAAAGATATAAAGAAGGAGAGAAGGAACCACAATGAGATGGGTAGGAGGGGCGGAGTCATGGTATAATCAAGACCCATATACCCAAGTGGGCAAACCACAAGCGGGAGAATAATTACAGTGGCAAAGGCTCTCTCCAAGGAATGAGGGGTCTGAGGACCATATTGGCTTTCCTAGCCCAGGGGTCCTGTACCAGGAAGATAAGGCCCTAGAACATGTTTGGCTGTGAAGGTCAGCAGGGCTTACTTTCAGGAGACCCAGAGTGCTGTGGGAAATAGAGACTCCATTCTTTAAGGGTGCACACAAAAGCTCCGGGACCCAGGGCAGAAGCAGTAATTTAAAAGGAGCCTGGGGGACTTCCCTGGTGGTGCAGTGATTAAGAATCCACCTGCCAATGCAGGGGGCAGAGGTTCAAGCCCTGGTCCGGGAAGATCTCACATGCCACAGAGCAACTAAGCCCGTGCGCCGCAACTACTGAGCCTGCACTCTAGAGCCTGCATGCTACAACTACTGAAGCCCATGCACCTAGAGCTTATGCTCTGCAACAAAGAGAAGCCACCACAAAATGAGAAGCCCACACACCGCAACAAAGAGAAGCCACCACAAAATGAGAAGCCCACACACCGCAACAAAGAGTAGCCCATGCTCACAGCAACTAGAGAGAAAGCCCGCATGCAGCAACAAAGACCCAACACAGCCAAAAATAGATAAATTTTAAAAAATAAAATAAAATAAAAGGAGCCTGGGTCAGACTTCCCTGGTGGTGCAGTGGTTAAGAATCGGCATGCCAATGCAGGGGACACGGGTTCAATCCCTGGTCAAGGAAGATTCCACATGCCGTGGAGAAACTAAGCCCGTGAGCCACAACTACTGAGCCCATAGGCTCTAAGGCCCACGTGCTGCAACTAGCAAGCCTGCATGCTGCAGCTACTGAGCCCAAGTAACTAGAGCCTGTGCTCTGCAACAAGAGAAGCCACCACACTGAGTAGCCCACACACCACAACGAACAGTAGCCCCCACTCGCAGCAAGCAGGGAAAGCCCACGTGCAGCAACGAAGATCCAATGCAGCCAAATAAAATAAAATAAAATAAAATAAAAACTAAACTAAACTAAACTAAACTAAACTAAACTAAACTAAAATAAGCCTGGGTCAGGCCCACCTGCTGATCTTACAGAATCTCCTAGAGAGGCAGGAGGCAACTGGAGCTCATTCTGGGGACATGGGCACTGGAAGCAGCCATTTGGAAAGCTCATTCTACCAGGTGGACACAGGTGCTGGCAAGCACCATTTTAGAAGCCTCCCTCTAGCTTATTAGCCTCTGGACCCATCCACACCTCCACTATCCAGTCTATATGCACCAGTCCTGCGATGCCTCAGGCCAAACACAGGGACACAGACCTGGAAACCAGAAGTCAGGCTACCTTACAATCCCCTGAGCTCACAGTCACCCCTGGGTATGACCCTGTCCATTAGAGAGCCCAGGACACAGCCCCAAGCACCAGTGTGCAGGCACTAGACTCAGGACCCCCAAGACCCTGAATTCAGAGACCCCAGGACCTGGCCTTACCCACCAGGCAACAACCCCAGGATATCACAGGCCCTGGCCCCACCCACCATCAGGTGGATACTAGCCCCAGGACAACTGTATCCCTGCAGCCTGCTGAGGCAGGACCCAGGTCCCAGCTAACCTGCCAGCAGGCCAGGTTAGGTCCTGGGACCCAGGACCCAGCTAACCTGCCAGCAGGCCAGCACCAGCCCTAGGACCTGCTGGGTCCTGGTCTTGACCACCAGAAGGCCAACAACAGCTCTAAGACACATTGGGCCCCTGCCAGCAGCCCTGGGATCCAGCCCCCATACCAGCGGTCAACACTAGTTTGAGGACACTATGCACCTTCCAATCATATGTGTCAGGAACTGGCCCCACCCATCAGTGGTCCAATACCAGCTCTGGAACCCCGGAGCCCTGCACCAGAGACCCTAGGACACATTTCTGCACGACAGAGGGCTGGCAGCAGTCCTGGGATCTCTTGGACCCTGGCCCTGCCCACTGAGGGTAGACACTAGCCCCAGGACCACAGCAGTCCCACAGCCTGCCTTGTCAGGACACAGACAACATAGCAACAGGCTGGCATCAGCCCTGGGACCCCACAGGCTACAGCCCTGCCCACTACCAGGCCAACTCTAGCTCTGGGACACCTTGGATACCTCAGCCAGTGGCCCAGGGAACCAGCCCCACCTGCCAGCTGGCTGACACCATCTTTGGGACCCCCAGGGCCCTGTAGTTCATAGTTATAAAAGTCCACCTCAGGAAACATGAAACATCTCAAGCAAACAAATAAAGGAACTAGAAAAAGAAGAACAAATAAAGCTCAAAGTTAAAGAAGGAAATCATAAATATCAGAGCAGAAATAAGTGAAATAGAAGCTCAAATAACACAGGAAAGATCAATGAAACTAGGAGCTGCTTCTTAGTAAAGATAAACAAAATTGAAAAAACTTTAGCAAGACTCATGAAGAAAAAAAGAGAGAGTGCCCAAATTGATAAAATCAGAAATGATATAGAAGTTACAAATGACATCACAGAAATGCAAAGGATCATAAGAAATTACTATGAGCAAATATATGGACAATAAAATGGACAACCTAGAAGAATTGGACAAATTTCTAGAAATATACAATCTCCCAACACGGAGCCAGGAAGAAATAGAAAATATGAACAGACCAATTACGAGCAATGAAATTGAATCAGTAATAAAACAAACAAACAAACAAAAAACCTTCAAACAAACAAAAGTCCAGGACCACATGGCTTCACAGGTAAATTCTACCAAACATTTAGAGAAGAGTTAACACCTATATTTCTCAAACTATTCCCAAAAATGCAGAGAAAGGAACACCTCCAAACGCATTCTAAGAGACCAGCATCACCCTGATACCAAAACCAGAAAAAGATATCACAAAAAAAGAAAATTGCAGGTCAACATCACTGATGAACAGAAATCCTCAACAAAATATTAGCAAATTCTATCCAACAACACATTAAAAGGATCATATACCATGATCAAGTGGGATTTATCCTGGGGATGCAAGGATGGTTCAATATCAGCAAATCAATCAGTGTGATATACCACATTAACAAATTGAAGAATAAAAATCATACGATTGGGCTTCCCTGGTGACGCAGTGGTTGAGAGTCTGCATGCCAATGCAGGGGACACGGGTTCGTGCCTCGGTCCGTGAGGATCCCACATGCTGCGGAGCGGCTGGGCCCGCGAGCCATGGCCGCTGGGCCTGTGCGTCCGGAGCCTGTGCTCTGCAACGGGATAGGCCACAACAGTGAGAGGCCCGCGTACCACAAAAAAAAAAAAAAAAAAATCATACGATCATCTCAATAGATGCAGAAAAAGCTTTTGACAAAATTCAACATCCATTTGTGATAAGGACTGTCCACAAAATGGTTATAGAAAGGACATGCCTCATAAAGGTCATATATGATCAGCCCACTGCTAACATCATACTCAATGATGAAAAGCTGAAAGGATTTTCTCCAAAATCAGGAAAAGAAAGGATGCCCACTCTCGCCAGTTTTATTCAACATAGTGTGTAAAGTCCTAGACACAGCAATCAGACAAGAGAAAGAAATAAAGGGAATCCAAATTGGAAAGGAAGAAGCAAAACTGTCACTGTTAGTAGATGACATGACACTATACATAGAAAATCCTAAAGATGCCACCAAAAAACAACTAGAGCTCATCAATGAATTGGTAAAACTGCAGGATACAAAATTAGTATACAAATATCTGTTGTATTTCTATTCACTAACAATAAGCTGTCAGAAAGACTAATTAAGGAAATAATTCCACTTACAATAACATCAAAAAGAATAAAATACCTAGGAATAAATCTAACTAAGGAGGTAAAAGACCTGTACTCAGGTAAGATACTGATGAAAGAAATCAAAGATAACACAAACAGAAGGAAAGATATATATAGTGTTCATAGATTGGAAGACTTAATAATATTAAAATGACCATACTACCCAAGGCAATCTATAGACAGTGCAATCCCTATCAAAATACAAATAACATTTTCAACAGAACTAGGTCAAATAATTTTAAAATTTATATGGAAACAAAAAAGACCCCAAATAGCCAGAGCAATCCTGAGAAAAAAGAAGAAAGGTGAAGATATCACCCTCCCTGGCTTCAGACTATACTACAAAGCTACAGTAATCAAAACAGTATGGTGATGGCACAAAAAACAGTCACATAGATAAATGAAACAAAATACAGAGCCCAGAAATAAACCCATGCACTTATGGTCAATTAAACTCTGACAATGAAGGCAAGAACATTAAGTGGGAAAAAGACAGTCTCTTCAATACGTGGTGCTGGGAAAACTGGACAGCTACATGTAAAACAATGAAATTAAAATATTTTCCACACCACATACAAAAGTAAACTTAGGGGCTTCCCTGGTGGCGCAGTGGTTGAGAGTCTGCCTGCTGATGCAGGGGACACGGGTTTGTGCCCTGGTCCAGGAAGATCCCACATGCCGTGGAGCGGCTGGGCCCATGAGCCATGGCCACTGAGCCTATGAGTCCGGAGCCTGTGCTCCGCAACGGGAGAGGCCACAGCAGTGAGAGGCCTGCATACTGCGGAAAAAAAAAAAAAAAAAAAAAAAAGTAAACTTAAAATGGACTAAAGATCTAAATGTAAGACTGGAAAACATAAATCATCTAGAAGAAAACATAGGCAGAATACTCTTTGCATAATCATAGCAGTATTTTTTTAGATCTGTTTCCTAAGGCAAAGGAAACAAAAGTGAATGTGACCTGACTGATCTTAAAAGCTTTTGCACAGCAAAGGAAATAATTGACAAAATGAAAAGACAACATACAAAATTGGAGAAAATATTTGCAAATGATAAAACTGACAGGGGGTTCATATCCAAAATATATAAACAGCTCATGTAAACAAACAACCCAATTAAAAAATGGACATTTTTCCAGAGAAGACATACAGATGGCCAACAGGCACAAGAAAAGATGCTCAATACTGCTAATCATCAGAGAAATGCAAATCATAACAACAATGAGATATCACCTCACACCTGTCAGAATAGCTATCATCAAGAAGACCACAAATAACAAATGCTGGCAAAGATGTGGACGATAGGGAACCCTTGTGCACTGTTGGTGGGAATGTAAATTGGTGCAGCCACTGTGGAAAATAATATGGAGTTTTCTCAAAAAACTAAAATAGAACTACCATGTGATCCGGCAATTCCACTCCTGGTTATGTATCCAAAGAAAACAAAAACACTAATATGAAAAGATACATGCATCCCAGTGTTCATAGCAGCATTATTTACAATTGCCAAGCTAGGGAAGCAACATAAGCATCCAGATGGATAAAGAAGATATGAGATACATACATATATATGTGTATGTGTGTGTATATATATATATATATATATGAATACTATTCAGCTGTAAAAAATAAGAATGAAATTTTGCCACTTGCAACAACATGGATGGATCTGGAGAATAATATGCTTAGTGAAATAAGTCAGACAGAGAAAGAAAAATATTGTATTTTATCGCTTACATGTGAAATCTAAAAACATAAAACAAATGAGTGAATATAACAAAATAGAAACAGACTCACAGATATAGAGAAAAACTAGTGGTTACCAGTGGGGAGAGAGAAAGGGGGCAGGGCAGTATAGGGGTAGTGGTAAGGGATTAAGAGGTAGAAACTACTATGTATAAAATAAATAAGCTATAAGGATATATTGTACAGCCCAGGGAATATGTCCAATATTTTATAATAACTTTAAGTGGAGTATCACCTATAAAAATTTTGAGGCACTATGTTGTACACCTGGAACTAATATAATATTGCAAATCAACTATATCTCAAAAAAAAAAAAAGGAAGACGAGATTGGGACACAGACAGGTACAGAGGAAAGACCATGTGAGGAACCAGCTGAAAGGTGCTATCTACCAAGCAAAGAGAGACACAGGAACCAATCCTGCTGACACATTGATCTCAGTCTTCCAGCATCCAGAATTGTGAGAAAACAAAATTTCTGTTGTTTAAACCACTCAGTCTGTGGTACTTTGTTATGGCAGCCCTGCTCTACACTACATAACAATAGCGGAGGAGAGACCGCAATGCAAGTGAGACACCTGTGAAAGGAGAAAGAGAAGAAAGGAGACTTGGGTAGAAAGAGCCTCATCCTGGAATGCAGCCTCAAGAAAGTTTCAGACAGATCAATGGGGATCCAGGAGTGCAGATTGCCTGTTAGAGAAGCACCCCATTTGCCAGGAGTATCTGGTTCTACAGATTCCAAAGGTGTGGCAGCTGGAAGCCATCAGCTTATTACACTCCTTGCAGGAGGCTCTCTCTAGAAGGGAGATCTGAGTGTCATGCCTCCATGACAGCCACAGTGAACATATTTTGAAAATGCTAAAGAAAGTTGTTGTTCTTGTTGTTCTGATTATTATTATTCCCCTTGATACCGCTGCTGCTCTAACTACCACTACTGAGCCCAAATTTGTTCATTCACTAAATAGAGATGAAGAAGGAGGAGGCCTCTGCTGGGTTAGACACCAGTGGACTCCAGAACTCCAGTCCCCCCGAGGGTGCTACAACATAGCCCTCTGCTATACAGAGGTATAATGTGGAGTGTCTTCTCCATACAAAATATTTTCATAACTGACCTACCACAATGCCCACTATTTCACCATTAGAAATTTATCCATGTGTTTGAGATGTGTGTTTTTAGTAATCTCTAATTAATCCAGATGCATTAACATCAAACCTGTGTTCTTAAGCCAGTTCTTATACTATACTGGCTTTAGGGAAAACAACAAGTCAGCACCTTTTAAGAGTCAGCACTAGTCACCACCTTTTAAGATATCTTCCCAGAAGCACCACTTGTGAACTTCCACTTGCTTTGTCTACATCCAGCTACAAAGGAGGCTGGGCATTTTGCTACCAGAATCAAGTTGGAGGAGTAAAGGAAAAATGAATATTGTATAGTCTGCCCTAGATGTATAGCCCATGCCATATTGACTTTGTCATGCTGCTAAAGGATAAGGAACGTAGGGTGCTCTAAAATAAGGATTTCCAACTGGTGGGATGCCTTCTTCCCAGTTGAGATTTGTTTTCTTAGTAAAGATCTATGGCTTATACATGTAAATTGTACTTTTTAGGTCTTTTGGTGGGGAGACAAAACTATCTGACCAGATATTTTGAGCTTAAATTCTAGTGACCTTGATGAGTGAAAAGGTAACCTAAAACTTAAAATTCCTTGAACAATCTCCAAATCCTTCAATTGACTGGGTAGCCAAGGAAGTTTGAGAATATATCTAGAGAAATGAATGAGAGTAGAACTGTTTCACTTTATAAATTAAAATAGTTAAATAATCTCATCTGTGGTAACCTAAAGTCTCTCATTAGGCATAGGGAACTGGATTTATTCTTTAGCTTTAAAATCAGGTAACCCAATTTAGTTATATAAACGTAGAGTTTTACAAATGTCTTAATTTTATATTGTTTCTATGTGCTTTAAATGCAATGAAATGTTTTTTGTTAGGATCATAGAAGAAAAGAATGTTGGAGCTGCAAGGGTGCCTACAGATTACCTTGATTTCTTACTCTTTTTGAGTATTAGGCTCTCACTGTTACTAGTTCTCCTCCTCTGGTATACTTTTGTCACACGTGTGGCCGTGTGGCTTCATTTAAACAGCCTTCCTATGTTTGTGGACTTCCCTACATTTTGAATTTTGCCTCCCTAAGGTAGAAGCCAGAATTATTTTTTCCAGACTTTCTGGCATAGGCATTTGATCCAGGCTTCCTCAATCACTCACACTCCCTTGGGACTTCTATTTAGAAGGGAGCAATGTGTGGAAATAGGCATAGTGTGCAATCCACTTTCTGGTAAACATGAAGAGGAAACAGACAAGTGCCAGTGTCAGCAGAGACAGTGGTTCATGGGTAGAATCACATACAGTACCTGTGATGCTAGATTTAATGTCTATGTCAACAACTGTGGCAGCAGAGGTGTCTCCACCGGGAGATACAGAATAATTTGGGCATTTTTATCAGGTATACAGCCTTTGCCCCCCATAAAGATTCTTTTAATGAATTCCTTTTCTGCCAAAAGTAGAGAAAGTTCTGTTATCCGGAAGGATACACCTTATTTTATAGATGGGAAATCTGAGATTTGGAGAAAGTAAAGGAAAGATGGTTTATAACACCTGGTGATGTGATATGTTATAGAGTAAAACAGTTATGAATTAAGGGATCATAATCAATCTGCTAGACAACGTGCCAGAAGGAGTTGGGTGGATATAGGTGGAGAAGGGTCCTGGGGCTGCTGACAAAGTGAGTGGAACATAAAGTTGGATGAGGGGAGTTTATTGTTAGAGAAACCCTCTTCCCTGATAGAGGACTGAAAATGCTGGCAAAGACTCAAGGAGACGATGATAACACAGAGCTAGAACGGCTCTTATAATCTTGGAGAAAGCAATGACCCAAACTAAATGAATTAGAAATGCCAAAGCTGTCATGGCAGCTGATCAAAAGAGAAATCAAAGGGCTCAAAAGAGCAGGCATGCTTACGATATACATACTGTATAAGCCTGAAAACCCAACAGCCAACTATGCTCTGTGGGAGGACATAGAGAACATGGAGAATACTATGTGTTACAGTGCAATGGGGAATACACTGATGAGCAGGGCAACAGAGTTGTTGAGAAGCTCAGTGGTGATGGCTCTTTTTTAGATAAGGCTAACAGGAAAGCTATCACAAACTAGGCTCCCTAAGAGCAGTAAAGATAACAGAATATTGACAGTAATTCCAAGTGGTGCTTAACTATTAGAATCAAGGCACTATTATCTTACTACTCTTATTACTAGAGTGACAGCCAGGGAGACTTGACACGCAGAGAGCTATAGAAACAGTTAAAAGAATACCACATCATACAGCTCAATAGCAAAACAACAAATGATCCGATTTAAAAATGGGCAGAGGGGCTTCCCTGGTGGCGCAGTGGTTGAGAGTCCACCTGCCGATGCAGGGGACACGGGTTCGTGCCCCGGTCTGGGAAGATCCCACATGCCACGGAGTGGCTGGGCCCGTGAGCCATGGCCGCTGAGCCTGCGCATCCAGAGCCTGTGCTCCGCAATGGGAGAGGCCACAACAGTGAGAGGCCTGCGTACCACAAAAAAAAAAAAAAAAAAAAAAAAGACACCACAATGAGAAATCACCTCATACCTGTTAGAATGAATGACTATACTCAAAAAGGCAAGAAATAATAAGTTCTGGCAAGTATGTGGAGAAAAGAGAACCCTCATGAATTATTATAAATTAATACACCCAGAATGAAAAACAATACATAGGTTATTTTAAAAATTAAAAAAAACAAACTACCATATGACCCAGCAATTCCCCTTCTGGGTATTTATTAGAAGAAAATGAAAACACTAACTTGAAAGTGTTAGCACCCCCCACATTCAGTGCAGCATTTTTTACAATAGCCAAGATATGGAAACAACCTGTTCCCATCAATAGATGAATGGTTAAAGAAAACATGGTGTATATATACAATGGAATATTATTCAGCCATAAAAAAGAAGGAAGTCTTGCCATTTGCAACAACATGGATGGACCTTGAGGGTATATGCTGAGTGAAATAAGTGAGACAGAGAAAGAAGAACACTGTATGATCTTACTTATATGTGGAATCTAAAAGAAATTAAAATCTTTTACAAAGTTTATAGATACAGAGAACAGATTGGTGTCTGCTGGGAGGGTGGAATGGGTAAAGAGGGTTAAAAAGTACAAACTTCCGGGCTTCCCTGGTGGCGCAGTGGTTGAGAGTCCGCCTGCCGATGCAGGGGAAACGGGTTCGTGCCCCGGTCTGGGAAGATCCCACATGCCGCGGAGCAGCTGGGCCTGTGAGCCATGGCCGCTGGGCCTGTGCGTCCGGAGCCTGTGCTCCACAACGGGAGAGGCCACAACAGTGAGAGGCCCACATACTGCAAAAAAAAAAAAAAAAAAAAAAAAGTACAAACTTCCAATTATAAAATAAATAAGTAATGGGGGTGTAATGTACAGCATTCACTTTACATATAATACTATATTATATATTCAAAAACTGCTTAGAGAATATGTATTAAAAGTTCTCATCACAAGAAAAAAAGTTTAACTGTATATGCTGATAGATGTTAACTAGATTACTGTAGTGATCATTTCATAATATACACAAATATCACATTATTATGTTGTATACCTGAAACTAATATAATTTTATGTCAATTATATCTCATTTTTTATAAAAAGGAACACAGCTTCCCTAGCAACAAGACTGAGGGGTAGCCAACAATGGCATCACTTGAACCATGGATCAGCAAACCAAGACAAATCCAGCCTACCACCTGCTTTTATACAGCTTAGGAGCTAAGATATTCAAAAGGGTATCAAGGAGGGCTTCCCTGGTGGCGCAGTGGTTGAGAGTCCACCTGCCGATGCAGGGGACACGGGTTCTGCCCCGGTCCGGGAAGATCCCACATGCCGCGGGGCGGCTGGGCCAGTGAGCCATGGCCGCTGAGCCTGCGCGTCCGGAGCCTGTGCTCTCCCAGCAGGAGAGGCCACAACAGTGAGAGGCCCGCGTACCACAAAAAAAAAAAAAAGAGTATCAAGGAGACTAAGGCCCATTGTCCCTATAAAAACTAAACTTTCCCTTACCTGGTTTCCAGACCCAAGCCAGTTTTTAGAAAGGAGTCACTTCCTAGACAGATCCAGGTCCCTAGGTAGAAGGACAGGACAGCACTATAACAAGTGGAAACAGTCCTTTCCCAAAAGGACATATTGACATTTAATCCAGTAAACTAAGAAAAGAGGAATACTCAGACTTTTCAAGAACTGTTGGATACAGGATCTGAGTAGGCACTGATATACAGGTACCTGAAGTGTCATCATCCTCCCTTTTTATAGTGGGGCATATAAGGAGGACCAGGTGATACATGCAGTATTGGCCCATATCTGACTCCCAGTGGATCCACTTGGTCCATGGACTCAACCTGTAGACATTTTCTTGGACCCTGACTGTATAATTGGTACAGGCATACTTGGTAGTTCGGAAACACCCACATTGGGTCCTTGGCCTGTCACAGTGGGAAAAGCCAGATTAAAGCTTCTGAAACTGGCTAAGATAGTAAATCTAAAACAATATCACTTCCATGGTACAGGTGGGCACAGCAAAGATTAGTGTTAGACTTAAGATCTAAAGGATACAGAGATAGTGCACCACTGTTTGTCCTATTTAATTCACAGGTTCAAGTTCAGCTCCTACAAAATCCATATGGATCATAGAGAATGACAATGGACTACCACAAACTCAAACAAGCATTAGTCCTAATTTCAACTTCTGTGCCCAAAGTGATAACCTTTGATAGAGCAGATTAAGAACCTCAATACATGTTATGTAGCAAGTGGTCTGGAGAATGCTTTCTTTCCCATCTCTATCAGGATGCAGGATCAGCAGAAGTTCACATTCAGATAGAATAGCAACAGCATAAATTTACAGTCCTGCCCCAGAGCTATGTTAATTCTTTGGCCCACTGTTAGACCTAAACCATTTGGACTCTGCAGAATATTGCACTAATCCACTGTATGTCTGACATCATATTAATTGAACCAGATAAGCAAGAAGTGGTAAGTATATCTGAGGACTTGGCAAGACACATCAGGCAGAGAGTGGAAGATGAGACCCTGCAAAGATACAGAGTCCTACCATATCAGTGAAAGTTTTAGGGGCCCAGTGGACTAGGTTATTCCAGGATATCCCCTCCAAAGTAAGGGAAAAAGTCTTTCATCTTGCACCTTCTACTGAGGAGGAAACAGGCTCTGGAGGCAGTAAATTCTAAACCCTGATGTATTAGTTACAGTCCAGTCAGGAAAGTTTAATTCTATAATTATTAACCATTAACAGGGGATTGGCTACTAAGGAATAAAGAGAACTTGGAAGAATACAGGAATCACAGATGCAGAAGCAGCCACTCCTCAGAGCTGAGCCAAGTACCCAAGGACTTGGAAGAGGACCCTTTGAATATTCAGCTTCTCTACGCATCTTGTTACACACATTTAAACTTTCGTACAATGAACCAAATATGTTTTCATCTTACAAGATGTAACTATCTTTTACAAGTAAAGAAGTTTTCACTCTTTCATCAAGACAGAAGACACAAAATCTCACAGTCTTTGTATCCATATAAGACTATATTAATTACTCCTCAAATTCAGAGTCCTGATTAATACTCTGTTATCTAAAGATAGTAAAAATTACCACAAACCCTTGTATGAGCAATAGTAATGGGGAAAAGAATAGAGAAGAATAGAGAAGAAATAAACATGTACAAATAAACACATACATATAACAAGCAAAGAGAAAATAGCCCTTGTTTATGTAAGTGGTCACAAGCCTGGAGTTGATGTCTGTGACTTTGTTCTTCTGCTACTCATTCAATATTTACCTGGCCCTCAGCTAGAACCTTAGCTGGACAGAGTTTTTTAGCTGGTGGAAGGAATAAACTTTTATTTCTAAAGCATTTAAAACCTCAATTATCCTCCCTTTATTTGGTTGCTCTAGTTTTTCATTAACCTTTACATGTAGGCAGGAAAGTATTAAGAGGCACACCCAGAAAATTTATACACATGGACTTCTTTGTCCCAATTGCATAGCAGCCCAATTATTCTTTGATGATCAGAATCAATCGTTTCAGCCAATAGGGTAACCCATTTTTCTGCCATTGGCACAATGGCATAACAAGCCCCAGAGTCCAGGTGGCAGTCTCATCTTCCAATTCAATGGAACAATTGTTATGCTCCCTGGTAGAAGTATTATTTCCTTGGGGAGTAGGACCTCTAAACCAGCTGAGCAACGGAGGCCAACATGGGAAGCAAAAGCGCTGCAAATGGAATGAAAACCTCACAACAAACATCATACTCAATGGTGAAAGACTGAAAGCTTTTTCTCAAAGATCAGGAACAAGGCAAAGAAGCCTATTTTCATCACTTCTATTCAACATATTACTGGAAGTTCTAGCCAGAGAAATCAGGCAAGAAAAAGAAATAAGAAGTGTCCAAATTTGAAAGGGAGAAGTAAAATTATCTCTTTGCAGAGAATATGATCTTATATGTAACAATCTGAAAGGGAAATTACAAAAACAATTCCACTTACAATAACATGAAAAAGAATAAAATACTTAAGAATTAACCAAGAAGGTGAAAGACATGTACAATGAAAACTATAAAAAATTGCTGAAAGAAATTAAAGAAAACCTAAATAAACAGAAACACGTCCCATGTTCATGGACTGGAAGACTTAATGTTGTTAAAACGTCAATAGTGCCCAAAGTGATGTGCAGATTCAATGCAATCCCTTTCAAAAATCCCAGTAACATTTTTTTACAGAATTAGAAAAACCCATAGAAAAATTCGTAAGAAATCTCATGCAAATCTGAATAGACAAAACGACCCGAAAAAGAAGAACAAAATCGGAGAATTCACTCTTCCTGATTTCAAAACTTAGCACACAGCTACAGTAATCAAAACAGTGTGGTATTGGCATAAAGACAGACACGTACACCAGTGGACTAGAGAGCTCAGAAATAAACACTCACATGTATGGTCAAATGATTTTTGACAAGAGTGCCAAGACTATTAAATAGGGAAAAGAGTCTTTCCAACAAATTGTTCTGGGAAAACTGGATAGTCACATGCAAAAGAATAAAGTTGGACCCTTACCTAACACCACATACAAAAATTAATTCAAAACGGATCAAAGACCTTAACGTAACACCTCAAACAATAAAACTCTTAGAAGAAAACATGGGACAAAAGCTTCATGACACTGCATTTGGCAATGATCTCTTGGATATATCACCAAAGGCACAGGTAACAGCAACAACAACAAAATAGACGAGTTGGACCACGGATAAATGAAAAGGAAGTTGTATATCAGAGGACACAGAATAAAAAGTCGACCTACAGAATGGGAGAAAGTATTAGCGAATAATATATCTGGTAGGAATTAAAATCCAGAATATACAGAGAACTCCTAAAACTCAACAATAAAACAAACAACCCAATTCAGAAACGTGCAAAGGACTTGAACATACATTTCTCCATGGGAGATGTGCCAGTAAGCACATGAAATGATGCTCAACATCACTAACCATTAGCGAAATGTAAATCAAAACTACAGGGCTTCCCTGGTGGCGCAGTGGTTGAGAGTCTGCCTGCCGATGCAGGGGACACGGGTTCGTGCCCCGGTCTGGGAGGATCCCACATGCCGCGGAGCGGTTGGGCCCGTGGGCCATGGCTGCTGAGCCTGCGCGTCCGGAGCCTGTGCTCCGCAAGGGGAGAGGCCACGGCAGTGAGAGGCCCGCCTACCACAAAAAAAAAAAAAAAAAAAAAAACTACAATGAGATATGCCTCACACCCATTAGGATGGCCACTATCAAAAAAAGAAGCAAGTGGTTGTGAGGATGTGGCGACGTTGTGCACTCTTGGAACACCTGCACACTGTTGGTGGAAATATAAGATGGTTCAGCTGCTGTGGAAAACATTTTGGCACTTCCTCAAAAGAATTAAAAATAGAATTACCACATGATCTAGCAACTCTACGTCTGGATATATACCCACAAGAATTGAAAGCAAGGTCTAGAAGAGATATTTGGATACCCATGTTTATAACAGCATTATTCACAACAGTGAAAACATAGAGGCAACCCAAGGGTCCATCAAGAGATGAACAGATAAGCAAAATGTGACATATACATCCAATGGAATGTTATTCAGCTTTAAAAAGGAAAAAAATTCTGCAATATTTTACAACATAGATGAAACTTGAGGGCATCATGTTAAGTGAATAAGTCAGCCATAAAAAGATAAATATTGTATGTACAATTACACGTTTATGAGGTACTTAAAATAACCGAAATCATAGAGACAGAAGTAGAATGGTGGTTGAAAGGAGAATGGGAGAAGGGGGCAATGGGAAGTTATTGTTTAATAAATATAGAGTTTCAGTTTTACAAGATGAATAGAGTTCTAGAGATGGATGGTGGTAATGATTGCATAACATTATGAATTTATTTAATATACTAAGCAGTACACTTAAAATGGTTAAGATGGTAAATTTTATGTTATGTATATTTTACCACAATAAAAAAGTTAAAAAAATGTTACAGGTGGATCACTGGGTATCATAATGACAGAAGCCACTCCCACTTCCACCCCTTGATTCACAAACTCATGTATCCTGGCTGTGGGGAACACACCAGCATATAATGAAATCTGATTCAAAGCACAGGCATAAGAGAGAACCCCATCTTTCAAAGTACTGCCTCTAACTAGTGCTGTAACTAAATTTTTAGTGATCCCAAATTTCATCTAGGTTGGCCACTTCCAGGTTTTGGACCAAGTGGTGAGACTGGTGAATTCTATGAGCATAACCTCATTTATTCAATCCCTTTTCTATAAAATGAGTTCCTTGGTCAGAAAAAGTAAATGCTGTGTGGAATGCCATAATAATGAACAAGGTACTCTGTGTTGGTGGTTATGGTGGAAACATTATAGGTAGGGAGGGCAAATCCTTAGCTAGTTGATGTGTGTCTTCCATTGAAGACTCATCTTTGTCCATGATGGAAGAGGCCTAATAATCAGTGTGTCACCTGGTATCTGGCTGATCTCTCCAGAGAATGGTTCCATGTCTGATGGAATCTGGCTGATTCCTCCAGAGAATGGTTCCATGTCAGGGGCCCAATGTTGATGTCTATTACTGTCAGGCACTCAGCAGTAGTGTCATCCAGGATAGCCTCTTCTTTCCAGGTGAGAGGAAGTCTATGCTGCTGAGGTTATGTGTAGCTTCTATTCCTGCCACTATGTTTCTGGCCCAATGAGCAATCACTTGGTTGGCTGGAGAAAGAGGCTGACATCCTCTGAGCATGTCATTTTGTCTACCTGGTTATTAAAAGCCTTCTCTACAGTGGCTATATTTGGGGGGTGGGGGGGTTGGATAAAAGGAGACACAAATATCTCCAAAGTCTGTGCCCATTCTGAAAGGTTTACCTACATACCCCATCCCCAGACTATCTTGCCACCAATCTTAAAACTGTTCTTTTCAAGACATGACCACCCAGCCAAACTGTTCACAGCTACCTATACATCAGTGTTGATTCATACTTCTCATCCATATCTCACTCCAAGGTACACAACTAAATGTGCCACTTGAATTTTTAACCAACAGGATGATTTTCCTCAACCACTGTCCTTCAGTCCCTTTTGTTGGGCTACAATTGTCCATTTTTGGGTAGTACCAGCATATCATGACATTCATTTGTAAACCCAGCTTGGGCTTTTTTATTCCTCAGCCAGCTGATCATAAACAACTCCCCAGAAGGCCTTAGGCATGGATTGTGAGAGAGGAAGCAATACAACAGGAGTCATTATTGCAGGAGCAAGAGCTATCTGGTCATGACTTACTTGTACCTTCTGCACCTATCTGAGTTCAGTCTCTTGTATACAATTCCATTTGATGATAGATTAATGACGTGCACACCCAATGATTAAGATCATTGCAGACTATGATATGGCAGATAGCAGAATGGATATAGCCCTAAGGCAAGATGTAAAGGTATACTCTTGGCTCTGCCAGGTAAAAACGTACTGCTTCTGGTGGTCCTTGAAAACTGGTATGGAGAAAACATTATAAACTAGGTCAATAGCTGCATACAAAATTCCAAGGGCCATGTCAATTTGCTCTAGTAACACCAGGATATCTGAGATAGTAGTTGCAACTGGATTTAATATCTGATTAAATTTATGATAGTCTACGGTCCTTCTCTAAGATCCACTCAACTTTTGCATAGGTCAGCCAGATGGGTTAAATGGAGATGTGATATGTATCACACCCCTCCACCTTTCAATTCTTTTATGGCACCACCAATCTCTTTAATTCCCCCAGGAATAAAGTATTGCTTCTGGTTAACAATCTTGGTAGTGAAGAGAAGTTCCAGGGGTTTCCATTTGGCCCTTCCTCCCATAATGGTGCTCACTCAGTGTGTCAAAGAGATATGTGGATATTCTACCTCTTTCCCAGTACATCCCTTCAAATTATACATTGAAGACCTGGAGCGAATAACCATGGAATGAGTCTGGGGGTGAACTGGACCTACTATGACTAGGACTTGAACTAAGACTCCATCTATTACTTGATTACTGTAAGCTTCTTACTTTGACTGTATCCTTAGGAATCAGCATTAACTCAAAGCCATTGTCTAGTAATCTCTGAAAGATCTGTGCATTTCCTTTTCTTCCAATGCTTAGTCACTCTAGTATGGCCACAGATCCTTGAAGAAGGGTTGGAGGAAGATTTATAGCTTGTGTTTGTGGCAATGTTACAGGGTCCTTCCTTGAGGGGCTCAGTCAACCCCTCAATCAAGGGACTATGGGTCTGTGAATTGGCATTGGTCTAGACATGAGGCTGTAACTCACCACTCTGGTGATACAAGTCAGATTTTCTGCTACCAGAGCGATAGGGTTTTTTGGTTATATAGATCAAGCAATATCCTAGTAGGTTGTCCATAAATTTTGTTACTGGGACAACACAATCAGTTAACTACTGCTAAAGGTCTTTGTAGGCCAAGGCATTCTGATTATCAGTATGTCCCTGCTGTTCTACATGGTAGCAAGTTGTGGCCACCTAGTTTTAGAAGTTAAGTGCTGCATCTCAGCCTCTGCTACTCTGTAATACTATAATCCCCATTGAAATCGAGGAGTGGCTTGGATGTCTCACATGCCAGCTGAGAGCCACAGGAGCAAGAAGCACATCAGAAGTAGGAAGAAAAACCTCTTCCAGCACCCTCTACTGGCAAAGCTCAACTACATACAAGCTGGCAGGAGAAAAACCTTTATAAGATACAGTATCAGCGTCATAAGCAGGGTGACAAATGGTAAATTTGGAGCTGAAAGGCAATAGAATGATAACTCACGCTTAAGAATGTTGCTTTGAACCATCCGTCAAGGAACCTGGAATCCTGCCTCCACTGAGTAGCGCCCAGAGCGGTAAAGGCATCTATAGCAGATGTGGTGCAAACAGCCCTGACCGATGGGCCACATACATAACAGTATTTGGGTTTTAAAGATACTTGGGTGGGAAAAGATACTGTACTGAGTTACGATAATCCTCAAAGAAGAATCACATCATGAACAACAGGGTCATAGAGCAAGGCCATATCATTTGCAGCGGAGAACTGTACACCATTAGAAAAGCTTCTCCAGGCATGCAAATGAACTCTGGTAGAGGTAGAGCCCCTAATCATGAGACAACAAGTGGCCATGGGGACAGAGCTGCCCATCATGAGCTGGGTTCTTTCAGACCTAGCAAGTTGTAAGTTCAGGAAGGTCCTGAAACAATCCACCATAAGATGGAAGCAGTACATATGGGGTCAAGCATGAACAGGGCCCAAGGGGATAAGTAAGAAGCACAAGCTGATAACCCAGGTTCCCATGGAATCCCCACGTGTTGTACTGGTGCTTCTCTCTCTACTCACATGCATAACCACACTGCAGGGAGGTCCCTTGCGACCAGCCAATAGAGGAGAAAAGGCCAAGCTTTGTTCATGGGCTGGACAGCTCACTATGGGGGTCCGAGCTGAAAATGGTCCGTAGCTGTACCACTGCCTCACTCAGGATTATCCAATGGGCAGAGCTTTAGGTGATGCATAGAGTCACCCACCTTGTGTGAGAAGAAAGTGGTCTGGAAAGAGGAAGACTGGGAGGTCAGAAACAAAGAGGTTTGAGGAAGAGGTTTGTGAATGAACTGGGGGAGTAGGCACAAATAGTACAGATCTTTGATTCACGTGTTAATTACCACCAGAGAACATCAACAATGGAAAAGGCGTTACCAACCAAATGGACCTGATGACTTGTCAAGTTGACACCATCCAACCTTGGTCACCGGCCACCCCAGGGCTGGCACAATGTGAACACAAATGGAATAGCCATGGTGGCTAGGTATGAGCCCAAGATTAAGGGCAGCTGCTCAGGAAGGCAGATCTAGCTACTTCCAATGCCAAATGTACAACCAAAAGAGACCACAGTGAGCCCCCAATCCAGCCACTGTTCAAGGAGCTCAGCCAACTATTTGGTGGTAAGTTGATTATATTGGATTCCTTCACCCTAGAAGGGGCAGCAATTCACCTTTTTTTTTTTTGAATCTTATTGTATTTATTTTTTAATATAGCAGGTTCTTATTAGTTATCCATTTTATACACATCAGTGTATACATGTCAATCCCAATCTCCCAATTCATCACACCACCACCACCACCACAACCCCCCCGCCACATTCCCCCCTTGGTGTCCATACATCTGTTCTCTAATCTGTGTCTCAACTTCTGTCCTGCAAACCAGTTCATCTGTACCATTTTTCTAGGTTCCACATATATGTGTTAATACACGATATTTGTTTTTCTCTCTCTGACGTACTTCACTCTGTACAACAGTCTGTAGACCCATCCACGTCTCTACAAATGACGCAGTTTCATTCCTTTTCATGGTTGAGTAATATTCCATTGTATATATGTACCACTTCTTCTTTATCCATTCGTCTGTCGATGGGCATTTACTTGCTTCAATGTCCTGGCTATTGTAAATAGTGCTGCAATGAACACTGGAGTACATGTGTCTTTTCGAATTACGGTTTTTCTGGGTATATGCCCAGTAGTGGGATTTCTGGGTCATATGGTAATTCTATTTTTAGTTTTTTAAGGAACCTCCATAGTGTTCTCCATAGTGGCTGTATCAATTTACATTCCCATCCACAGTGCAAGAGGGTTCCCTTTTCTCCACACCCTCTTCAGCATTTATTGTTTGTGGATTTTTGGATGATCGCCATTCTGACTGGTGTGAGGTGATATCTCATTATAGTTTTGATGTGCATTTCTCTAATAATTAGTGATGTTGAGCAGCTTTTCATGTTCTTCTTGGCCATCTGTATATCTTCTTTGGAGAAATGTCTATTTAGGTCTTCTGCCCATTTTTGGATTGGGTTATTTGGTTTTTTAATATTGAGCTGCATGACTTGTTTATATATTTTGGAGATTAATGCTTTGTCTGTTGATTCGTTTGCAAATATTTTCTCCCATTCTGAGGGTTGTCTTTTCGTCTTGACTGTAGTGTCCTTTTCTTTGCAAAAGCTTTTAAGTTTCATTAGGTCCCATTTGTTTATTTTTGTTTTTATGTCCATTACTCTAGGAGGTGGATCAAAAAAGATCTTGTTGTGATTTATGTCAAAGAGTGCTCTTCCTATGTTTTCCTTGAAGAGTTTTATAGTGTCCAGTCTTACACTTAGGTCACTAATCCATTTTGAGCTTATTTTTGTGTACGGTGTTAGGGAGTGTTCTAATTTCATTCTTTTACATGTAGCTGTCCAGTTTTCCCAGCACCGCTTATTGAAGAGACTGTCTTTCGCCATTGTATATCCGTACTTCCTTTGTCATGGATTAGTTGACCATAGGTGCATGGGTTTATCTCTGGGCTTTCCATCCGGTTCCATTGATCTGTATTTCTGTTTTTGTGCCAGTACCATATTGTCTTATTACTGTAGCTTTGTAGCATAGTCTGAAGTCAGGGAGTCTGATTCCTCCAGCTCTGTTTTTTTTCCCTCAAGACCGCTTTGGCTACTCAGGGTCTTTTGTGTCTCCACACAAATTTTAAGATTTTTTGTTCTAGTTCTGTAAAAAAATGCCATTGCTAATTTGATAGGGTTTGCATTGAATCTGTAGATTGCTTTGGGTAGTATAGTTGTTTTCACAATATTGATTCTTCCAATCCAAGAACATGGTATACCTCCCTATCTGTTGGTATCATCTTTAATTTCTTTCATCAGTGTCTTATAGTTTTCTGCATACAGGTCTTTGGTCTCCTTAGGTAGGTTTATTCCTAGGTATTTTATTCTTTTTGTTGCAATGGTAAATGGGGGTGTTTCCTTAATTTCTCTTTCAGATTTTTCATCATTAGTGTATAGAAATGCAAGAGATTTCTGTGCATTAATTTTGTATTCTGTTACTTTGCCAAATTCACTGATTAGTTCTAGTAGTTTTCTGGTGGAATCTGGAATCTTTAGGATTCTCTATGTATACTATCATGTCATCTGCAAACAGTGACAGTTTTACTTCTTCTTTTCCAATTTGTATTCCTTTTACTTCTTTTTCTTCTCTGATTGCCATGGCTAGGACTTCCAAAACTATGTTCAATAATAGTGGTGAGAGTGGACATCCTTGTCTTATTCCTCATCTTAGAGGAAATGCTTTCATTTTTTTACCATTGAGAAGGATGTTTGCTGAGGGTTTGTCGTATACGGCCTTTATTATGTTGAGATAGGTTCCCTCTATGCACACTTTCTGGAGAGTTTTTATAAATGTTTGCTGAATTTTGTCAAAAGCTTTTTCTGCATCTATTGAGATGGTCATATGGTTTTTATTCTTCAATTTGTTAATATGGTGTATCACATTGACTGATTTGCATATATTGAAGAAATCCTTACATCCCTGGGATAAGTCCCACTTGATCATGGTGTATGATCCTTTTAATGTGTTGTTGGATTCTGTTTGCAAGTATTTTGTTGAGGATTTTTGCATCTATATTCATCAGTGATATTGGTCTATAATTTTCTTTTTTTGAAGTATCTTTATCTGGTTTTGGTATCAGGGTGATGGTGGCCTCATAGAATGAGTTTGGGAGTGTTCCTTCCTCTGCAATTTTTGGAAGAGTTTGAGAAGGATGGGTGTTAGCTCTTCTCTAAACCTTTCATAGAATTCGCCTGTGAAGCCATCTGGTCCTGGGCCTTCATTTGTTGGAAGATTGTTAATCACAGTTTCAATTTCAGTACTTGTGATTGGTCTCTTCATATCTTCTATTTCTTCCTGGTTCAGTCTTGGAAGGTTACACCTTTCTAAGAATTTGTCCATTTCTTCCAGGTTGTCCATTTTATATTGGCATAGAGGTGCTTGTAGTAGTCTCTTAGGATGCTTTGTATTTCTGCAGTGTCTGTTGTAACTTCTCCTTTTTCATTTCTAATTTTATTGATTTGAATCCTCTCCCTCTTTTGCTTGATGAGTCTAGCTAATGGTTTATCAATTTTGTTTATCTTCTCAAAGAACCAGCTGTTAGTTTTATTGATCTTTGCTATTGTTTTCTTTGTTTCTATTTCATTTATTTCTGCTCTGATCTTTATGATTTCTCTCCTTCTACTAAATTTGGGTTTTGTTTTTTCTTCTTTCTCTAGGTCCTTTAGGTGTAAGGTTAGATTGTTTGAGATGTTTGTTGTTTCTTGAGGTAGGATTGTATTGCTATAAACTTCCCTCTTAGAACTGCTTTTGCTGCATCCGATAGGTTTTGGGTCATCGTGTTTTCATTGTCATTTGTGTCTAGGTATTTTCTGATTTCCTCTTTGATTTCTGCAGTGATCTCTTGGTTATTTAGTAACATATTGTTTAGCCTCCATGTGTTTCTGTTTTTTACGTTTCTTTCCCTGTAATTGATTTCTAATCTCATTAGCATTGTGGTCACAAAAGAGGCTTGATATGATTTCAATTTTCTTAAATTTACTGAGGCTTGATTTGTGACCCAAGATGTGATCTATCCTGGAGAATGTTCCACGCGCACCTGAGAAGAAAGTGTAGTCGGCTGTTTGTGGATGGAATGTCCTATAAATATCTATTAAATCTATCTGGTCTATCGTGTCATTTAAAGTTTGTGTTTCCTTATTAATTTTCTGTTTGGATATCTGTCCATTTGTGTAAGTGAGGTGTTAAAGTCCCCCACTATTATTGTGTAACTGTCGATTTCCTCTTTTCTAGCTGTTAGCAGCAGCTGCCTAATGTATTGTGGTGCTCCTATGTTGGGTGCATATATATTTATAATTGTTATATCTTCTTCTTGGACTGATCCATTGATAATTATGTAGTGTCCTTCATTGTCTCTTGTAACATTCTTCATTTTAAAGTCTATTTTATGTGATATGAGTATTGCTACTCTAGCCCTCTTCTGATTTCCATTTGCATGGAATATCTTTTTCCATCCCCTCACTTTCAGTCTGTATGTGTCCCTAGGTCTGAAGTGGGTCTCTTGTAGACAGCATACATATGAGTCTTCTTTTTGTATCCATCCAGCAAGCCTGTGTCTTTTGGTTGGAGCATTTAATCCATTTACATTTAAGGTAATTATCAATATGTATGTTTCTATTACCATTTTCTTAATTATTTTGGGTTTGTTTTTGTAGGTCCTTTTCTTCTCTTGTGTTTCCCGGCTAGAGAAGTTCCTTTAGCATTTGTTGTAGAGCTGGTTTGGTGGTGCTGAATTCTCTTAGCTTTTGCTTGTCTGTAAAGCTTTTGATTTCTCCATCAAATCTGAATGAGATCCTTGCCTGGTAGAGTAATTTTGGTTGTAGGTTTTTCCCTTTCATCACTTTAAATATATCATGCCACTCCCTTCTGACTTGTAGATTTTCTGCCGAGAAATCAGCTGTTAACCTTATAGGAGTTCTCTTGTATGTTATTTGTCGTTTTTCCCTTGCTGCTTTCAATAATTTTTTTTTGTCTTTAATTTTTGGCAATTTGATTACTATGTGTCTCGGCGTGTTTCTCCTTGGGTTTATCCTGTATGGGACTCTCTGCACTTCCTGGACTTGGGTGGCTCTTTCCTTTCCCATGTTGGGGAAATTTTTGACTATAATATCTTCAAATATTTTCTCAGGTGCTTCCTCTCTCTCTTCTCCTTCTGGGACCCCTGTAATGTGAATGTTGTTGCTTTTAATGTTGTCCCAGAAGTGTCTTAGGCTGCCTTCATTTCTTTTCATTCTTTTTTCTTTATTGTGCTCCGCAGCAGTGAATTCCACCATTCTGTCTTCCAGGTCACTTATCCGTTCTTCTGCCTCAGTTATTCTGCTATTGATTCCTTCTAGTGTAGTTTTCCTTTCAGTTACTGTATTGTTCATTTCTGTTTGTTTGTTCTTTAATTCTTCTAGGTCTTTGTTAAACATTTTGCATCTTCTCGATCTTTGCCTCCATTCTTTTTCTGAAGTCCTGGATCATCTTCACTATCATTATTCTGAATTCTTTTTCTGGAAGGTTGCCTATCTCCATTTCATTTAGTTGTTTTTCTGGGGTTTTATCTTGTTCCTTTATCTGGTACATAGCCCTCTGCCTTTTCATCTCATCTATCTTTCTGTGAATGTGGTTTTAGTTCCACAGGCTGCAGGATTGTAGTTCTTCTTGCTTCTGCTGTCTGCCCTCTGGTGGATGAGGCTATCTAAGAGGCCTGTACAAACTTCGTGATGGGAGGGACCGGTGGTGGGTAGAGCTGGCTGTTGCTCTGGTGAGCAGAGCTCAGTAAAACTTTATTCTGCTTGTCTGCTGATGGGTGGGACTGGGTTCCTTCCCTGTTGGTTGTTTGGCCTGAGGCAACCCAACACTGGAACGTACCTGGGCTCTTTGGTGGGGCTAATGGCGGACTCTGGGAAGGCTCATGCCAGGGAGTACTTCCCAGAACTTTTGCTGCCAGTGTCCTTGTCCTCACGGTGAGACACAAGCCACCCCCCCGCCTCTGCAGGAGACCCTCCAACACTAGCAGGTAGGTCTGGTTCAGTATCCTATGGGGTCACTGCTCCTACCCCTGGGCCCCGATGTGCACACTACTTTGTGTGTGCCCTCCAAGAGTGGAGTCTCTGTTTCCCCCATTCACTTCGAAGTCCTGCAATCAAATCCCGCTAGCCTTCAAAGTCTGATTGTCTAGGAATTCCTTCTCCCGTTGCCTGACCCCCAGGTTATGAAGCCTGATGTGGGGCTCAGAACCTTCACTCCAGTGGGTGGACTTCTGTGGTATAAGTGTTCTCCAGTTTGTGAGTCACCCACGTAGCAGTTATGGGATTTGATTTTATTGTGATTGTGCCCCTCCTACCGTCTCATTGTGGCTTCTCCTTTGTCTTTGGATGTGGGGTATCTTTTTTGGTGAGTTCCAGTGTCTTCCTGTCAATGATTTTGCAGCAGTTAGTTGTAGGGGGATTCCGGTGCTCTCGCAAGAGGGAGTGAGGGCACGTCCTTCTACTCCGCCATCTTGAACCCAGCAATTCATCTTGATGCAAATTTTAAAATACTCCTGGTAATGGATTTGCCTTTCCTTCCCACAGGGTCTCAACTAGCACCACTACATGAGAACTCACAGAGTATTTGGTCCATCAGCAGGGGAATCCCATGTAACACTGCCTTGGACCAAGGAAGAAAAACAGTTAGCAAATGACCACAGTCCTGTCACATACCTTCTACTTAGATGCTGATGGCCTGAGAGAGTGATAAAATGGCCTTTTGAAGGCATGGCTGAGGGAGCAGCTTGGAGATGATACACTGTGATTAAGGGAAGTACATCATAAGCAATGATCGCTGTATGGTGCTCTGTCCACAGCAGATAGCATACATGGTCCAGAAACTAAGAAGTGAAACAGGAGTGGCCCTGCTTACTTTCACTCTCAGAGGCCAACTTGGGAAACCTGTCCTTACCATTTTCAAAAAACTATGCTCTGAAGATCTAGGAGTCCTGGTTCTAAGAGTACAATGTTTCCACCAGAACACACAGCAAATGTTCTACTAGACTTATGTTATGACTGCCACATTGTCACTTTAGGCTTCTTGTACCAACAAACCAGCAGGCAAGAAAGTGTCACCATTCTAGAAATGATCAGCAGCGGACAGTATACCTGGCACTCTAGTGCATCTCTAGGTACTCCCTTGCCTTGTTCATTTGAAGGCAAATGAACAAGTGTAGCTGCCTCAGCCTGAAAATGATGAGCAGAGTCTCAGACTAATCAAAGAGCACCTGAGTCATCTCATCACTGAGTAAACACCTGAGGAAAAGAGGTTACTACTGTGTGAATGAAGGGAGGGAGGGGAAAAATGAGCATCAGTTATGGCTTTTTTTTTTTTTTGCAGTGCGTGGGCCTCTCACCAATGTGGCCTCTCCCAGCACGGAGCACAGGCTCCGGACACGCAGGCCCAGCGGCCATGGCTCACGGGCCCAGCTGCTCCGCAGCATGTGGGATCCTCCTGGACTGGGGCACGAACCCACGTCCCCTGCATCAGCAGGCAGACTCTCAACCACTGTGCCACCAGGGAAGCCCAGTTACAGCTTTGAGATCAGCTACAGTATCAAAGGCTATAGTGCACTTTGCTAATCTCATTCTTGTAAATTACTCTAAGAAAATTAACAAAGAATTATTGTGGAACTGGTGCTAGATATGACAAACTTACTGTCTGAAGCAAGCAAACCTGAATAGTGCCTGCAATTAACTGCAGTGGATGATTTGATGTACCATCCAGATTCACTCTTTAATATCAAGTCACCCATTCTATCAGCATCCAGGAGTATTTTCTGTTGATGGCTCAGAGCTGTGTCCCTTCCAAGGAACTACTCTCAGCTAAAGTATATATCCCTCTCCTTGGAGACAGCCTGATACATGCTGGATCACAGGGGCAGATACCCTTACTCCAGGTTGGAACATCTTAGAAAGGTCATCCCAGCTGTATGATCTCCTTGTAACTACACAGTAGATCTTTTTCTAATGTAAGTTATATTTAACAATATAAAAGGGTTTTCATATAAAAAGTAATAATATAAAAAAGTATACATTAGGAAAATAATAAAAGAAAACTAGGCTACCGATATTAATAATTGACAATTTAGACTTTAGACAAAAAGCATTAATAAAAATAAAGGTTGAGCACTGAAGATAAAAAGTTCAACTCACCAGAAAGACATACCATTTTAAACTGATATGAACCTAATTAATAACTTCAAAATGTATAAAGATAGGCAGAATCACAAAAGAATTTTATAAATCTGCCATAATAGTGAGGGACATTCTCACCAATTGGTAGATCAAGCATACCAAAAAAAATTAAGATGTAGAAGATTTAAATAACACAATTAACAAGTAATTCTGAATGAATTAAAATGATTACTTCGCTACCAAAATATTCTCTGACCACAATGCAATTAAGTCAGAATTTTAAATATTACAAAAATATTACAGAAAAATATAAATTCCATATATTTGAAAATTCAAAAGCAATTAATGGCACATAGGAAATCATAATAGAAATTAGAAAACATTTAAAACTGAATATCAATTAAAATATTACATATCAAAATTTACAAGATACAGTGAGAACATTTACAGGAAAATATCAATACATAACTATCCTTCAATATACATTATAGAAATAAAGGCTAAAAGTAAATGAGTTAAGCATCCCGTTAATTAAGAAACCATGACTAGGGCTTCCCTGATGGCGCAGTGGTTGAACATCCGCCTGCCGATGCAGGGGACACGGGTTCGTGCCCCGGTCCGGGAAGATCCCACATGCCGCGGAGCGGCTGGGCCCGTGAGTCATGGCCACTGAGCCTGCGCGTCCGGAGCCTGTGCTCTGCAACGGGAGAGGCCCCAACAGTGAGAGGCCCGCATACCGCAAAAAAAAAAAAAAAAAAAAAAAAGAAACCATGACTAAGCTGGGGTATCCCTAGGAATTCAAGGTTAACTTAACATTAGAACTTTGATTAATGTGGCTGATTACATTAACCGATTAAAAGAGAAAAATCATGTGATGCCTCTGAATAGATACAGGGAAAAAGAAGATTAGATAAAATTAAACATTCACTCATGTTAAACACTATTAGCATACAGAAATAGAGGGAACTTCATTAACTTGATAACACATGTCAAAAAACAAACAAACAAGCAAAAAACCTCACAACAAAGATTTAAGATAATGATAAATTCTTAAGCTATTCCATTTAAGATCAGATCTTGGCCTGTATTTCCATTGAATGCAGTAGTAGAAATCTTATCCCAGACATTAATTTGATTTTAAAAAATCATAAAAGGTATACAAAAGTATGAAAATAGAAAAGGGAAAAAAAACAAAACAATTGTTATTGAATATAACATTATTGTCTACAGAGAAAATCCCCAATAATCTACAGAAAATTATTTTAATCAATTAGGGGGTAATACATTTCATCCAAATACTGTAATGGAAGGCCAACTTGTATTTAGCCAACCAGATTAAAAAAACAAACAAACAACTTGGACACTGAGAATTCCATTTGGATAATTCAACCAAAGATGATCACATAGCATTGCTAGTTAGTGACAGCCTCTATGCCCTTATGCATCCTGAAAGCGAGTCATGCCACGGCAGAAGCCATGAAACTAACGTTTATTACCATGAAATCGAATTCCATGCTTCATTGTCCATTTTCTCTGCATGGAGCCACGAGTGGGATCAAGAACACCAGGGCTTTTTGTAGGTGGGATAGAACTTAGCACATCTGAACTCAGGAATGTGTTCTTTCCCTCTGTGGTGCCTGTGGAGCTCTTTGCTGCATAGTTTTGTGGAAAAGAATGCTGGAGGAAATGATTCCTTTGGAATAGCTATGATTTTAGGATTATATAGGAGCCACAGAGGTCATAGGAAAGTAAAACAGTTAAAGTGATGTCAAGGTTCTGACTTAACCCCACTAAAACCGGAGATTTCTAAGTGCTTAAAAAGCTTTATGTGTAAATAACTATCCGTTTAACTTGGTATAAATCCTCATGCAGAGAGACTGCAGGTTTTGCAGGCATCTATGATTTATCATGATTTTTCTCCCAGGAGTAAAAGCAGAGTATCAGCAACATAGGAACACAAACTGAAAGAAGAAAAAATACATAATTTAGGCTTTTTTCATCCTGTATCATTTAGTCAATTCCAAATCAATCTTTTAGTTAGTACTGCTACAGAATTTTAGGTCTTCAAAAATGAATGGATACTTAAGCAGTACAACTTACAACATTCAATCTACCCTCTCCCATTTACAGATGAGGAAACTGATCACAAAGCAGATAATCTAAATGAGCAAAATGACACAAGCAAATTCTGTGGCAAACTGGAGGGTATCTGACTCTTTCAAAGGAAGTAGTGGCTACCTGCCTACTGCTGACAGTTGCTATAAGGAATTGTGGACCCAGTGGGACCACTCTTCTGATGTCTTTGTGAGAAGCCACAAATCCAGATTTTTATGTGAAATCCCTTGGTTTTTAAATATTGGCTCAATTTGTTTTTCACAAATACTGTACAGTTTATAACAAAGACATCTCTCATCTATTTGTCAGACTTGGTGTGTAAAGTGCCATTTTATAGCTCTGGGATAAAATGATTGGCCTAGGGGTAAGAATAAATAAAGAGACTAGGGGTAGGGCTAAATAAAGAATCCTGTCTCTCCAACAAAGATATAAAATGGTCAACAGGTAGTTGAAAAGATACTCAACATCACTGATCATCAGGGAAATGCAAATGAAACCACAGTGAGCTATTACCTTATACCTATTAGAATGGCTATTATCAAAAAGACAAGAAATAAGTGCTGGCAAGGATGTGAAGAAAACGGAGCCCTCGCACACTGTTGGTAGGAATGTAAATTGGTGCAGCCACTATGGAAAACAGTCTGGAGGTTCCTAAAAAAATTAAAAATGGAACTATCATATAATCTAGCAATTCCACTTCTGGGTGTTTATCTGAAGGAAACCAAATCACTATCTCAAAAAATATCTGCTCCCCCATGTTCAGTGACATTATTTTCAATAGCCAAGACATGAAAACAACCCAAGCATGGATGGATGAATGGATGAAGAAAATGTAGTGTATATATGTATATATATGTATTCATTATTATATTATATTATATTATATTATATTATATTATATTATATTATATTATTATTCAGCCATAAAAAAGGAGGAAATCCTGCCATTTGTGGCAACATGAATGAACCCTGAGGGCAGTATCCTAAGTGAAATAACTCAGACATAGAAAGACAAATACTGTATGACCTCACTTATATGTGGAATCTAAAAAATAAACCAAACTCATAGATACAGAGAACAGATTGGTGGTTGCTTTAGGGTGTATGGGGATGGGAAAAATGGGTGAAGGTGGTCAAAGGTACAAACTTCCAGTTATAAGTACTGGGGATATAACATATAGCACAGTGATTATAGTTAATAATACTCTGTTATATGTTTGAAAGTTGCTAAGAGAATAGGTCTCAGAAGTTCTTATTACATGAAAAAAATTTTGTAAATGTATGTGGTGATAAATGTTAACTTAACTTATGCAGTGATCATTTCACAGTATATACAAATATGAAATCATTATGTTGTACACCTAAAACGAATACAATGTTATATATGTCAATTACATCTCAATTGAAAAAAGTCCTGTCTCCCATATTCCAGGCTGAGGCTCTCTTCACCCCAGATCGCTTCTCTGGAACATACCAGATTTTAAGTTCATTGTTGTGTTCTTTATTATATTTCCTAAGTGAGATATGCCTTTCTTAATCATACATGTTAAAATGGAAAATCTATAGCTGGGCAGGAAAGGAATAAAATGTTGAGGAAAAGAAAGAGAGGAATACTGCATTGAATTACAATTAGCAAAGAAGTGTCTGACTTAATTTTCCATGTATTTAGAAATATAGAGCATATATTTCCACAGAATGTTTTGTATTTACAGCATGTCTGTCTAGTTATACGGCTGCAATATAATAGTTTTCCTGTTGAGAATTATGGCAGTGAAGTTACTCTGGGTCCTATTACAGCTAATTATAGTCTTGCTCTGGAATTTAAGAGCTCCCCTGCAAGCCTCCCTCCTCTCCAGTTATACACAATGGACCTGAGAGCATTCTGATTCTACATGTGATTTTCGTTCTCAGGCTCCTGCTAGAAATATGACATTTGGATGTTTCAGGGCATAAATTACCAGAAATGAGCCCAAGCTGATTGAAATAATTCTGACTTTCAATTATATAAAAATGGAACATCATTGTGTAACAGAAAAAAAAAACAAACTTCATTTTATATATATAGATAGATAGATAGATAGATAGCTTTTGAAAACCAGATCCAGAGATCTTGTATAGATACAGATTCTCCCTGGTATGAGCTCTAGAAAGGATGTAAGGGTGTGACCTGGGTATACAGCTTCTCTGGGCTCATCATACTTTGAGCAGAAGAGCGTAAAGTTCACCACAACAAAGGAAAAAAATCTCTCTTTTTAATTGATGAACTTCCTCTGGGCTTGGCATCAAAGGACTGGTGCTCTTTCCAGCAATGTCACTTACTACTCTGGGTATGTCAACAAATCATTCAATTTACTTAAGCATCATTTTTCTTGTCTGTAAAATGGAGAAACTAATGCCTGCCTTACATTCATTCCAAAGTCTCTGTGAGGATCAAATTAGATAGGAGATCTAATTAGATTAAGGTAGCATGCTCCTTTTTGCTCCTACTACCATAGGTACATAGCATCTTGAGGAGAAAGAGGTGTGCAATTAGACACTGCTAGGCTTGCAAAGCCCTCAAAATGATGACAACTGTACCTACCCCTGGAGTTGTTGTGAGACTTAAATGAGATAATGCCAGGAAAGTGCTGGGTTCAGCACCTGCTTCAGAGAAAGACCTCAATGGCCTTTCTCTCCTGAATTCATATTTTATTGAATTACTGAATCTTTTTTCATTGTATTGCTAGAGGGTTGTTTGCATATACAGGACATTGACTAAAATCAGCACTTCAATTTTTATGGTTGTGATCATTGATTTTTACCAAAATCTGAAAGATTTTTGTTAAAAAAATCAAACAGTGCACAAAAAGTTTCATGGGTTTAGAAACAAAGCAAAGAAGCTAAATTCGGAACTTTTGATCTTGAAAGCGTCTATGTTACTCTCTTCCCCAAAGCACATCAGAAGATGAATGAAGGGGACACAGAAGCTGGAAAGAATTTACCTCAAAAAATCCTTTGTGGCAGGGAGGGATATTTCTCTCCTCGTTTTTCTAACCTACGCCTTTTATAAAATGTATTTTTAAATTTTTATCAAAGTAGTATTTGGTATGTTTTAGAAAGTAAAAAATACTACAAGGCTTAAACATAAAAAGAGCTGTCTCCTGCTCTACCCTTCTCTCCTCCAATTCCAGCTCCTTACTAGTAGCCACCTTCAAATCCCTAAGATGTTTCTTCTGTTATTTACCCTTCATATTTATAAAGAACATGCTTATACTGCCATTCTTAATTTATTTCCCATTTACACTGTTATTTATTGAGCCTACTAGAGAAGATGACAATTTCACTCTCTGAAATCCTCTTTCTTCCCATACCAATTTCCCTTCTCCCCATCCTCCCACGAGCATCATATAATACCTCTTAGGCTAACCAATAGCAGTGCTCACATCACTGTGATTCTGGTTATATGTTAACAGCTGTACCACACAGCATTTTGTAGTTATAACTCCTCTCTGATACAAAATCTGTGTTTCCAGGAGTTAATAATTCATGCTTTGTTTGCTCAGCTTTCTACATATTCCCCCAAATCTCTGATCCTTAATAGGGGTCAAACATATCAGTGAATCTATCCAATTCATTGTTTTTTTCTCTTGGAGACAAACCCTCCTGAAACCCTTTGTTTCCCAGTTTTATCTCAGCTGGTTACTCTCCAAGCCTGCTGTAGAGGTGTTGTGCTGAGATTTTCCTTCTCCATCATCTGGGAATTTCTCACTCTTTTGTTGGATCCCCTGCTTTGTTTCTTCTTTTTCTTGATTTACTCTCTCATTTGGGGAGCACACTCTCCAATAACTTCCCAACAACAGATGCTTGGTAGATACATTTTTTGAGACCTTGCTTCACTAAAAATATTGTTAGTTTACACTTACTCATAGTCTCATTGGATATACAATTCTAGGTTGTCAACCACTTTCGATGAGAATTTTAAAAGTATCATCCCATTGTCATCTAACTTCCAATTATGCTGGTGAGCCACTCAACCCAGATCATTCCCAATTTCTTTCTGAAAGCTGTGAACATTTTCTATCCCAGGCACTCTAAAGCCTTCATGTGGGTCTTGAATTGTTATGTGTGGCCCTCAGAGGGACTTCCAACCTGAAACGTCATGCCTGCTTCTTTTCTGGGAAATCTTCCTATATTTCTTTACTAACTCCCTCCCCTCAATGTATCTATCCTCCCATTCTGAGTTTGTTGATGTCAGAAGTTAGTTCTCTTACACAAATTCTCCAATTTGTAAATACTTTCTCATGTCTTCTCTCTCTGTCTTTTTGTTCTATTTTATGGGGGAAAAAAACCCCGTAGCTTGATCTCCATACTCCTCCAGTAAAATAATAATCTCTGCTATTATAGTTTTAATTTCTAATACCTCTTTCTTCTTTAAACATTCTTTTATTTTTGTTTCATGGCTGCTATTCCTTCTGTTATCTAAGAATTTTTATGATTGAGTTTATTTAGATTTTACTTTGTTCTCTGTCATGTCTCTGTTTTCTCTCACATTCTTTTTTTTCCTTGTTTTGTGTTTTCGTGTCTGGTTAACCTTGGTTGTTCAGCAGTACTTAAGAGAGAGGCAATAAAAAGCTGATAGAAACCTCTGTGTGACTGGGGCATTATAGGGTGAATAAGCAATGGCCTTGAACTTCCTTGGGGGGGCCCTTGATGTCAGTGTCACTTTGTTTTTTTCATAAACAAGTTTTTCCAAGGGAAAGCCTCCAGTCTTCTGCCTGTATTATATAAGCCTGGTGCCAGCATTCTGGAATCTAATAGAGAGTGGTAGAAACCCTCAAGCCCTCACCTATGCAGACATCCTGTTTTGCCTTAGTTGTGCCTGATGCCCCAGGGGTGGAGAACCTTTCTGCTCTAACTTCTCTAGAGATTGAAACTCTCTCTTTCCTGTCTGAGAGGAGTGAAGGAACTTGTGATCTATTATAATTGTTCCGGGGCTTCCCTGGTGGTCCAGTGGTTAAGAATCTGCCTTTCAATGTAGAGAATGTGGATTCAAGCCCTAGTCGGGGAACTAAGATCCCACATGACACGGGGCCATTAAGCCCATGCTCTCTAGAGCCTGCGTGCCAAAACTACTAAGGCCGTGCACTCTGAAGCCCATGTGCCACAACTAAAGAGAAGCCCATGCACTGTAGCGAAGAGCCCGCCTGTCACAACAAAGATCCCCCGTGCCACAACCAAAGAACTGACACAGCCAAATAAATTAATTAAAAAATATACATATAAAAATATATTATAATTGTTCCTTTTTAAGACTTTCCATCAGTCCCCTGATGTTAGCCCCTTTATGAATCACACATTTGAGAGCTACCTGATGCTCCCAATTCCACTCTTTCTAGAGTTCTTCAACTTGAATCACATGCTTCCCACTCCAACCTCCATGACAGAGAGTTTAGAGATTTCTCCACTCTGCTAAGTCAGTTACCACTCATTTACCTACTTCCTGTCTTCCTAACTATGATCGAAGTCTGCTGGAATCTCCTCTCCCATTCTCGTTGCTGTAGGGATCTAAATCTTGTTTATACATTGGGTCAGTTCAGGTCCTTTGAGAAGCAGATGACAAGATGGAATTAGACTTGCAAGATTAGAGGGAAAATCTGTAAAGGATAAGGGAGAGAGACGGAGAAGAGGTAGGGAGAGGCTTTAGCCTGTGATGGGATTCTGACGCCTCTGAAAGGAGAGAGAGAGGGAAGGAGGATTGGGTAAGAAGAGCATCAGAATACAGTGCAGTTCTAACGAAGCCCTGGCCAGGCCATGGGGGAGTTTCCAAGCAAAGAAAGGCCATTAGAGGGACGTCCCTGGTGGCGCAGTTGTTAAGAATCTGCCTGCCCATACAGGGGACATGGGTTCGAGCCCTAGTCCGGGGAGATCCCACATGCCGTGGAGCAACTAAGCCCATGTGCCACAACTACTGAAACTGCGTGCCTAGAGCCTATGCTCTGCAACAAGAGAAGCCACCGCAATGAGAAGCCCGCATACAGCAACGAAGAGTATCCCTCGCTCGCCACAACTAGAGAAAGCCCGCAAATGAAGACCCAACACAGCCATAAATGAATGAATGAATGAATGAATAAATAGTCCATTAGAGAAGTCCTGCTTGAGGCATAAATGCCCTGGCTCTAGTTCCCCTGTCATGTTCAGTCGGTGCCTGGGAGCACCACAGTGGGAGCGTGGTCTCAGTGCGCATGACATGGCAGATCGGACGGTACAACAGCTGGTGCCTATCAGCCAATGACATTGCTCACACCTGGTCCTCTTGAAGGGCGACCTGAATGGCGTACCTCCATTGCTGCTAAATTCACTTATGTTTTTATTTATTTACCTTAGTCATTTTAACGTGATATTTCAGAAAGAGCATAGATAAGTCTCTGTGTTAAATCAATCACATTTCATTGAAGGTCACTCGGCTTTCCAAAAAGCTACTGAAGTTGGCTAAGCACACATACACACCTGAAATCATGATATGTCTCCAAGAAGATACAATTACCACAGCCCAGCTAACATCATATACACGCCAACCAGCTTTCCAAAATTATATGCAGAAGTCCAAAGAAAAAGCTTACCATTTAAAATGAGAAAACAGTTTTCTTTTATCAGAAAACTAGCCAATATATTATTGGTGATTCTCATTTCCTTCTGGCCATTTCAGTGTGAGAAGATAAAGAAAGCAGACTGATTTGGGTCTAGAGTAAAGCTTTGTTCTTATGCATATGCAACAGTGCTAAATATTTTAGAAGGCAATAGGCTGTTTGTGTCCCCCGCAAAATTGATATGTAGAAATCCCAGTATGATGGTATTAGAAGGTAGAGACTTTGCAGGTAAACAAGTCAAAAGGGTGGAGCCTTCATGAATGGGATTAGTGCCCTTATAAAAAGGGACTCCACAGAGCTCTCTTGCCCTCTTTTTGCCATGTGAGAATACAACAAGAGCTCAGCAGTCTGCAACCCAGAAGAGGGCTCTCACCAGAACCTGACCATGCTGGTACCTGATCTTGGCCTTCCAGCCTCCAGAACTGTGAGAAATAAGTTTCTGTTGTTTATAAGCCACTGGTCTATGGTACTTTGTTACAGCAGCCCAAACTGAGTAAGATACAGAGCTTAGATTTGTCTGTTACCTCTGAGAAATGTATTCTTCACTTTAACATATGAGATGAAATAGTTTTTGTTTTAATTTTAGTTCTTTGAGTAAAAAATTCACAAAGTACAGATAAAGCAGAACCTTTATCTGTTACCTTTATCTTAATTCTCTAACCCTTGGCCCTACCAAACATGGGTAACCATTTGTATGGAATGTAATTTTCCAGACCATTTTCGGGGGTGTGTATATGTGTGTATATGTGTGTTTCTGACTCTCTGTATGTTTATATGTATCTCTTGATTGATAAATAGATAGCTAGAGACTATTGTTTCCCTGATTTTTAAAAAACATCAGTTATATCTACTGTAAGTATTTTTTCTCTTTTCACACAGCAATAAGCTTTGGAAATTTTGATATGCCACCGCATACAAATTCACCTCATTTTAAATTTTCTTGCATAGTATTCTTCCACTTGTATTTATTCTAACAGATTATTTAACCATACTCCTAATGGAAAACTTAGGCTGCTTTGCTTTCTGCTATAATAAATAATGTTGAAATGTATACCCTTGTAGACATCTCTTTGGGCTCACATGTGACTCTTTGTGCATACATGCTAGTGTTTTTCTGTGATAGACAGCAAGAAGTGAAATTTCTGGGTTTAAGAATTTGTGCATTCAAAATTCTAAGATACTTTCAAATTGTCTTCCAAAAAAGTATGCATCAATTTACATTGGATAGTGCTACTTTATCTTCATCTTCAAGATTATCAGAGCTTAATAATTATCTTGATAATAATATAGTGACTCTAATGTTTAACAAGGCATTTAGCACATGTTAGATATTAAATAAATATTGGTAGAATGAATGAATGAATGAATGAATATCAAGAGTGTTAAATATTACAATTCTGGAAAGATAAACTACATTATTTTTGTCAGCTGAGCTGATATTAAAACCACTAGCAATATCATTGGATTTAAGGGCCAAATCTTTTCTTTCTACTCCCTGTCATAGAATGAGACAAAATAGTAATTATATCAGAAAGAGCAAAATGCAATATGACAAACAAAAATTTTATAGTCAGAAAACAGATGTTCAAACCCTGGATCTTGGGAATTCCCTGGCAGGCCAGTGGTTAGGACTTCATGCTTTCACTGCCCAGGGCCCAGGTTCAATCCCGGGTCAGGGAACTAAGATCCCACAAGCCGGGCAGCATAGCCTAAAAAAATCAACCAAAAAAACAAACAAAAAATTCTGGATCTTCCAGAACCCAATGGTATAAACTTAGGTATGTCACGTGTCTTCTTCTACATTTGTAATTGGGATAATAAACTCCAAGGTCAAGTAAAAGAAAGTATGCAAAAGCCTGTGCAAACTATAGGACATTATGCAAATGTTAGATTTTAATCCCTCCTAAATTACCATGTTTATCAGTAAAGAGCTGAGTTCTGAACAGTTTGATTCAGCATGACTAGAACTGCATCCGTTGCCTCCACCCTCCCTACGCCCATCCCCTTCACCCACCCTCTTCACATGCTCTCGTCCCTAAGTGGCCACACTGTAACACAGCACCCCACATACCTCCAACATGAAATGTCAATGAGTTTTCCAGATTAGAACATTAAAAATGTATGAAGAACTACTATCATGCAAAGAAGCTAATAATACTCATGATTTTTTTTATAAGTGAGGCTGTTCATTTCAAGAGCAACGTGTATTACTATCATCAGTAAAAATGACTCTAATACTCCTATTGGTACACACAATAGGACACAGGCAAACTTTAACTATCTCAATTTTGACGTGCTCAAGTACAACTGTGTTTATTCTACCAACATATTGTTCTAGTTCTTAAAAAGGTATGAAACATACAGCACCAGCTGTAAGCCAATTTATTATACAGAAATTGCATGGTTATATAATTTTCTTTAAATGCCAGCTAATGTTTGGCATGAAAGAGAGGCATTTGCTCTAGGAAATCTTCAGATGGTTTAACCTTTGGGTTTTTTTTTTCTCTCCTTCTGCCTTGTCTAAGCCCACCCTGCCAACCTGGGAGAAATATTCTATCATCCTGTCAGCCCCCTGCCAGGGTGAAGCACATCTGTTACAAGATGCTTACTGCAACCAGAGCAGGCCAAACACAGTGCCGCTTTTGGCTACAGGTTTAGCCCCAAGAGGCAACCACCAGTTCCACACTGTTCATCACTTATAACCATGATAATCACTGACATTTTTCAAAACATTTTACACATGCATTCATATGGTGAAGAGAGTAGATTTTAGAAGCAGACTGCATGGGTTCTAAATATGATTCTTACATGCACAAATATCAAACTTCTCTGTGCCTCAGTGTCCCCACCTGTAAAACGGGACTGATCACTCTACCTACCTCATGGAGCTTTGAGAAGTACTAAATGGGTAATAGGTTTAGCACGGCCGGGCACATTGGTGGATCGATTCACATTAGCTACGGCTGCTGTGATCATAGGCCAGCCTAGGTTCAAGTGAAGGGGAAACAGATTTTACTTATTACTAGGAAGAGAATCAAAGAATTTGTGGTCATCTTTAATCTGCCATAGTAGCTAACACTAGGAATAATATGAAATCTGAAGTATGGTTAGTTGGACTGAAAAACTGTTAGCTCCATGGAATGGCCATTCTCCAGACTCAGATTTCTTCCTCCCTCTGTCTACAGCAAGTCCTTGATTAAGACTTACCCAATATGCAGTGGCAGGTGTAAGCCATCTTGCTAACTGACATGCAAAATTATAATATTTTGCACAGCACCTTGATTGTACCATTCATCCAAGAATATCCAGTCCTCTGCAAACGATAATTAAGCCTCTACACCCCTGAGATGCTCCATTATCTTCTTTTTATAGATGCGGAAGCACTGAGCCCAGAAAAGGGAATTTGTCAAGGTCACAGGAACAGGTGACAGAGCCGAGAAGGGATCCACAACATCAGCAGCTCAGTCAGCATCTACTTTCTCCATTGCCAATGATGCCAGCCCTAGAAATCCAAGGGAAGTCCTCATTGCCCATTTTCCTGGTGGCTTACTTTGTCCCTTAATATCATTACTATCCTTGCGTATGACAGTCTCTCTGAACCCAAACTTCTCCAAAGCCAGATGGAGACCACCAAGAGAGCTGGGGACACTGTGTATTTCTCACTTCACACCCAAAGTCTTTTCCCCTTGCTCAGAAGTCATGCATGATTCAACAGAGGCAGTGAGCAGAGCAAGGTACAGAAGCTGTGCTTTCATTCTTCGCTGGGCATAGCTCATTTGCTTTGCTGTCAAAAAGCAAGAAATTCCAGATAAAAGGAAGATAAAAAATATGGGTGTGGGTGAAAGGGAGTGAGAGAGAGAGAGTGACTATAAATGATATGCCACATTCAGAATGTATCATTAGCTTTTGGCAAACTATTGACTGCTGTCTAATCTTTGTCAAATCTTGTAAAGCAAGTGCTACGCCAGCTGCTAAAGCTTGCCGGAGTCACTTAACTTGTTGGATAAATGGGAACAAAAACAGACACATCACCTTTCAATAGTGGACCTTCTCCTTTTCCTGTCCCCTGGTCCTCACGTCCCCAGACCTAGATCATTATGGTCATTTTTCTTGGAAAATATTTATTTTTTGCAGTATACCTGATTTAAAATGTTGGTTAGTTTCAGGTGCACAGCAAAGTGATTCAGTTATACATATACATATACATATATATATATATACATTCTTTTTCAGATTCTTTTCCCTTATAGGTTATTACAAAATACTGAGTAGAGTTCCCTGTGCTATACAGTAGGTCCTTGTTGGTTATCTATTTTATATACAGTAGTATATATATGTTAATCCCGAACTCCTAATTTATCCCTCCCTTCCCCTTTCCCCTTTGGTAATCATAAATTTGTTTTCTATGTCTGTGGTCCGTGGGTGTATTTATGTTTTGTATATAAATTCATTTGTATTATTTTTCTTAGATCCCACATGTAATCTTTCTATAGCCGCCCTGAGTCACTCTATCCTACTAGTGCCAGTTTAAAATCAGAATTGCAAACTTCAAAGGAACAGGATTTAGGAGAGATCTCAGAAGTTATCTAGCTTCACACCTTCACGTTACAGGAAGGGAAATGGAAGCATCACTACGATGTGGTGACTTGAATACTGTGTAAACTTGGACCCAATATTTAACTTCTCTGAGTCTTAGTGTTCTCAACCCCAAGATGTGGATCACAAATAGTGTTCATCTCTTGGGCTGTGGTGAGGACTAAATAAAATCATGCACATAAAATGTTTGGAGCTGTGAACTATTTTATAGAAGAAAACATTTGCTCAAGGTCACATAGCAGGCCAATGAGAGAGTTGGGCTTAAACCCAAGACTTAAAACTTTGCCTTCATTGATCCACTCAATAAAATTTTATTGGGAGACTACCATGTTCCAGGCACTGTTGTGAGCACAGAAAATTGACTGATGAACAAGACAGTCTTGGTCACAGCTCTTATTGGAGTTTACAAGGTAGGGAGGGAAACAGGATTTACACTTACTACAACTGTGACAAGCATTAGGGAGGATCAGTGGAAGGTGCTATGGAATTGAATGAGAGGAAAACAACCTGGGCAAGGGCAGCAAGGGAAGATTTTCTTGAGGAAGAGATGTTCAGGTTGCGACTGAAGGGTGAGCAGGCTTTGGACAGAAGCAAGTGGACCAGGAAGCAGGTGGAAGCATCCCAAAGGAGGAAGAAAAGAAAGATGTTCTCAGAACTGAAAAAAAAAAAGCCACTGCAGTTGGAGCATACATATTCCACTGACAGAGGCCTTTCCCAGTCTCCAGTAGCCCCTCTGGACCCTGTTTCTGCCCATAAAAGAAAGCCCACCCATTCCTGATGCCTCTTGGAAGCCCTATGTTAGAGTGAGGAAGGAGAAACTCACAGTCTCTGCTTCTGTTTGGAGCTCTGTAAGTCTCTCTCAATTTAAGGGAGCTCTCTGGCTTAAAATCTTGACTTAGTTCAAAGATAAATTAGGTGGCAGTGAAGTAATGTGTATATGCTTACACAAATATCTTAGCCTCTGCCTGTCTTGTTTTACTGCTCTGATCTCTAGATTGCAAGTTGGAAAACCAGCAAGTTACTCAGGAGGAGAGCTGGGAGAGAGACACATATTCAACCAAGAGTCCACTGAAATTATACCAGTGGATTGTTTAGTTTTAAAGGGGGTCATATAGGATTGCACCCTCTAAATGAACAGCTTTCACTCTGACCTCAGACCAGTTATCACTTCTCTTTCCTGCTTCCTCTATCAATGCCCCACAGAATCCTGCTTCTTATTGGGTTCAGCCTGTGCTTAACTTCTATTCTGACCATCTTTTTTCTATCTTTCTTATCTTAACACGGAAAAGAGGAAAGCTACCCTCAGAAACTCAGGTGCAGCCCTAGTGATGGATTTGTCCTGGATCAAGAATCAGTATTTGGTAAGCTGGAAGAGTTGCTTCACTAACCTAAGAGAGCAGTTTAATTTCTCAAAAGGAGATGCACTTACCCTGAACTCCCAGCTTTGGAGTCTATTCTTTGAGAAGATACCAAAGACTTACGCAAAGCTCACAATTACCAAGAAAATCCTGGTAAACAACTCTAATTCATCTGGCCTTGGGGATACAAGAAAGTGTAAAAGATATAACTATAACATATAATTACTGGTTGCAAGGGTCATGCAAACCAGTTAAGGGAATTAAATAATGGTTGTCATGATAATAAGAAATTAGGCCCTGCATCAGGCACTATGGTAAAGGAATTACATGCACTAACTCACTTAATTGTCCCAACAATGTCCTGTTTTACATATAAGGAAAAGGTACATCGGAAAAGTCAAATAATGGACCCAAGTTCACAGAGACAGATAGAACTGAGAAGGAAATCCATGCTGTATAATTCCCAAACTTGTGCACATAATCATGTCAGGATAGATATCACGATGAAAGGCAGTATAGAAGGCCCACAGAATTGAGAGAGAGAATTCTTTAGGGTTGGAGTTAGGGGCTTCCAGAAGTTGCACAAAAGAGGCCTCAAATTTGAAGAATGGGGAGGTCTTAGAGTAGGGTCTCTCAGTCTCGGTATTACTGACGTGTCGGCTCAAATATTTCTTGGTTGCAGGGCCTGTCCTGTGCACTGTAGGACATTTAGCATTATTCCTGGCCTCTACCCGCTAAATGTCCAATAGAACTCTCCAAATATGACAACCAAAAAAGTCTGGAGACATTGCCAAATGCACCTTGGGGGCAAAACTACCCACAGTTGAGAACCACTGCTTTAGAGAGAGTCAGGGAGCCCCAAGGGCAGGGGAGACCCAGAGGGAGGGAGTCCGTGCAAAGCCAGGGGAGGTTCGGTGGACCTGAGAATGCGTGTTGAATAGCTGGGAAAAGATTAAAGTGGAGATTGGAGCCAGACTGAAAAGGGCTCTGAACGCCAGGTTAAGAAACTGGGAGCTGGGAGCAGGTGCAGATTTTTGTTTTTGAGGATAAGCATAGTGTGTACCCCTTACTTCCTGTGCATTAGCCCATGTCCTCCGTCCTGTTCTCCAAATATGCCAAGCACACTTGGGTCTCAGAGCTTTCATATCTATTTCCTCTCCCCCAAAATATCCTTAGTTAACCTGCAGAGCCCCTCTCACTACCTTCACGTTTCTATTCAAACATCACTTTATGAGGAAGGCCAGCCCCACTTGTAACTCTCTATCTCCTTATCCTGCTTAATTTCCTTTCGTATATCTGCCTTTCCTGCATGCCAGACCCACCCTGTCATTTATTACTGTGTTTATCACTTTACCGTCCATCTCCCCACATTAAAATATCAGCTCCATCAGGGCAAGTGTGTGCACGGCTGTATTCACAGCACCAGGGACACTTCTTGGCACATGGCACATACTCAGTAAATACTTGTTGAATTAATGAATTCATTTCCAAGGAAGTGTTTTAGGAAGGGTGCTCCCTGGAAGCCAGTCATCCTCATGTCCTATCTGTAAAGGGAACATCTTCAATAAGATGGAAGATTCACAAATATGGTCTGAGTTCTTCTTTTTTTTTTTTTTTTTTGCGGTATGCGGGCCTCTCGCTGTTGTGGCCTCTCCCGTTGCGGGGCACAGGCTCCGGACGCGCAGGCTCAGCGGCCATGGCTCACGGGCCCAGCCGCTCCGCGGCACGTGGGATCTTCCCAGACCGGGGCACGAACCCGTGTCCCCTGCATCCGCAGGCGGACTCTCAACCACTGCGCCACCAGGGAAGCCCCGGTCTGAGTTCTTCTTAATCAGAATTAATTGGGGCAGGGGTGTCTGTTAAAGCCTAGACTCCTATGGCCCAGTCTAGAGCCAATAAACCAGAGTATCTACGTGGTAGACCTGGAAACTGCCACTGAACACATTCCAAAATTTACGTCACGTGGTGACTCTAATGTTTCATGAGACAGCTATGCCATGGCTCTTCCTGCTTAACTTCACTTCTTTGGAAGTCAAGATTCAGATGCTCAGAATTAATAAATATGGGGTTATAAGATAGAACACCTTGGAATATTCTATTCCACATGAGTGTCCCTCTTGCATATCAAAACTTAAATGTTCATACTATGTTTATAAAGAGCTTAAATTCTCACAGTCCTTTATATCATACACATTTCACATTCCCAACTTTTTCTGATCCTTACCACAATCTTCAGGAAAGTCAGGGTGGCCATAATTCCCTCCATTTTGTCACCTGATGCAATGAAGACTCAAAGAGCTGTAGTGACTTGTCTATGCTACATAAACTACATAATTTATTAATCACAGAGAAGGTGGACTATTTCTATTCCACCATTCAGTTGACCTATTATAGTAACTGAATGCATTTAATGGCACATTATATAGTTTACTAAAAACTTCCACAAAACCTTATGAAATACATTAAGTAGCATTATCTACATTCTCAGATTAGCAAATCAAGAGGCACAGTGGAGTACTGTGGTTAAATTTTAAGGCTCGGGACTGAATGTCTTAGTTCTGTTACTTGCTCCATGACCTTGAACAAGTTACCTAACTTATGTGAGCCTCAGTTTCCCCATTGGCAAAACAAGGATAATAATAACTGTCTTAGAAGCATTGTGAGAATTTAGTATCATAATTTACATAAAATGCATATGGCCTGACACATCGATCAAACTCAACAAATGCCAACTATTATTGGCAGTAATTAAGGTTCTGAGGTTAATAAAAACCAAAAGAATGTCTCATTATTATCCTGGTGCATAGCCCAATGGACAGCATAGCAGGAATTCAGTATATATACCTGCCCAACCAAATAAGAAAGGAATGAACAATAGAGGCTAAAATGACTTCCTCCGGGTCATGTAATTGGGAAATAACAGTCACAACTGAACTTCCTGTCTCCCAACAAAAAATCTGGTGTTCTTTATACTATGCTGGTCCTCCAGCCATCCCCACTGAGCAATGAGTTGAAGGTTAGGATTTAGCTGACTGTGTACAAGCAGTGTCTGAGAAGAATCTACATTCCTGAATGTGGAATTGTAAACCACTGACTCTGACTCCAAAACGCACTGGACACAGTCGACCAATCTAGGCTTTGTCCTTATCATCGTGTCTCCCTCCTTGATGCCCTGGTACAAGGAGCCGTGCATGTAGATACTTGTATTCTCCTGAAACAACAAGGCCATTCAGCTGTTCCTTTCTAATTTAAAGATGCTGTCTGTGTCTGCCCATCCTTCGGGTTCAGGAGTGGATTTGGAAGGTGAATAGCTAGCGTGTTCCAGCGAAGTACGAAGGGAAAAGGGTTATATAAATGGGATCGTGCTGTCTCATGAGGTTAGTAAATCCCCATCCTTTTCTCCTAATCCTTCAATCACCACCACTACCTCCTCCTCCTCTACCTCCCAGGAGGGAATACATACACTTGAACTAACCTAATGCCTTTTCAATCACTTCTGATATGAAATCTACAGTTCTCCAAGCTCTTCATTCAGGCTTGTGTCAAATCTGCATTGAACAGTAACCACTAATCAATGTCAGTTTATTGATAGCTCAAGACCTAATTTCTCTGCAGCCACACTGAATCACATGACAAAGGTTATAGTATTCCTAACTCAATGTAAATGTGATCATTATTTCGAAGATGAAAGAAAAAATGAAAAATGCAGAATCAACGTGTTTTAGACAGCAAGGAGCTCTTTTTATAACAACAGTAACAAAACCCTGTTTGTGAACTAGAATCCTGAAATGTTAAAAGTGATAGAAACCTTAGAAAGCATCTGATCCAACCCTCTTCATTTACAGTTGTGTAAACTGAGGCCAGAGAGAAAAGAGAGACTTGTCCGGGGCCGTGCAACTTCCTTCTCTATAACTAGCATTGCATCTTCCCAGCCTGCCCATCCCAGGATTTGTTTCTAAACAAATCCTAACATATACACCAGGAAGCTCTATTTAATACAATTCTCAAGTGGCAAGAAGGGAGGGCTATTAGAGTTGATTAGAAGATAACAAGATGGCCCCAGAGTGGACCCTATGCTCCCTCATGGAAAGATGCTCCAGCTCAGGAGGCTGCAGGTGGAGGGGATGTTGCCAACTCAGAGAGTGTGGGGAGAACAGGACTGCAAGTCAGATGGCAAAGATTGGAGGTACATGATAAAGCTTCTCTATTAACTTAAGCGATTGGACATGCTCAATCAGGCATCCCAGCTGTATCAGTTATAGATTATCAGTGACATCAAGCACTTACATATGAAGCTGTCCTGGGCTGTCAGTGCCAATTGCTGGAAGATAATTGGAATTCCAAATGCTTAAAACCCAGCCTTCTGGGGCTGTGAGATACTGGCAGAGGAGTTTGGAAGACTGTCATTCTTACACACACAGACACACACACACACACGCACATGCACGCACACACACACACAGAGTAGCAATGGTAATTCATATTAGCTTTTGGAAACCAACCTCAGAGTAAAGATGCACAGGACCTCTCAAAAGGCTTTCTCTTAATCTGTTATATTGAAACTTCTTCCAAGGTTAACCAACAAGGGAACAGTAGGATCAGAGGTTCTAGATGAGGCTAAATCAGTTACCTTAGGGTATTGTAGAATAGTGGCCTCTGATTGTTGAGGGCACTGAGGGGCAACCCGAGCCTGCCTAGTCCTGGGATGCAATTTCAGATACAATACCACAGAGCTGCCAACCATGTTGTTACTTCTCAGAATGTCCTGATATTAATATTTTACTTGTTAAAATACAAGGCTAATTTTTCTTCATTGGCATTGTTCTCTTCAATAAGACAGAAGTAGAAGGCATAGAATAACAGCAGAAACATCAGCTGAATATTACTGAGCTCTTACCACCCAACAAACACTGTGCAAAGTGTTTTGCATTAACTTTCTCTACCACGTGACAGGTACTAAGAGTATCCTCACTTTACAGTTGAGAAAACTGAGATTAAGTGTTGACCCCAAATTCACCCAGGTTATGGGTAGCAGAGTGAGATAAAATGCCAGGTGAGTCTGTCTCCTGAGCTCTTGAGAGTCAAGAAAGCTGTTTTATTTTTGTATTTTTAAAATTAAGTTATAGTAAAATTGGCTTTTCTGGTGTAAAATTTTAGGAGTTTTAACACAGGTATAAATTCTTGTAATCACAACAGTAAAAATGAAGAACAGTTTTATCACCTTCAAAACTCCTTTTGTGAGGAAAACAAATACCGTATGCTAACACATATATATGGAATTTAAAAAAATGGTTCTGAAGAACTTAGGGGAAGGACAGGAATAAAGACGCAGATGTAGAGAACGGACTTGAGGATACAAAGAGGGGGAAGGGTAGGCTGGGAAGAAGTGAAAGAGTAGCATTGACATATATACACTACCAAATGTAAAATAGATAGCTAGTGGGAAGCAGCCGCATAGCACAGGGAGATCAGCTCTGTGCTTTGTGTCCACCTAGAGGGGTGGGATAGGGAGGGTGGGAGGGAGAGGCAAGAGGGAGGAGATATAGGGATATATGTATACGTATAGCTGATTCACTTTGTTATAAAGCAGAAACACACACACCATTGTAAAGCAATTATACTCCAATAAAGATGTTTAAAATAAATAAATAAATAAATAAATAACTCCTTTTGTAGTCAAGCTATCTGACTATAAAAGCTATTTTTTAGTCACACCTCAGGCCTAATCCTGACCCCTGGCAACCATTATTCTGTTCTCCTTCACTGTAGTTTTTTCTCTTCAAGACTGTAATGTAAATGGAACCTATGTAACCTTAGGAGACTGGTTTCTTTCACTAGGGCAACATACTGCCTTTGAGATTCATCCAAATTGTTGCAGTTATCAATACTTTGTTTCTTTTACTGCTGCGCTGTATTCCACCATGTGGATGTACTACAATTTGTTTATCCATTCACTCACTGAAGGGCTTGGGACTGTTTACAGTTTGGAGTAATTATGAAAAAAGCTTCCATAAACATTCATGGACAGGTTTTTGTGTGAACGTAAGTTTTAACTTCTCTAGAGTAAATACTCAGAAGAGGGACTGATGGGTCATATGGAAACTCCCAGGCTGTTTTCCAAAGTGGCTGATCATTTTTCACTCCCACAGGCAATACAGGAGAGTTCTCGTTGCTCTTTTGACATTTTCAACATTTTAATTTTAGTCATTCTAATGGGTGTGTAATTCTATATCACACGGGAGTTTTAATTTCTATTTCCTCAATGACAAACAATGTTTCATATGTGTACTTACCACCTGTATAATCTCTTTGGTAAAGTTTAACTCTTTTGCCCGTTGGAAAAATGTTGTTTTTTCATTTGTTTTCTTTACTGTTGAGTTATGAGAGTTTTTAACATAGTCTGAATACAAGTCTTTGGTCAGAGAGTGTTTTGCAAATATTGATGCTTTCTCCCAATCCTCTTCACAGATTGTCTTTGACAGAACAAAAAGTTTCAAATTTTGATAAAGTACGATTTATTAATTTTTTCCTTTTATGTATTGTACTTTTGGTGTCAGAGCTAAAAACTCTTTGATGAACTCTAGGTCCTGACGATTTTTTTCTGGTTTTTTTGTTTCTTTGTTTTTTTGGTTTTTTTTGTGTGTTTTGGCCATGCCATGCGGCTTGTGGGATCTTAATTCCCCAATCAGGGATTGAACCTGGGCCCTCATCAGTGAAAGCTTGGAGTCCTAACCACTGGACCGCCAGGGAATTCTTTCTGTATTATTATGCAAACATTTTTTGTTTTGTTTACACTTTATATTTAGATTGATGATGCATTTTGATTTAATTATTGTTTAAGGTATGAGGTTGAGGTTCATATCACGTATGAAGGCCCAATTGTTCCAACAACATTTGTTGAAATAACTATCAATTTCCTCATTAAATTGCTTTTGCAACTTTGTAAAAAATACCTAACTGGCCAGGACATGCAGGGAATGGGTATGAGTGCTAATGGGTATGAGTGCTAATGGGTATGAGGTTTCTTTCTGGGTGATAAAAATCTTCAAAAGTCAGATTAGGATGATGGTAGCACTACTCTGTAAACATTCCAAAAACCATTGAGTTATACACTTTAAATGAGTGGGTTTTATAGTATGTAAATTATATCACAATAAACCTGTTAATTAAATAAAATCAGCTATCCATAGTAGTGTGGGTCTACTTCAGAACTCCTTCAATCTCTATATTTCCCTTCCCCAATACCACACTGTCTTGATTACTGAAGCTTTATAGGAGGCCTTAAAGTCTGGTGGTATGACCCCCCCTAACTTTGTCTTTTTCAAAATTGTTTCAGCTTTTCTCATTCTTGGCCTTTCCATATAAATTTTAGAATTAGCTTGTCTCTTATTTATTTAAAAAAAAAAAAAAACACCTGTTGGGATTTTCATTAGAATTGTATTAACCTATAGATGAGATTGGAAAAAACTGACATCTTTATTACACTCGGTCCTTCAAAACATGAACATAGTATGTCTCCATTTATTAAGATCTTTCATTCACATTTTGGGGGGTAGTTTTCAGCATAGAGACACTATACATGTTTTCTTATATTTATACATATGTATTTCATTTTTGAGTAGTATTGTAAATGGTATTACTGTAAATTTTTGATTTCCAATTGTACACGACTAGTGTACAGAAATACAATTGGTTTTTCTGCATTCACCTCACAATCTATGATCTCATTAAATTCACTTATTAGTTCTAAGAGTTGTTTTTATAAATTCCTTGGGATTTTCTACCTAGACAATCATGTTATCTGCAGATAAGGACAGTTTTATTTCTTTCACTTCCTTCTACTCTAAGACTTTCTTTTTATGTATTATTTTCTCCTTCAGGTAAACTCTCTGAAATCAATTCTGACATGAGAATTGATGAAAGATGAAGATGAGAGAAAATGTGAGTGTTAGACACAATTTTAATTGCACTAGTTTTATACCTTCTAGAGATATCTGAGACATCTTTAATGCCATCAACTGCTGGCTCAAAGCAATTCACTGCACATTTATTCAGTTCCTCCTGTATACAGACATTCTAGGTATAGAGAACTAAAACATGAGATAAGAGCAAAGTCCTTCATTGGAAGTTTACAGTGTAGTAGGGGAAACAGAAAGGTATACAGATCATTCCACTGTAATGTGATAAGTGTTAATGAAATAGGCAGACACATGAGGATAAATGAAAAGAATATTTACTTCAGCCTGACCTGACAGTGATGGATGGGATGACCAGATTACCCTTCTTCAAGCTACTGCCATTTCCCACTTGAACAACAGCAACGGCCTCCGAATTTACTTATCTCTAATCTTGCCTTCCTGACAATCTATTTTTTGAAAAATCAGTTTCATTGACATATAATCACATATGGTACAATTCATCTATTAAAAGCACACAATTCAATGACTTTTTTATACTCACAGAGTGGTGCTCCATCATCACAATCAATTTTAGAACATTTTCATTATGCCAAAAAGAAAATGCACTGCCTTTAACCATAATCCCCCAAACTCCTAACCCCTCAGCCCTAAGCAATCATTAATCTACCCTCTGTCTCTAAAGATTTGCCTATTTTGAAGACTCCATATATGTATAATCAAACAATATGTGATCCTTTGACTGGTTTCTTTCACGGAATGTGATCAAAGTTCATATCTGTTTAACTATGTGTCAGCACTACATTTATTTTTATTGTCAAATAATATTTAATTGTATACATATGTCTCATTTTATGTATCCATTCATCAGATGATGGATATTTGGGTTGTTTCCACTTTTTGAGTATTAAGAAAAATAATGTATAAAAATTTGTGTGGACATACGTTTTCATTTCTCATGGGCACATACTTAGAAGTGGGCTTGCTGAAACATATGGTAATTTTATGCTTAACATTGGAGGAACCGCCAAACCCTTTGCCAAAGTGACTACACCATTTTAGACTCATACCAGCAGTATATGAGGGTTCCAATTTCTCCACATCCTAGCCAGCACTTGTTACCTAACTTTTTTTTATTATTATTATAACCATTCTAGTTAGTGTGAAGCAATATCTCATTGTGGTTTGTGGTTGCCTTTCCTAGGTGGTTAATGATGATTCACCTGGCTACTTGTTTCCATGACTCGTGGCTACTTGCTGGCTACTTCCATGATTCCTGGCTACTGGCATTCACCTGGCTACTTGCTTCCATGATTCCTTCCATGATTCCTTTAGCTCCAGTTGAAGAACAAGAAGGAAAAGTACAACTCAGCATCCAGCAACTTGGTCCTCGCATGTAGCACCTTTTAGGAAACCCCAAAGCTGATCTGACCTGCTTGCAGGCATGTCTTCTCATACTGGGAGGTGAGATAGCAACAAGGGAGGTGGGTAGAAATGAAAAGAAGTGTGGGATTGGGTGGCAGTGGGTATAAATAGCCTCTGGACTAGAAAGAGGGTAGGCTGGGCTCAAAAGCAGACAGAGTTTGTTTTTGGCATTTCTCCATCCCCTTTTCCATGCTGTCAAGCATCCAAGGGCTGACCTGGAGAAGCAGGTTTGGACATGCCATGTGGGGCTCCGAAGAACAGAAGCAGGACTTTGCACAGACGAGCAAAACTTTCTCATAATCAGGAATAAACCCAAGCGAGGCAGCGAGCAACATTTTGCAGGGATTGTAGTACCCTGTGGCTACCTGGACTCAGGGCCTTTATAGAAGTGAGATTCTATTATCCCTTCTATCTCTTGGATATTTTTTCTCAAGAAGCCACTGTTTTCATGACTTTCTTCATCTTCTTATAAGGGTTGGTCATTCACCAGGGTATCGCCTTCTTTTACATCCCACATCAAACATTCCCATCTGTATACATTTCTCTCAGGCTCTCATTACAGAACTTTCAAAATAATACAAGCTATGCTTAACGGCCATGCATGTTTTCTCTTTTTAGAAAACATTTGCATTTTAACAAGGTTTCCCAGCTCTGGAGAAGCACAAGACACTTTTCTTGACTGGAGATGGAAGCAGAGCATCAAGAAAAGGTTTGGAGGGCCTCCCTGGTGGCGCAGTGGTTGAGAGTCCGCCTGCCGATGCAGGGGATACGGGTTCGTGCCCCGGTCTGGGAGGATCCCATATGCCGTGGAGCGGCTGGGCCCGTGAGCCATGGCCGCTGGGCCTGCGCATCCGGAGCCTGTGCTCCGCAACGGGGGAGGCCACAACAGTGAGAGGCCCGCATACCGCAAAAAAAAAAAAAAAAAAAAAAAAAAAAGAAAAGGTTTGGAGAGCCAGAGGGGTGTTCAGCTACTTAATTTTGCTGCAGGCCAACACTGCACAGAGGTAGGGAATAAACAGGCTCCTAGCTGTTGACTAGAAAAAGACACAGATAATGAGAAAAATCTGAAGCTCTTTCTTATAGTCAAACTAAATATTTTCTGCCTAGCTGGTTTTCGTGGGCTTTTACATCTTGCTTTGTATTTTCTGATACTGATCCCCAAAACCAGATTTCATGCCAAATTAAGTAATAAAATATTACTAAATTTAAATGTGTGACAAATTTTACAATTATCCTTTGAGATAATTACTGTTATTATTACTATTATTCTTCCATCTTAAAGATAACTGAAGCTCAGAGAGGTTAAGTAACTTACCCCAAGTCCTTTGATCAATCAGAGGAAGAATTAAAAACCAAGGGGTCTGTCCCCAGAGCTTCACCTACTAACCCATGCTGCGGTAAGCAGAATTCTAAGATGACTCCCAAGATTCTCAGCCCCTGGTGTTCACACATATTCTCCCAGTTATTGAATCAAACATGAATCTAGGTACTATTATAAAGGGATTTGTCTGGTGTAATTAAGTTCCCAAATCAGTTGACCTTGTGCTAGGGAGATTATCCAGGTGAACCTGAACTAATCAATGAGCCCTTTAAGAGCAAAGAGCTTTATTCTCCAGCTGGTAACAGAAGAGGACACTCTTGCACTCTGGCTCATATGGAAGAAAGCAAACATCCAGGTTGTGAACTTCCTATGGGACCACATGGAAAAGACCTGTGGGCAGCCTCTAGGAGCAAAGAGTGGTTTCTGGCTCACAACCAGCAAGAAAGCAGGGACCTCAGCCCTACAATCACAGCAACTGAATTCTGCCAACAACCCGAGTGAGCTTGAAAGAAAAGCCTATGCTCCAGATGAGAATTCATCTCATCTTACTGCCCGCCCTTTCCAGCCTTGTGTCCTAGAGCAGAGAATCCAGCTAAACTAACCTCAGACTTCTGACCTGCAGAAACTGGGAGATAACACATGATCCTGTTGTGAGAGAATAAATATGTGGTAACTTGTTGTGCAGCCAGAGAAAACGAATTCAGTGTTCATTGTAGAGATGAAGGACATTCTAAAGAGTTCAATAGAAGAAAATAAATATCACCCAATGTCCTACCACTCAGAGGAAATCATGCTGACATTTTTGGCATATTTGTTTCTAGTATTTACAAATAAGTGTTCAAAACTGGTAACAAACTGTTACTAAATTTTGTTATTCTCTATTTTGTTCATTAGCATTCTGACAAGAGTATTTTCCATGTCACCAAATAGTCTTTAAAAATTTAACTTTTAACAGTTGCTATCTACTATGCATATATAAAAAATGTATTTAACCATGCCCTTTTGGAGGCATTTAGATTGTTTTCATGTTGTTTTTATAATAAACCTCAGTTTGATCATTATTCATTACATAAATCTTTGAGTTCATCTCTTTTATCTTTAGGATAGACTCCCTAGAAGTGCTATTGATGAATCAAAAAGCTTTTGAGGGCTTCCCTGGTGGTGCAGCGGTTGAGAATCTGCCTGCCAATGCAGGGGACACGGGTTCGAGCCCTGGTCTGGGAAGATCCCACATGCCGCGGAGCAACTAGCCCCGTGAGCCACAACTACTGAGCCTGCGCGTCTGGAGCCTGTGCTCAGCAACAAGAGAGGCTGTGATAGTGAGAGGCCTGCGCACCGCGATGAGGAGTGGACCCCACTTGCCGCAACTAGAGAAAGCCCTCGCACAGAAACGAAGACCCAACACAGCCATAAATAAATAAATAAAAATTAAAAAAAAAAAAAAAGCTTTTGAAATCTTTTAGTGTCTTGACACAGACTGTCAATTTGCTTTCAGAAGTGTTGCAGAAATACTGTATTCCTATCAGTGGGAAACTGTTCACCTCACCATGCTTTCATCCCATTGCATATTATTGCTTTCAAGGAATCTTGGTAAATCTCGTAGGCAAAATGTGGCATTTATTTATCTCTCTTCATTTATGCATACATTTATTAGCCACTTGTACATTTAATGAATTATTTATTCATGTTCTCCACTCAGTATTTATTTAGTAGATTGGTAAGACTTCTTCATATGGTTAGGATGTTGACCAAATATTTCTTGCAAATATTTTCCTCAGACTGTCATTTTCATTTTGATTTAGATTATCATCTACAGTATTTTGTTCACCTGTATACAAAGTAGCATCTCTTACTTCTGTGAATGTTTTCATTGCTTTTAGAGAAAACTGCTTGCTCACCACAGTATTAAATACCGGCATGCATTTTCTTTTATATTTAAACTGTTTTCCTTTTTACTTTTCCTGTAACTGTAGTCCATCCAGTGTGAGGTAAGGCTTCTCATCTGGTGGTGAGGCACCTGTCTAATGACAGGATGGAGGATGACTGTCATGAGGGCATGAACTTCACATTCCTCCGGTTTCCTCCATGGTCCCAGCACAGACATACACACACCTAGTGCATGGCGAGTATAAATGTCTCTTGCATTGAAGTCAATTGGACAGATTCGAATTGAATCTCAGAAGCACCAATGAGTCATGGACAGATGATCCCAGAATCCTAATACTGATAAACATACTTGAGTCTAATCTTGTGTCCACAGGAAGCTCACTGGATAGCAATGGAAGGAAACAGCTTTAATAAAAGCATTTATTTCAGCTCTCCCAACTCAGTGGCAGATGCTTCTGGTTCCAGACCTCTTCCCTCCTGCCAAATTTGTCAAATGAAGCTGCAGGCATGAGGGTCTGTTGCCATTTCAGGATCAAAAGGCACACTTCCACCTGCTGTCATATGTCTGATCCTAAATAGGTACGAGGTGATTGGATGTGACAGACATCCCGTGTAACGCAGAAATCATTTCCAGTCACCTGAGAACTATCCCCTCCCCTTTGCCTCATGTTCAAGCCAGATGGAATCTAGAGCTTAACTGAGGCAGAATCTCTGCTGTAATGTCTTTCTTCAGGTCACATGTATTTCTACCCAAATGTATGTAGATTGCTAATGACAAAGCACAAGGAAATACTTTTAAAATGAGAAAGCGATTGAAAACTTATTGGCCAGTGACCCCTTGGTAGTTCTTTTATAATTTATAGGCCTAATTCAGACCGTGTAACGTTCTGAAAGCCATTGTTCTCAGATCATATCAGTTGAAGCTGGACCTATTGTGGGAGAGAGGCTGTATACAGAATACACACAGTTTTTGGTAAAATACATCAGCTCTGCATGGTAGAAAATAATTGAGTTGCACCCTGTCCCTTGATGAGGTAATTCATACTCCTATTTTCAGTTATCTCACAAATGTTCACGGTGCTTCCTCCATGAAAGTACTATCTTAAGTCAATATTTTGGTTATGGTCCCAAAACCCAGTGGTGTTAAACAACCATTTTATTATGTTCACGTATTCTGTGGGATGGGAATTCAGGCATGGCACAGAGAAGCCTCTCTCTGCTTTGTGATGCCTGGGAATTCAGCTGAGAAGACTGAAACAGCTGGGGGTGACTCAAATAGTGGGGCCTGAAGTCGGCTGGAGGCTTCTTCACTCACATGCTTCACACCCAGACTGGAGTGACATCAAGGGCTAAGGCTCACTGGGCATCTCACTACATGTAAATAGAGCCACAGGACTCTTATGTGGTTTCTCAATGTGGCATCTCCAGCACAGCATCCCCAAGCAAACGGTACTTCTTACACAGTAGCTCAGAGCTCCAGCAGCAAATGTTCCAGTGAACAAGAGAGAAGCTGCCTGGCCAATTATGACCCAGGCTCAAAAGTCACATAGCATTACTTCTACCACATTCTATAGGTCAAAACTCAACCAGATTCAGTGGGTGGGGACCTAGATCCCATCTCTTATGGGAGGCATGTCAAGGAGTTTGTGGATGTGTTTAAAAGCTGCTACAGAAGCAGCCCTTGAGCCAAGGATTCAAGTGCAAATACGCAGTTCACTTACAGTGGTTTCAGGAAGCACCCATAGAGGACTGAAGAAGTGAGACAGGAAGCGAAAAAGTTAGTTCAGAGCAACTTAACCAGCAGTTTAGGGCTGTGGACAACTAGGGATCAATCTCAATGACCACTATGTGATGCAGAGTCCAGTATGCCTCATTGCTTCCCAACTGAAAGGCAAGGTTGCAGAACTATTTATCTACCAACTTCTCACAGTCACTGATTGAGCGTTACTTGTAGGGAAGGTGGTGGTAACTCCTGGACACTTTCAGAGGGTTTCCACTGCCAGAGAAAGTCCTCAGGAAGAGGCAGGTGCTTGAAAGTGCAAGTTGTAAGGTTGGCATGTCCAGTAATGTTGAGAGCTGAGTAGATATGTTGGATGATGATGAGCAGGGTCTGTCAGGAACTGGCAACATACCTTAATTCTAGCGCTACTCATCTAGACATGGAATTCAGATGGATTGATTTAACTCCTCTCCTAAACTGGTGACTTCCTTGAGGACAGGATCTGTATCTTTTTCATCTTTTTATCGTTAGTACCTAGACTAAAACCTTACACATAGGAGACCCCCCCCCATTATGAATGACAAAATAAAATAAAGAATATATCTATATCCTTAGGTCAAACCCCTTTCCCAGGAAATTCCCCAGAATTTGTTGCTATCTAATTCTTTCCTACCTTGGCCACCTCTACGTTTGTGTACATAGAGTCTACCTCTGTCTTTTTCATACCATACTATAAGACCTTAAGCCTGCTTCACTTCCTGCATTCACTCTCCCAGTAAATGACTCCACCATCTACTCAGTTCCCCAGGTAGAAACTCTTGATTCACCTTTTACCTCTTTTTCCCCCAAAACCTCCTATATGCATGCTTTTGTTACATCTATCTTTGGAAGGTTACTTTATTCCCCCTTTTGCTGTTTCTCTCTGTTACGGCTCCTAGATCAAATGTTCATCATCTCTTTCTAGACCATTGCTGCAACTACCTGATTTGTCTTATTGCTTCAAGTGTCTCCTGAAAATCCAGTGTATTAAGACTTCAACTCTTCATTTAAACCCTTCAGTTGTTCCAATATCAGGTGAAAATAAATTCTCTTAGCTTTCAGTTCTCAGCCAATATGAAAGGAAGAACTAGGTTTTCAAATTTATCCCCCCACCCCGTCTATAAAACCCATTTGTTGATCTAAACATTTCACAAAGCCTCAAAACCCCCAAATTCACCCTCTATGTTTGGGTCTTCTTATGCTGTTCTCTCTTCCCAGAATACCCTTCCATGTTAGCCTCCATCTGACAAAGTTTCAACTGTCCTTCAGGGTCCAGTAGATGCCACTCTCTCTATTAGAACAACTACCACTACTAACTCTAGTTAACTAACCACCCGAGCCCTGGTTAAAACTACCATATTTCCTCAATTCTAAGATCTCATGAACTATTTAATGCCTCACTGATTTATTACCATATTTTGATACAACTGAAAGAAACTAAATGGCTTATGTATGTGAAATGTTTAAAAAATGCTGGAAATGTTGGAAATTGTAGGGGTTCAGAGCATGTCATCCTAAAATATGCCACCTTGTCATATGGATCATTTTGAGTTAAAGGCACTTGAGAAACAACAGATACAAGATGGACATTCTGACTTTCCCTTTTCTTCCTAAAAGCAGGAAATAAAACTCCCATGTGAAAGGTGCCCTCCCTGTACCAGGAGGAAGGAAGACATTCATGTCCCTGGAGACTAGGAGTGGAAGCCAGGAGAAATCTGCACATAAACACCTTGTTAACCCTTATCTTCCGAGGTATCAATACTTTTCCACAATTAACTGCTCTAGCCCAAACTTCTTTGTTTTGTCACGTTTCCACAATTTACTACTCTTTGTCCAAACTGGTATATAAGCTTTGGGCCCTACCTTCTTTGTTGGATCGTCATTTTTTTCTGATGAAAACCCCATGTACATGTAAAAATTATGAAATATAATTTGTATGCTTTTCTGTTGTCTGATGTTAGTCCCAACTGGAGACCCTAAGAGGGTAGAGGAGAAATCTTACCTCCCTTACAAAATATAGTATTTGCTTCCTCTTCTGTGTTCCCAGAATACTTTTATGGCCAGGCATACATCTCAGTGGAGGTCCTCTGCATGCCTTGAGAAGGTCAGACTTCTTCATGAAATTTCTTGAAACATCCCTCTATATTGTCACTGTCATAGAATGTTCTGGGTTAATTGCAAACAAATACCAAGCCACATTCCTCAATTTACTGAGGACCAAGAAGTATACTGGGTAAGAACTAGAAACTAGAGTACAACTGGGATTCCGATCAGCTTAATGGATAGGGATTTTCTGGAAGAGGCCAGCCTGAGACAGGGGACAGTGAAGACCCTGAGAGAAAAAGAACCCTAAGGAAACATCAGGAAGAGTGACTGTTTTATATTCTTTGATGATATGGTCAGTCAGATGCTGCCACAAGGGGAGACTAAGGAGAGGCTCAGGAAAAAAAACAAGGTTTATTATACTTATGAGCCCTAAAGACATGAGGCATGGTACCCCACACAGGGCCACACTGGAAAGACACCAGAGTGGTCAGGAGGCAAAAGATGGGAGTAGGGAGAATACTTAGGCTAAAGACTTTATTGGGGTTTCCTTGGGAAAGACAAGGCAGGGCAGGGAAAACATTTTAGGATTGGCTAGTTTGAATAATTTTAGCTGGCTTTAGGCTATAGGATTGGTCCCCAGTTGCCTGGTACCTAGTCCTAGGATGATTAAGACAGAGGAATATTACCTCCTGAGGGATATGGGCCAGAAAGAGGAGGGATGGCTCTGGACTGGTTAATATGCATATCAAAGGCATAATCCTGACTAGACCCTTTCCTATCTCTAAGAATTGGCTAGCCCAGAGAGGGGCAGTCTCTCCCCAGCTAGAAATGTATTTTAAGATGTTGAAACATCATAACAAACAGAAAATATAAAATATACAATACAGTGATCCAGACTGGGCAGCAGGTCTTCCACCTTAGCATCTGGCTCTCCCCAACCCATTCTTTGTTCCACTACTCACATCTGCCCTCTTATAGGGCAAGAACTAAAGTACAAAGGAAAAAACTAGATCACTAACAATTCAACAACTATGCCGTGGGAACTCCCTCTGAATGTGTGGTCATAATAGGGATAAAAACTTTCCTATTAGCTACAGAAGGACAAAAGTAGGTGCAGTCAGTGGGCCTGGGAAAATCAGATTATTCCAAGGCAGTGGTAGCCTTGGGGGTCAATGATACAATAGAAGTTGACAGCAGTGTAGACAGTAGAAAGACAAAAATCTAGTCAGCTGAATAAATAATAACAATCAGTGGGAAAAAAGGATGTCAAAAGTACAGCACACTAGAGAACAGGGTACACCTATAAATGTGACACATGTATTCAGGTATATAAATAAGCCCATGAATATACTGTTTAGGAACAAATAATAATTATGTGAACAGTCACTATACGTACCACCTCATCCCCACTCCTCTTTTCAAAGGAAAAACACTGTTACCTACTGGGTCAAAATCTGAGTCCCCATTCTTGGGGAAATCCCTTGACAATGAGAAAAAAACAGAATCCAGAGAGGTTTGAGGGGAGGAGGAAAAGGGAAGAGAAAGGAGAAAAGAGGAGGGAAGAAGAATAAAGAAAAGCTTTTCAGGCAGGATGTTGTTGGAAATTTGGGGAGATTGGAAGTTGAAAATATGATAAATAAAAGAAGACTGTTAGGCAGTGCTTGCCAGCCATGTGGAGAACTGAGAGAGGCATCAAAGAAAAGGCTGCAAATACGTTTCCTGTGATTTAGGAATACACATACCCGTTAGTACTTTTTACATTTGTATATTTTATTTCAGATATTGTATTACTTTAGTTTTAAATTTTGCATTTGTTTCTTTTCTTTTTTTTTTTTTCTGATCATGCCACACGGTATGCAGGATATTAGTTTCCTGACCAGGGATTGAACCTGTGTCCCCAGCAGTGGAAGTGCAGTCTTAACCACTGGACTGCCAGGGAAGTCCCTTGTCTCTTTCTTATATTGTGTATTTATCTGCTGAGGTTTTCTCTCTTTATTCATGAATATATTTTCCTATACCTCATTAATAATAGTTACAAGAGCTACTTTAAAATCCTTGTGTACTAATTCTGATATATGAGACATCTTAGGGTTGGTCTCTGTTGATTGTTATTTATCTGGAGAATGGGTCACATGTTTCTATTCTCTGTATGTCAAGTACTTTTAGATTATATTCTGGACATTGTAATGGTATGTTGTGGAGATTGAACTCTGTTACATTCCTCCAAAAATTGTTGACATTTTTGGTTTGCTTGTTTTAGGAGACAATTAACTTGGTTGAAACCCAACTTCAAACTTCGCCTGTTGAGCAGCAGCTCAGATTAGTTTAGTTCTTCTACTCCTTAGCTGAGTAGTTTGCAGTCCAACAGTAATTTGCAGCTCTGTGTGGTACACGGATCAGCCAGAGATTTGGAAGAGTGTAAACACAGAAATTAGGTCACCCGGTCTCTGATTCTCTCCTTTCCAGGGTCCCTTCCTCACTGCCTAATGATTATGGTTGCTCTGAACTCTGTCCTCTGGTTCTTCAGGCAAGAAAGGCCATAGGTTTTCTATCAAAGGTTTAGATACCATATGGTGCCAACTTTGCAAGCCATATTCATATTAACAGGAAACTTATCCTATGCTAGTCCCTTTTTCTAAGTTTCTATCACTATCTGGAATCTGTCTGCTTTTGTTCATTCTTAGATCCTTCAAGTAGTTGTTTTTTATATTGATATTTTGTCCAGAGTTTACAGTTATCTACAGCAGAATTGATCTATAAGGAGCATACTTTATCATACTTGAACTTAATTGCTTTTGATTATTAGATTTTGTTTTTTTGCATATGAACCAAACTTGGACTAGTCTTCATGGACTGGGTTTTTTTTTTTTTTTTTAGCAAGTATCCAGACACAGCCTTCAATTTACTATAGGTGAGCTTTTTTTTTTGAACAAAGTATTGTTTTACTTTTTTTTTATTAGTTATCTATTTTTTTTTTTTTTTCTTTTTGCGGTATGCGGGCCTCTCACTGTTGTGGCCTCTCCCGTTGCGGAGCACAGGCTCCGGATGCGCAGGCCCAGTGGCCATGGCTCACGGGCCCAGCCGCTCCGCGGCATATGGGATCCTCCCAGACCGGGGCACGAACCCGTATCCCCTGCATCGGCAGGCGGACTCTCAACCACTGCGCCACCAGGGAGGCCCATTAGTTATCTATTTTATACATATTAGTATATATATGTTAGTCCCAATCTCCCAATTCATCCCATCCCCCCACCCCCACTTTCGCCCCTTGGTGTCCCTACATTTGTTCTCTACATCTGTGTCTCTATTTCTGCCTTGCAAACTGGTTCATCTGTACCATTTTTCTAGATTCCACATACATGCGTTAATATACGATATTTGTTTTTCTCTTTCTGACTTACTTCACTCTGTATGACAGTCTCTAGGTCCATCCACATCTCTACAAATAACCCAATTTTGTTCTTTTTTATGGCTGAGTAATATTCCATTGTATATATGTACCACATCTTCTTTACCCATTCGTCTGTTGATGGACATTTAGGTTGCTTCCATGTCCTGGCTATTATAAATAGTGCTTCAATGAACACTGGGGTGCATGTGTCTTTCTGAATTGTGGTGTAGGTGATAATTTAAACCCAGATTACAAATGAAGCTCACAAATGTTTCTTAAAATAGCTTTTCTAATTATAACAGAAATATAACATAATCCCAATTAATGAATTTATTGATGGAATTTATTAAAAAGAAATAGATACAATATTATTAGAGCACCAAGTGTCAGACACCGTACTAGACCCGTAGCAAGGCATTTTTTAATGTCATTATGCTATGAACATTTTGTCATTACAGTCAAACCCTGCAGCCTACCTCTACAGTTAAAGTTTCCTAATAGAATGACTCCTGTTTTTTAAATACTACTCAAATTCATAGCACTTATACATTTCTCAATGCAACAGTTTTCATTACTCTTTATATATGAAAAAATTATATTTAAGTCTTAAACACTCAATACAACATTTTTAACAAAACAATGTGTGGAGACAACTTTCCAATTACATTCCAATCACAAAGGACGGAACATCAGAATCACATTTTTTAAGATTTTGCTAATTATTATCAAAGGGAATATTGTTAATGCAAAGAGACCTTAGAATTACATTCCAATCACAAAGAACGGAACATCAGAATCACATTTTTTAAGAGTATGCTAATTATTATCAAAGGGAATATTGTTAGTGCAAAGAGGCCTTAGAATATCAAGCTCTCTACCCAAACCAACTGTTTGCTAACAATCATATTGATAATTTGGTTATCAGGAAGCAATGTTTTAAGTATTTTACATCCTAAATGATAACTTGTTACATGTGTATATGTCTAAATTGTGTTTTAGAAAATTAGTGGGGGATTTGGGGTTGATGAATAATGCATTATAATTTTTCCCATTTAAAATAATAGGAAATATGGTGGTGTGATGAATTGGGAGACTGGGATTGACATACATACACTAATATGTATAAAATGGATAACTAATAAGACCTGCTGTGTAAAAAAATAAATAAAATAAAATTCAAAAGTCAAAAAAAAAAAAAAATGTAAGTCTTCCAGCCCAGGAACCTGGGATGTCTTCTTTAATTTCTTTCAATGATATTTGTACTTTTTAGTGTACAAGTTTTATACTTATTTTGCTAAATTTATTCCTGATCATTTTATTCTTTTTGGTGCTATTGTAAATAAAAGTATTTTCTTTTTCTTTAAAAAAAATAAATTGTGATAGGAAATATGCTTCTTGGTTAGTGTTTTTGTGTAGAATATCTGATTTTTCAAGAATAGGTTACTGAGCTGATGTTAAGCAGAGATGCCTGTAATTATATTTTTCTATGGATATGCAGGCTTACTAAATATTACAGAAAAACATTTTCCATTTTCCAAATGTATTTTATAAAACTTGTGCAAGATGTTAACAGGTATCCCCAGACATCACCCCACTATTCTTGAAGAAGCCCTAAACTAAAGTATTAATACAATTGCAAATATTTCTGACAGAGACTAAGCATTCTGTTTAATAACACAGACTAGTTTTTTGAATAAGCTGATGTCAAGGCTAAAAACTTGAGGATATATGTATATATATGTATGTGTGTATATATATAGACACACACCAAGTTGAGTAATATATGACACATACATCCTTGTGCATATATAACTATATCGACATGCATCTATACCCTATATGGGCTGCATTTAGCTTGCAGATATGTTTTGCAAGGCCTGCAGAGTGTTTTTTTTTGGGACAGTCTCCTCTGTCCCAAACTGGCTGACTACATTTATGCCATCTGTCTGGACCATGTAGGTGTTTGAGTTTGGAACTTGAGATGTAGGATTTGGAAGCTGAAAGATGGGGCTGAGAGCACTAACTCAGATCGCGGGGTGGCTAGCACTTTGGTTTCTCTTTTGGCCCTGAATAATCAGTTGTATTTTCCTGCTAATGTTTCAGAGGTTTCCCTCCCCCAAGCATTTCCTACCTATTACAAGGATGTTCTTCTCTTTTACTGTTTGTAAGTATTTTCCAAAACAGAATGAATATAAAATAAAAAGATTAAGTTGTGTATTCACATTGTAAGGGAATAGAATTTTTCAAAACAATCTATTAACTAAAAAAGCAACTAGTTCTTTTTTGCCTTCCCAACCTTTCCTGACCCTGTCAAATGTAAACGAACTCCCATAAAGCCTCCTGTTAGAAATATAAAAAAGAGGAAAAGGTAGGCTTCTCTCAGGGCATCAACTGAAGTACAAGATAATTTATTTTACTAACACCTTTCCCTGAGACTGTTTATGACACACTTGAAAGTGTATTCCTGGGACATTTGCCCCAAGATGACCCACTCCACTGACCAGGTGTTGATGGCCACATAGCCTCCAATAAAAAGAAAGAAGGAACCACAATTCCTCATTGGAGGATTTGGACACAGGCCATAGCAAGAACAATATTTGTACAGAAACCCTTGGAACAGTAACATTTACAATCATAAATTGCAGGATTGGGGGGCAGACTGGTTAGAGGGCTAGATTTTAGTAATACTGTGAGGTAGCCAATTTATTCCTAAAGTTAGTGCTGGAATAAATTGAATCTGAAGGTAGAGTAATTTACATTCATTATGATAATGCACATCTAAGTACAGTTAAGTGTTTTCATCCATTATCTCACTTAAATGACCTGCTCAGTCTCCTAATTGCCACAGAGTCTTTCCAATCTAAAAATACCTATAAATATTTATGCACAAAGATGTTCCTCCTTCTACTCTTTATAAAAGAAAATAATTGAAAACAACCTAATTATTCAACTTTAGGAAAATGGGTATGTTATGATATATACATATAATGTAGTAAAGTTATGACAATGATGTTTTCAAGATATTTTGGGTTTTTTTTAAGAACAATGTAAAGTTCTTATGAAATGGTAATCATAACAATATAAAAATGCATTAAAAATGTAATAAAACCTACCAATGTGCAGAACCCTGTAAGCAAGAATTTTATTCTAGGTATGAGTAGAAACCATTGAAGTGTTTTTAGCAGCAGAGGGACATGCCTGGATTTGCATTTTAAAACAATTACCCTGTTTTCTCTATAGTTGTTTGTTCCTTCCAAATTTTGTACAATAAAGATGTAATATCTTTTAAATTTTAAAAGTAAAAAACATAACAGGATCAAAAATAAACTTCTGGTCCTTGCTTTGCAATCTATTTGCCATATCCCTAAAATAAGCCCAAACCAGGGAACAAACATGAAGGTCCAACTTCAGGACCTCAAAGGAAGGCACTGCAGGGAGGCTTCAACACCCCCTGGCTTGTGCCCTTCAACTCAGAGGGTAGAGTTAATATTATGGTGCAGACAAATGAGCCCACGACAATATCTCTTGCATGCTTGAAAGTTGCAGCTCAGGAAGATGGTAAATAAACTCCTATCTATGGAAGTGCTGCTCTAATGAGAAGATGGAAAGAGACAGCTGACCTCCATCAATTTGGTTTCCTTTTCTGGAGCAACTGATGCCACGTAGTGACTCCTGTCCCTCTGGGAGACAAAGTCCCAGTGTCTGCCACATCCATTCAAAGTTGAAAGCTCTGGGACATGATGTATGGTGAGAAACCCTGGGCAACTCCCCCAGGACCATCCAATTCCATATACAGAGTAGGTGAGGGTTGCTTGTGTGGTGGTATTTGGGTATGGGGAATGTCACACGCCCCTGAGTCCCCTTGAGCTTCCTGCCACTATTGCTCACTCTATCCTAATGAAGGCGGTTGCGTTTTTCTGTATGACTGCTTCCAAAATGTGAATGCACTCAGATTAGAGTTAGCTGGTACTGGGTCCGAGATAACAGCTGTTAGGTGGGGGCAGTTTTTAAAATGATGCATTATCAAAAGAGGGCAAGCCTAAGTCAGAATCTTTCAGGACACAGGGGCCAGTGGGAAGAGAAAGTAAAGCTGCAAGTAATCATTGAAATTTGACAACATTGGGTCCAGGGGTAAGAAGTACAGGGGAAAAACTCGGAACTTGCTGCTGGCTTTCTCTCCTGCTCACTCTACGACCTTGGGCAAGACATGCAGCCTCTCACTAACCCTATTGTACAAAATTAGAATGATAATAACCACCTCCTAAGATTGGTGTGATGAGTGGAAAGTACAATCTTTAAAATATCTCAGGTTGTGCATGATACATAAGAGGCTAGGGGCTCTACACCATGCACTCCAAAAACCATAAATGCAGTCCTGTTCTCTCTTTTTACAATAAGAACACGGAGGGCTGGGGTCCTTGTTCACTCAATGGAACTCCCATAATTTCATCACTGCTATTAGAGCCTCAAAAAAGGAAAGGCTTTTTCCAAATGACTCCTAAATTCTTTAGATCCTGAAGAATGACAAGAACACAATTATGTTCCCTAGAATTATGAAGACAGGGAAACAAATTCATAAATAATGGAAGTTTTTTCAACAAAAGCTGAAGAGGGAGATAATATTTATACCCTCAATCAAGAAGTAAAATAACTAGAACACTACTCATAGAGTCCTTTAGTTAAGTGAGATTTTACTGTATTTAATAGTTAAATACAGTGGATTGTCAATGCCTAAGACTCCATAAACTTTCTACACTAAATTGATCTTCTTTTTCCTTATTTGGGAAGAGGGAAAGAAGAAAGGGTTACCTCGGGCATAGAAGGGTGAGCCTACAAAATTCCTTAGCTTCTAACATACATAATGTATTTCTAAATGATATATGTCCCTTCCCTTGTTTTCTCCTTCTGGGTTTGCTAATTATGACTTTTTCAAAACTTTTCAATAAAATGCAGTTTTTGATATCACATCCATATCCACTAACCACACATACGTGAATACATACATACATACACGCATGCATGCCCTATTCACTAGAGCACAAAATTCTCAATCAATATTTTAGTTGTGTTTTTGAAGTAAGGATGGAGAGATTACACTAAAGGCTTAAATTTAAAGAAGTACAAAACTGCATTGCTAGTGGAATCTGGATGAAACATGATTAAGATACTTATTTCAAGCAACACATTTCTTAGTTGGAACCTACATTTCAATGAAGGCTGGTTTTGGATTTTCTTTCTATGGCTAGATTCCTATCTTCCACATAGCCAGTGCTCTAGATATACTGAAAAGGAAGACCCCAATATCTCTGCAAGTCCTCATGGCTGAAGCAGTAATTCCAGAGTGGAGAGAAAGCATTAGAGAGAACACCTATTTGGGAATCCCAGGTCTGTTGACTTGTCAGATGTCCTGAATTTCATGCTTGCTGACTACAAAATGGAGGCTTAGAAAAAGAAGCAGGCTTGTGTGACTGTTTCTCCATACTGTACCAACCATCTGTTACTATCAGAGAAGTTCTGATTAAGGAGGGAAGCCAAAGAAAACTCCCTAGGTGTGACTCTGGAGAGTCTACTGACCAGCCCACGTTATCGCACTGCTGGCTTGTGTCCTCATGGTTCAATAATCATTTCTGATTTGCATCAGCCCATTCCATTGAATTGAGGTACACTCCAGAGCTATATGGATGAGAGATGGGACTCATTTTCCTGGAGTGTCAAGTTTACTTGGATTTGAAAGCAGGAGGATGAGAAAGGAGGTGGAGAAAAAAAAAAACTGTTTTATATTAAATGAAACAGTATGTGATTGAGTAAAATGAAAAATCACATGAATTTTTAACATAAAAATATGTCACTACATTTTCACTCTTCTCTGCCGTAGGGAAATTGAGTGAAGGTAGGAATTCAGGAACAAATGGTACCATGAGGCAATGTACAGGAAGGGGAAAGAGAACAGGGCTGGGAGTAAAGTATAAGTCAATGCTAGTCCTGGATTGGAAGCTCCGTTGCTGCGTGATCTGGGACAAGTGCCTTTCCTTTATTGGGGGGATTATATCACATTCCCATAAAGCTATAATAATAAGACAACATAGCATTTGGTATAAAGACAGACATATAGATTAATGGAATAGAATAGATTTTTCAGAAATAGGCTCATATTTACATGGTCAATCAATTTGCAACAAAATTACTAAGGAATTCAGTGGGGAACAGATAACCTTTTCAACAAATGGTGTTGGAATTACTGAGCATGTAAAATAATGAAACCTAACCCTGAGCTCATGCCATATGCAAAAAATTAACTTGAAATGGATGATAGATTTAAATGTAAAAGTTAAAGCTATAACATTTCTAAAAGAAAATACAAGCAGCCTTGGGTTAGGCAAACTTTTTTAATAGGTATCAAAAAGCACAAAGAAGATCAGACACGAAAACAATGATAAACTGGACGTCGTCAAGATTAAAAAAATTTCCTCTTTAAAAGATACTGTTAAGAAATTGGAAAGGCATGCCATAGACTGGAAAAAATAATTTCAAAACCAACATCTCATAAAGGACCTATTTCCAGAATAGATAAAAATACTTTTATAACTCAGAAAGAAAACAAAACTAGACAGCTTTTAAAAAAAAAAAATAGGCAAAAGATTCAAACAGACATCTTAGCCAAGAAGATACACAGATGGCAAATAAGACTGTGTACTATGCTTAACATCAATAGTCATTAGGGAAAAGCAAATTAAAGTCACAAGCTATTACTACATACCCTCTTAGAATGGCTACAGTTGAAAAGACTGCTCATACCAGTGTTAGTGAGGGTGTAGAACAGCTGGAATACTCATATCCTTCTAAAGAGAATGCATAAATGGTATAGCCACTGGAACAAAATTTGGCCATACTTAAATAAAGGTAAACATACCTATCATATAACCCAGTAATCCTACTCCAAATTAACCCACGAGAAATGAAAAAGGTATACTCACACAAAAATTTGCATGTTTATATTTAGCACCTTTATGGTAAAAAATTGGAAACAATCTGAATGTCCCACAAGTGGTGAAGGGTTAGACAAGTTGATGTATATATGTATGCTACTAATCAGCGATAAAAAGGAACAAACTGGGTTTCCCTGGTGGCGCAGTGGTTGAGAGTCCGCCTGCCGATGCCGGGCACACAGGTTCGTGCCCCGGTCTGGGAAGATCCCATGTGCTGCGGAGCGGCTGGGCCCGTGAGCCATGGCCGCTGAGCCTGCGCGTCCGGAGCCTGTGATCCGCAACGGGAGAGGCCACAACAGTCAGAGTCCCGCGTACCACGAAAAAAAAAAAAAAAAAAAAAGGAACAAACTACTAATCCACACCACAACATGAGTGAAACTCAAACGCATTCTGCTAAGTGAAAGAGACTGGACATAAAAGACAATATACTGTATCATTCCATCTACATGGAATCCTACAAAAGTCAAAACGATAGGGATAGGAAACTAAAGTGACAGAAGTCTGTGGTTGCCAAGGGCGAGAGACTGAGGAAGGAAATTAACTGCAAAAGGAATTTTTGAGAGTGAAAGAAATACTGTATCCCATACCTTGATTGTGTTGATAGTTACGGCACTATGAAGATTTGTTGAAACTCATCAAACCATGCATTTAAAATTGGTCAATTTTACTATATTTAAACTACATCTTAATAAAGCTGATTTTTAAAAAAGGGGTTGGATTGTAGAGTCCTAATGTCCTTTCCATCCATAAAGTATGATTCTTAGGGAACAAGAATCTTTTCTAATGGGCCTGACCTTTTGCCCTAGAGGAAGACATCATCTTTACTGTACTGGATGGAAAACGAACTTGTCTTCTGCTCCTGAGAGGAAGGCAGTTTCCACCTTTCAGGACTCTTTGTTCTACAAACATCTTTGAAAAGATGATCTGGAGCAAAGGCAGCCAGTTCTCCTGTTTGCAAGACACCAAAAAATTTGAGAGACAGGGTAGAGAATTGTCCTTCATTACCAATCACTTATGCCTCCCCTGAACTTCCATGGCTATAGTTTGGAGTTAAAACATCTCAGTTCAAAACACACTAAGCTACTAACAACGTTTTTTTGTGTTTTTTTTTTGCTGTGTTGAGTCTTCATTTCTATGCGAGGGCTTTCTCCAGTTGCGGCGAGCGGGGGCCACTCTTCATCGTGCTGCGCAGGCCTCTCACTGTTGCGGCCTCTCCCGTTGCAGAGCACAGGCTCCAGACACGCAGGTGCAGTAGTTGTGGCTCATGGGCTTAGTGGCTCCGCGGCATGTGGGATCTTCCCAGACCAGGGCTCGAACCCGTGTCCCCTGCATTGGCAGGCAGATTCCCAACCACTGCGCCACCAGGGAAGTCCTTTTTAACATCTTTACTGGAGTATAATTGCTTTACAATGGTGTGTTAGTTTCTACTTTATAACAAAGTGAATCAGCTATACATATACATATATCCCCATATCCCCTCCCTCTTGCGTCTCCCTCCTACCCTCCCTATCCCTCCCCTCTAGGTGGTCACAAAGCACCAAGCTGATCTCCCTGTGCTATGTGGCTGCTTCCCACTAGCTATCCATTTTACATTTGGTAGTGTATATATGTCCATGCCACTCTCTCACTTCGTCCCAGCTTAACCTTCCCCCCTCCCCGTGTCCTCAAGTCCATTCTCTACATCTGCATCTTTATTCCTGTCCTGCCCCTAGGTTCTTCAGAACGTTTTTTTTTTTTAGATTCCATATATACGTGTTAGCAAATGGAATTTTTTTTTCTTTCTGACTTACTTCACTCTGTATGCAAACTCTAGGTTCATTCACCTCACTACAAATAACTCAATTTCATTTCTTTTTATGGCTGAGTAATATTCCACTGTATATATGTGCCACATCTTCATTATCCATTCATTTGTCGGTGGACACTTAGGTTGCTTCCATGTCCTGGCTATTGTAAATAGAGCTGTAATGAACATTGTGGTATGTGACTCTTTTTAAATTATGGTTTGCTCAGGGTATATGCCCAGTAGTGAGATTGCTGGGTCATACGGTAGTCCTATTTTTAGTTTTTTAAGGAATCTCCATACTGTTCTCCATCGTGGCTGTATCAATTTACATTCCCATCAACAGTGCAAGAGGGTTCCCTTTTCTTCACACCCTCTCCAGCATTTACTGTTTATAGATTTTTTGATGATGGCCATTCTGACCGGTGTGAGGTGATACCTCATTGCAGTTTTCATTTGCATTTCTCTAATGATTAGTGATGTTGAGCAACCTTTCATGTGTTTGTTGGCAATCTGTATATCTTCTTTGGAGAAGTGTCTACTTAGGTCTTCTGCCCATTTCTGGATTGGGTTGTTTGTTTTTTTGATATTGAATTGCATGAGCTGCATGTAAATTTTGGAGATTAATCCTTTGTCAGTTGCTTCATTTGCAAATATTTTGTCCCATTCTGAGGGTTGTCTTTTCATCTTGTTTATGGTTTCCTTTGCTGTGCAAAAGCTTTTAAGTTTCATTAGGTCCCATTTGCTTATTTTTGTTTTTATTTCCATTTCTCTAGAAGGTGGGTCCAAAAGGATCTTGCTGTGATTTATGCCATAGAGTGTTCTGGCTATGTTTTACTCTAAGAGTTTTATAGTGTCTGGCCTTACACTTAGCTCTTTAATCCATTTTGAGTTTATTTTTGTGTATGGTGTTAAGGAGTGTTCTAATTTCATTCTTTTATATGTAGCTGTCCAGTTTTCCCAGCATCACTTATTGAAGAAGCTGTGATTTCTCCATTGTATATTCTTGCCTCCTTTATCAAAAAAAAGGTGACCATAGGTGCGTGGGTGTATCTCTGGGCTTTCTATCCTGTTCTATTGATCTATATTTCTGCTTTTGTGCCAGGACCATACTGTCTTGATTACTGTAGCTTTGTAGTATAGTCTGAAGTCAGGGAGCCTGATTCCTCCAGCTCCGTTTTTCTTTCTCAAGATTGCTTTGGCTATTCGGGGTCTTTTGTGTTTCCATACAAATTGTGAAATTGTTTGTTCTAGTTTTGTGAAAAATGCCATTGGTAGTTTGATAGGGATTGCATGGAATCTGTAGATTGCTTTGGGTAGTATAGTCATTTTCACAAGGTTGATCCAAGAACATGGTATTTCTCTCCATCTCTTTTATCATCCTTAATTTCTTTCATCACTGTCATAGTTTTCTGCATACAGGTCTTTTGTCTCCTTAGGTGGGTTTATTCCTAGGTATTTTATTCTTTTAGTTGCAATGGTAAACGGGAGTGTTTCCTTAATTTCTCCTTCATCAGATTTTTCATCATTAACGTATAGGAATACAAGAGATTTCTGTGCATTAATTTTGTGTCCTGCTACTTTACCAAATTCACTGATTAGCTCTAGTAGTTTTCTGGTGGCATCTTTTGGATTCTCTATGTATAGTATCATGTCATCTACAAACAGTGACAGCTTTACCTCTTCTTTTCTGATTTGGATTCGTTTCTTTTTCTTCTCAGATTGCTGTGGCTAAAACTTCCAAAACTATGTTGAATAACAGTGGTGAGAGTAGACAACCTTGTCTTGTTCCTGATCTTAGAGGAAATAGTTTCAGTTTCTCACCATTGAGAACGATGTTGGCTGTGGGTTTGTCATATATGGACTTTATTATGTTGAGGTAAGGTCCCACTATGCCTACTCTCTGGAGGGTTTTTATCGTAAATGGGTGTTGAATTTTGTCGAAAGCTTTTTCTGCATCTATTGAGATGATCATATGGTTTTTCTCCTTCAGTTTGTTAATAGGTGTATCACATTGATTGATTTGCATATATTGAAGAATCCTTGCATTCCTGGGATAAACCCCACTTGATCATGGTGTATGATCCTTTTATTAATGTGTTGTTGGATTCTGTTTGCTAGTATTTTGTTGAGGATGTTTGCATCTGTGTTCATCAGTAATACTGGCCTGTAGTTTTCTTTCTTTGTGACATCTTTGACAAAGTACTTAACTCGTCCAGGCCTCAGTTTCCTTATCTATTAGATAAGGATCATAATCATTGTCTTAAATTAGTTGGGCGAGTCAAGTAGATAATGTATTTTAAACTGCTTTTCAAGCTCTAAGAACTAGATAAATAAATACTCTACTAGGTACTTTTAATGATATTTCATTCTCCTGTCAGGTTCGTTGCCACCTCCTTCTACTTCTTCACATTCCTTCAGTGCACTTAACACAAAACTGAAGAGATAATAGGTATTCAATTAACCCTTCATGGTTGCCTAATACCTAGGTACAATTGAACTTTCTTTCCAATTTCTCCTTAAAAATTCCACTACTCCTTGTTCACTTTTTCTCTTCTAGCCACCCCTGCCTAACCACCGCTAAAATGAAAAACAAAACAAAACAAAAAACTAGTCTCCTTTCCTAAAGAAGGCATTTTGAATTCCATTCCAGCATCTCATGGGTGGTCCCTTTTATCTGCGAGAAGCCCTTAGCAAACAAAAAGCTGAGACGGTATGATGCCCTCAGCATGCTCACTAGGCAAAGAATGTGTTCCTTTAAATGGTCAGCACTTAGCATAGTGTTCGTGTTCAATGGGAAATAAAAATGGGATATGAGAAGTTTGAAGGAAAACAATCATCCTGCTTTTAGTGATCTCCACTTTTAACGCTCCAGTGGGTCAGCCCAAGAGAGCAGTGTCTTCCGTCACTTGGCCAATGTGAGTGACAGCAGCAAAGGGTCTAGAGAGAGAGAGATGTGGCTTGGGCCACCTGCTGTGGGGGCGGAAATGGTGGAGGTGGGATGGTTGAGTGTGACTGAGGATACTGCAGAGAATATCTCACTCAGAGAGAACCACTGAAAGTGAAAGATGTAAAAGATCGAGTCTGTCCTTGAAAAATACCTCAGCAAGGTGCCGCGCTGGGCATGAAAGTATTGTCTCTTAATAAGGCTTATGTAATAAGCCTCTTAATAAGTAGTAGCTTACGTAATATCCAGAATTCCTCAACTGAGCATCAAATGCTTCGCTTGGCTTGCAGTTATGGGTCATGTTGTTTTAAAAATATGCAATTTTAAACTCCACAGTCTCCATACAATGCTCACATTGGGCGCACAGGGGCACCTACACTAATTGAACAAAAGCAGATTCCTCACAGAGGTTAAAATGACAGACAGAACTCTCTCCCTCACTCCTCTCGTTCTCTTTCCACAAAGACTAAATCCATCTAAGTTAAATAAGAATATGATGACACTGCGCTATCCTTAAAAGGTTCTAATTTCCTCTTTCAAGTTTCCATGCTCATTTCTTGTTTGATTTTCCTAAATTCTCATAGAAAACTCTGGACACAACTGCAGACAGCGTTTTCACAAACAGGATACATCTAAAATTGATACAAAAGAAGGTCATAATAAGTCTTTTCTCAGTTACATTATTGAGATACTCTGAGGCTTAGGAAAAAGCCAGTAATTGGGAAGGTTTAAGAGTACATTGAGTGAATTCATTGCTGTCAGAGACAATTCACCATTTCACTGAGGGAGCCAGCAGCAGCCCTTCCGAGAGCAAGAAATAGCCATAAATCTAAACAGGAAAATATCCGAGTTTTGCTACCGTGTCACATAAAATATCTCTTCTCAGAGCTGGAGGTATTTTTCAAAACTAAGTTAGAGCCACGGCTGTGAATAAAACTGGACTTCTTCAAGAATGAGTAATAGAGACAACATTTTATAAGACTCCAAATTTGACCTTTCTTGGAAATTCTAATATCGAGCAAGAACTTGTCTTTGAGCTCATAAACATATAATTCGTTTGATTTTCTTCCAAATTTCCACTAAGCTAAGACTGCAATTGTTGGTAAAGAAGTGGAACATTGTGAACTGGAGAGAAACAGTGGTTCCCTTTGAACAGAGGGCATGACCGGAGTCCAGTGAGCTGGACTGTCCCCACAAGTGTGTTTGATTTCTCCCACGCAGTAGTGTCTAAACAGAGTTTGTAAAACGTTTGAAGTAATTGCTGGTCTAAAAAAATGGAGTTCACATTGAAAAAAATCTAGAATTCCAGTTTCTCTTTGAAGAAATGGAATGACCTGGCAATAATGGACTGACATCACTTCTAGGCAACAATCAGCTAGGGCTGAATGGAGACTGCTCCTTTAGACAGAGCAAGCAATCTCCAGATTGCCACAGTCTCCACCATGCCTTGATGTTTCCCACACACTGAGGCCAAGTGTCAGCTGTTGTTTTATCTAATAGCATAGTTAAAAGGAAATCAGAAGTTTTGTACCTAAGTGTCTATCAAAGGTATGGGAGGAAAAAAGACAGAGTGAGCCCTGATTTACACATCTGGGTTACCTGGTTGGCCCCTGGGAACATTTGAGTTTGAAACTGCTGCCTTAAAAGTACACCTCCTTCAGGAACCTGCCTTATTTAACTGAGCTGGTTATATCATTTAAAATGCTTTCTAGGGCTTCCCTGGTGGCGCAGTGGTTGAGAGTCTGCCTGCTGATTCAGGGGACACGGGCTCGTTCCCCAGTCCGGGAAGATCCTGCATGCTTCGGAGGAGCTGGGCCCGTGGGCCATGGCCGCTGAGCCTGCGCATCCGGAGCCTGTGCTCTGCAACGGGAGAGGCCACAGCAGTGAGAGGCCCGCGTACCGTAAAAAAAAAAAAAAAAAAAAAAAAAAAAAAAATGCTTTCTACCAGAATTTTCCTTTAGACACCAATGCAACTGAGATTTTACATACAACATAAAATGATCTTTGCACAAGTCATCCAATGATAAATATTTTAAAAGAAAAACATGTCCACTGTCTTGGGTTAGCACATGGGCTTTCTCACTAAACCACCACCCCAATGATTTACCACAAATGTTGGCATTCTTCTCAGAGCTCTTCCCACTTCTCATTTAAGAACTTGAGGAAAGGAAACAGGTAGAGCTACAGCCTCTTACATGCAACCCTCTGAGTGAGTAGAAGTTTGCCTACAATAAAGTAATCATGTAATTGTTATAATAAAATATAATTTACATCACCAACCCATCAGAAAAAGTAATTTTTTCCTCCTTGAAAAGATATGAGTTTTCAAAAGATTAAAGGTGATTACTGCAATATTTCTGAGGCAAGGGACAAAAAAATTAGGGAATGAACATAGCTTTGAGCACAGCCACGGAGCTAAAATGATCTGATTGTTGTGAGGACATTGTTCAGAATATTAGATGACTCTAAAGCACCAACAGACTTTCCATATTTAATATGAGTCTTTGGACCAAATTAAATTTAAAACAGTATAAGGTCACACAGTCAATATGCCTACTTTTTTTACATTTATTTTAATCTCAACTCCCAGCACTGTCACTAGAGCCTTGCTTTCTCTGTATCTCCATAAATAAACTGTGTTGACTCTTGAACCTGCGTTCACTCTCTTCGCTTAATTACCTTCTAAGACAATGAAGTCACTTCTATTTCCATAAAGTAGTCTGTATGGACACCTCACTTCTTCCTCTCCCTGCTCTGCTCATCTTTGTAATTCTCCCCAGGGAGAGTGGAAAAATTCCTCCCTTCCCCCCTTTCCTTCTCCACTTATTTCTCTCTCGCTCTTGTTCTCACTCTCTAGCTAGAGAGCACTTAATACCTTCCAGCCTTCCAAATCCCTTACCATCACTGACCGTGCACCTGATTTTCCTTTCCCTCTCTCATTCATCATACCCTAGCCACAATGGTATCTTTCTCTTTCTGGAGCAAAGAACTTTCTCTGACCTCAGGGTCTTTGCACTGGGTATTTCCTCTACCCGAATGCCTGGTTCTCAGGTGCTGTCTTAGTCTCTACCCACTTCACACCTGCCCTCCACAGAGAGGGTGTTCTGACTCTGACTATGCTCCTTGTCCCCTCCCTTAAGTCACTTATCATCTCTCTTTGTCCAGTTCCTTCACTGTGCTGTCATACTATAGCTGTCTTGCTCTTTTTCTTTTTCTTTTTTTTTTTTTTTAACTTATTTCTTGTCTGTCTTCCTCAAATTAGAATGCAAGCTTGGTGAGGTCAGGAATCAATCATGTCTGCCTTGTTCCCTGCTGACACCCAGTTCCCAGCACAGCATCTAGCTCTTCAGGTGCTCCGTAAATGTTTGCAGACCAGTGAGTGAAAAAAGAGAGGTCAATTTACCTTATGAATATGAGCCACTTGAGTAGACCTTCCAGTTACACAGGTGAAAACCAAGTACCAGACCTCTTTTGGGGGAGGACACCCAATTATTTTGGTTATAATTTTGGGTGGCAGTAAGGGTCTAAGGCCATGGCTTTCAAACATTTTATATGCATAATGAACACTCAAGGCTTTAAATGCAAACCTCATCATCTTCCTCCAGAGTTTCTGTTCTGGTGTAAGGCCAAAGACTCAAGTAAGAACCTGAGGATTCTGATACGTTGTCCAGGGAGCGTGTTCTGAAAAATACTATTCTAGAGCTGAGATTGCTGTGTAGAGTCAATTATTTCTGTTCCCAGGAATTTATTTGCACACAAAAAATTTACAAAAGAACCAAGGGGATTTTTTTTTTGGAGGAAGGGCAGTAAGAAACCTTCCCTTTAAGATTTAATGTTATTAGAAGTTGTCTGATGGAGAATGGGTTGGTAATAACTGAGGCCAATAGATTACCAGAGTCTTCCTACAGGCCCAGAGAAGAACCCCTGTGAGAAGATGGGGTTGCAGGCTGGGGCACACACAAATGGACCACTTTAGGTGATAGGGGCTACTTTAGGTGATACCTTTCCTGACCCAGCCTCCCTGGCAGATCTCAACTGAAAGAGCCTTCCTAAGAGGCCCATTTCTAAGGTCTAGAGCAGGGTTTTTGTTTGTTGTTTATTTCAAGTGTGTGGAACAATTCATTGAATGCAAAGTAAAATCTTTCTTCAAAACCTAGGGAGGAATGGGATGAAGGGGGTGACCCTAGGGCTCTACATCCTCTTGTGCAATGTATCTTTCTCGTTCAAGGCATGATGGTTCTCAGAGTGATCATCTGAGGAAGGCTTATGGTAAGAAATCTCAGGACCAGGCTCCTCATTCATCTGAGCATGAGTCAGAGTCAGTATAATTTGAGCATTAAGAGAAATATGACCTTATTTTGTTGTCATAGGTAGGTGAGGTCTGGGGACATAGGTAACACTTAGAAAGATCCTAAGTGCATGTGATCAAACTTGCCCATTTAGGAGACAGGAAAATTGAGAAACAGAAAAAGGATGAGAACTGACCAACATTACATGGTTGCAAATCCAAAATTTACTTATTCACTTAAGCTTTTAAATATTTTTGAGCATCTACCATAGAGCTAGTTCTTGTAGATAAATACAGGAATGCAATTAAATAAACATTTACAAATTTCCTATTCTGAACCTTGCATTGTGGTGGTCATGCGGGATACGAAAACAAATCAGACACAGACTTTTTCTTGAGATGCTCACTGTCTAGTGGAGGAGAGGAAGATTTATAAAGAAAAGATCATTGTGCAATGTGATAAATACCACTCTTGATGAATGTATATAGTGGGATCACATCTAAAATGTAAAAAGCCATTTTTTTATCTTATTCATGACAACAAACAAATCTAATAACATTGCATTAGATTTAATTAAAGAAGTTTATTATTAAAACCAAACAGATTCAATGCAATCCCTATCAAACGACCAATGGCATTTTTCACAGAACTAAAACAAAAAATTTCACAATTTGTATGGAAACACAAAAGACCCCAAATAGCCAAAGCAATCTTGAGAAAGAAAAACAGAGCTGGAGGAATCAGGCTCCTGGACTTCAGACTATACTACAAAGCTACAGTAATCAAGACAGCGTGGTACTGGCATAAAAACAGAAATATAGATAAATGGAACAGGATAGAAAGCCCAGAGATAAACCCACGCACATATGGTCACCTTATCTTTGATAAAGGAGGCAGGAATACACAATGGAGAAAAGACAGACTCTTCAATAAGTGGTGCTGGGAAAACTGGACAGCTACATGTAAAAGAATGAAATCAGAACACTCCCTAACACCATACACAAAAATAAAGCCAAAATGGATTAAAGACCTAAATGTAAGGCCAGGCACTATAAAACTCTTAGAGGAAAACATAGGAAGAACACTCTTTGACATAAATCACAGCAAGATCCTTTTTGACCCACCTCCTAAAGAAATGGAAATAAAAACAAAAATAAGCAAATGGGACTTAATGAAACTTAAAAGCTTTTGCATAGCAAAGGAAACCATAAACAAGATAAAAAGACAACCCTCAGAATGGGAGAAAATATTTGCAAATGAAGCAACTGACAAAGGATTAACCTCCAAAATTTGCAAGCAGCTCAATATCAAAAAAACAAACAAACCAATCCAAAAATGGGCAGAACACCTAAATAGACATTTCCCCAAAGAAGATATACAGATTGCCAACAAACACATGAAAGGTTGCTCAACATCACTAATCATTAGAGAAATGCGAATCAAAACTACAGTGAGGTATCACCTCACACCAGTCAGAATTGCCATCATCAAAAAATCTACAAACAATAAATGCTGGAGAGGATGTGGAGAAAAGGGAACCTTCTTGCACTTTTGGTAGGAATGTAAATTGATACAGCCACTCTGGAGAACAGTATGCAGGTTACTTAAAAAACTAAAAATAGAACTACCATACGACCCAGCAATCCCACTACTGGGCATATACCCTGAGAAAACCATAATTCAAAAAGAGTCACATACCACAATGTTCACTGCAGCTCTATTTACAATAGCCAGGACATGGAAGCAACCTAAGTGTCCATCGACAAATGAATGGATAAAGAAGATGTGGCACTCATATACAATGGAATATTACTCAGCCATAAAAAGAAATGAAATTGATTTATTTGTAGCGAGGTGGATGGACCTAGCATCTGCATACAGAGTGAAGTAAATCAGAAAGAGAAAAACAAATACCATATGCTAACACATATATATGGAATCTAAAAAAAAAAAAGAAAGGTTCTGAAGCACCTAGGGGCAGGACAGGAATAAAGATGCAGATGTAGAGAATGGACTTGAGGACACGGGGAGGGGGAAGGGTAAGCTGGGAGGAAGTGAGAGAGTGGCATGGACATATACACTACCAAATGTAAAATAGATAGCTAGTGGGAAGCAGCCACACAGCACAGGGAGATCAGCTTGGTGCTTTGTGACCACCTAGAGGGATGGGATAGGGAGGGTGGGAGGGAGATGCAAAAGGGAGGGGATATGGGGGTATATGTATACATATAGATGATTCACTTTTTTATACAGCAGAAACTAACACACCATTGTAAAGCAATTACACTCCAATAAAGATGTTACAAAATAAAACAAAAGTCTTATTTTGGGGATGTCCAAGGAAAAAAAAAAGAAAAGTGGATGGAATAAGCCCTGAAAAAAAGCAGGAACACTTATAAAGTCTATATCATGAATCATTTGAGAAATGCACAATAAAGCCAGAATGAGATACCCCTCTACACCTATTAGAACATCTAAAATTTAAAAGACTAATCATATCAAGCACTGGCAAATATGTAGAGTAACTGGAACTCTCACACCCTGCTCGTAGGATTGTAAAGCAGCAAAAGCACTTTGTAAGCCAGTTTAGAAAACAAGTTCACTCCATTTGGCTTAAAAAGTGAAACTACATCTACTGTATGATCCAGCCACTCAATTCCTAGGTACTTATCCAAGAGAAAAGAAAGTCAAGGTTTATACAAAGACATTCACACACACACACACAAAAAGAAAAAAATCAAGGGACTCAAAGTTACAGGACCTGACCCCTGAGTGGAAACCCCAGTACCCACCATCTGCATGGTCGTGCATGGGTCTCCCGACTTTTCTCAAACTGTTTTCTTATCTAGCACATGGGGATAATAATTCTTGTCCTACTTATTTTGTGAGATTATAATGAGGAGCTAAGAGAGGAACACAGGCAAAAGGGCTTCATAAAATTTTAAAACATCATGCATTGAGTGGTACCTGTCCTGGTTGGCAGACTAGTGACTCTACAGAGGCAGGAGATCTCTCTGAGGACTGGTTACAGGAGAGATGCCTGGAGGGTGAGAGGATGGGGCACATCTATGCGGACCAATGCAGCAAGGGCAAAGAGAGGTGCCTTTGAGGACGGACAAAGAATGGAGGGGAAGGTGCCAGGGGAGAGCAGACAGAGCAGGAAGGAGAATGTAAGTGTGACTCTATGGGCTGGAGAGCCGAGAGATGAACCTAAATAGATAAGGAACAGGAAAGCAGAGGGCAGAGCCTTGCACCCCAGACCGAGGACAGCAGAATTCTTGGGAAAGCAGAGACAGTCTCTGCTTTCCTCACTGTAGTCACACTGACTTTCGTGAAACTCAGTCTCCCACCTGCTCTTGGGAGGAAGACAACAAATCCTTAGCTTGGCCACACAACCAGCCTGGTCCCTGCCTTCCTGTCCAAGCTCATCACCTGCCCCTCTCCCCAGCGCTCTGCATACTGTCCCCCTCTCAGCAGGCACTTGGTCATGCTATTTCCTCCGCTCAGCCTCTGCTCTCACCCACATGCCAAACCTCTACTTGTGCAACAGATCTCAGATAAGCTGTCACTTCAGGAGAGCCTGTCCTGGCCTCCCAAACTCAATCAGAGTCCCCTCTGAAGCCCTCTCACAGCACCAGGAACTGCTCCTCCAGAACACATATATGGCTGTTGCACTTACATGTCTTGGCATGGTAACTTAATCAGGACCAGTCTCACCCATCAGATCGCTATCTCCAATGGGGGTGGAAATCACGGCCCTTTTTGCTCTCCATGGCAATCTGCACACCTACCGCAGGTGCAAAAAAGATGGTAAATGAATGAATGAGTTAATGTCTTGTGAGAAAAAGACTTTCTCTGAACCCTTAAGGATTAGAGAACCAATGATACGTGTGTGTATGAGACTAACTGACAAGGCATAATCTATAATGTGGGCTTTTTTCTTATTCCCATTTTATAGATGCAGACACCAAGTTCAAAGAGGTAATGTAATTTGCCTAATATTACACTGCTCATGAGTAGTAGATCCGGGAGGTGACCTGACTGCAAGACCTGACCTCTTAGCCAGCCTTATCCCTCCAATTTTAAAAGGCAGGTTGATCCCTAAGGTCCTTCCAGCTCTAGCTTTCTCCAATCCTATCATCTCCAGAAAATTAGCTGGCAGATCCCCCAAGAAGGCAGCCCCCATCGGCAGCCTGCATTAACCTTTCAGACCTCTGAGGCACCTGCCAACGCGTTCCCTCAACAACAAAATGCTCTTCTGCTTCTAGGCTAAGAACTGAGAAGAATTACAATCCAGTTGACTCTGTGGGCTAAAAGGAGCATCTGTTTAGTTTACATCAGCAGTGCTGACTCGAAATTAATACTTTGACATCAACCTTCATCTGCTGTGCAGCCACTCAGAACCATGTCCTCCCTGGGTGAACCTGGGGCAGCCAGCTACAGGGAGGGTAAAGAGTCAGAGGACCCTCAGCCTCCCCAAGCCTAATGAATTGCTTTACCAAATGGAAATTGCTGCTCAAAGATAGCTTCTCCTTTCAAGTACACAAGCTGTCCCCATTCCTGATACCCACATCTCTAGTGGGGTTGGTATAAAGTGATTTTCCCCATAATCAGTAATGTTGAGCACTGGTTAGTTATTAGAACAGGTGTTAACAATTAGCAGGGGCCTACCAGCCCTCTGACATGCATGCCAGATGATCTGCCTCTTGTTAAGGCCACTTGGCATTGGTCTAACTGGTATCAGTTGGGTGGGGTGGGGTAGCTAGGGAACAAAATTTATTGAATGCCTACTAGGTACCAGGCATACCTGTCTCATTGAGTTTTCACAACTACCCGTCCAGGTAAATATTATTATCCCATTTTATTGATGATAAAACAGGCTCAGAGAAGTTGTTACTCCAGGTCACATAGGTAGGAGAGGCAGGATTAGATCCAAATCCAGATTTGTCCAGCTTCAGTTCTGCCTAATGTTTATGGGTTTAATAACCAATACTTGGAAAAGAGGGTCTAACAAATTTTACAAAGAAATTAAAATTCTGATATATCTAGACATACATCTAATAAGTCACATTACTGAAAAGAATGAAATTGGACCAGTAGTATTCAAAAAATGGTGCACAGGCTGATGCCAGTCCATGAACTGTTGGGTCACCAGCCTATGAGGGTGAGTGCAGAACTTAAGAGAAAGCATTTAGAGATTTTGATAACAAGTTGACATGGGCATAACATCTAAGTGTGTAATCATATAAGTCCTTATTATTGTATTTTGCAGAAATACTAATCCATAATTGATAGGAAATAAAAATGTGTAAATGGTTCTTCTCTATAAATAGTTTCTGAATAGCCCTGAATTAGATGAAATTGGGTCTGGGGGTGTGGTATCATTTGAAGGGTACTATAGTCAATACCATGTCAAGCTCAAGGGTAAGTGTTCTTGAATGTTCATTGCTACCAATCAAATTCCACCTCCTCCATGTCTTAGCTGTGTCACCTTGGGCAAATGACTCAACCTCTATTGTCTATAAAAGTGCAAGCATTTAATAAATGCTAGCTGCTGCATTTATGTTCTACTTAGCTGATATTATTATCCTTAATACTTCTCTTTTATTGATGTCTATTATTAGAATATATTCCTTTGGGTTAAGCTAGAAGCCCTATTTTGAAATGTAAATACCTCCCTAGAGAGTAAGTTATTTAATCATATCATCTCAATATGTCATATGTCACTAAGTCAGTGATAACTGGGGAAACAGAAGTAGGAGATTGGAAAAACCCCAAGAGGTCATGGGGTGGGTGGGGGCATAAGAAAGAACTCATGAGCATGACCTATGGGAGAAAAACTTGGTAAAACACAAACAACACAAACAAAAACACGAACAACCCAATCCAAAAATGGGCAGAAGACTTAAGTAGACATTTCTCCACAGAAGATATACAGACTGCCAACAAATACATGAAAGGATGCTCAACATCACTAATCATTATAGAAATGCAAATCAAAAGTACAATGAGGTGTCATCTCACACCAGTCAGGATGGCCATCATCAAAAAATCTAGAAACAATAAATGCTGGAGAGGGTGTGGAGAAAAGGGAACCCTCTTGCACTGCTGGTGGGAATGTGAATTGGTACAGCCACTATGGAGAACAGTATGGAGGTTCCTTAAAAAACTAAAATTAGAACTACCATATGACCCAGCAATCCCACTACTGGGCATATACCCTGAGAAAACCATAATTCAAAAAGAGACATGTACCAAAATGTTCATTGCAGCTCTATTTACAATAGCCAGGATATGGAAGCAATCTAAGTGTCCATCGACAGATGAATGGATAAAGAAGACGTGGCACATATATACAATGGAATATTGCTCAGCCATAAAAAGAAACGAAACTGAGTTATTTGTAGTGAGGTGGATGGACCTAGCGTCTGTCATACAGAGTGAAGTAAGTCAGAAAGAGAAAAACAAATACCGTATGCTAACACATATATATGGAATCTAAATTTTTAAAAAATGGTTCTGATGAACCTAGGGGCAGGACAAGAATAAAGATGCAGATGTAGAGAATGGACTTGAGGACATGGGGATGGGGAAGGGTAAGTTGAGACGAAGTGAGAGAGTGGCGTGGACATACAAACACTACCAAATGTAAAATCGATAGCTAGTGGGAAGCAGTCGCATAGCACAGGGAGATCAGCTCAGTGGTCTGTGACCACCTAGAGGGGTGGGATAGGGAGGGTGGGAAGGAGGCTCAAGAGGGAGGAGATATGGGGATATATGTATATGTATAGCTAATTCACTTTGTTACATAGCAGAAACTAACACACCATTGTAAAGCAATTATACTGCAATAAAGATGTCTTTAAAAAAAAAAAGAAGCAGAAGAAGAAGAAGACATATTCACATCAGCAGCACAGAGAATGGTTGAGAGCCAGAAATCTAGAGCCGGATAGTCTAGGTCTAAATCTTGTCTTTGTCATTTAATAACTGTGTGACCCTTGGATAAGTTACAATACCTTTCTGTGCCTCGATTTTTTCAGTCTATAAAGTAGGAATAACAATAGTACCAACCTCATATGGTGCTTGTGAAAAGTCAGTAAGAGTGTGTATATATCTATAGATATAAATAGCTATTTATCTTAGTGCCTGGCACACAGTAAGAGCTATAGAGTATGGGCTATAGTCATTAATATCAGTAGTAGTATCCATAGAAACAGAGCATCCCAATCCCAACTACGAGCGCTCTCTCAAAAAGACTTTGTTGTTAATTTCAGGACATCCCGTTAGCATATGAAGAGATGACTCAGCACAACCCAGTCTCACTGCTGGCACATCAGCATGTGACAGGTCACTAAACCCTGCTCTGCATACGAATGACAAGGCTCTTAAAAAATAAAAATCAGTCTTCTTGAAGCAGTCTCCTCCTAATTACTCCATAAGATCCCCTGGGGATTATGGCCTGAGACTTTGGCAGGCAAAGAACCTCATTTTCCAAGTGCAGCGCTGGGTGCTGTCCATCCTGGGTCTGCCTGGCTGTCATAGCTTCCTGCCTTGTCTCCCCACCCCGGGCTTGCTCTGTTGCCACGTGGGGGAAACTAGTATGACCCCAACATTATCACCCTAAAAAATCACATTGTAGACTACGTTAAAACATTCAGGGGTTCCGGATGACCTGTAAGACAAAACCTAAACTCTAGAAGAGTCCCTTAGATCCAACTCTATCTGGCACGTTGCAAATTTGGGGAATGAATAAATAAATGAATCACCCAGTCTTGTCCAATCTTTTACTTGACAGATGACCAAATATGAGGCCAATGGAAGCAAGTAATTTATCTAAATTTTAAATGGGAATAAAAGGTAAATTTTAACGAAACAAAGTATGATTTTATTTGAGCTGGAAACTATTTTAAAAGACTAAAAGGCTGGAACTCCAATGCAGAAATTTCAGTCATCCTGTGGATAAAAAGGGAGATATTTTGGAGTGGGGTAAGAAAGAAGGGGAACTTCAGATTGCCTCTCAAACTATGCTTCATAGACAATATTCTGCCTGCTCGTAAAGCGGGTTCCAACCAGGGGAAGGCAAGGTTGTCCTTACCCCCAATTTGTCAGTAATTTCACACCTCCACCCAGGCACTTGGTGACCTCGGCTGGCTTCCCCTGGGTAATACACAATTGGTGTAGGTGGTTCTTGAGCCCTCCTGGGAGAATATTTTTGACCCAATTATATGCCTTTGGGTACCCATTGCTCAGATCTGGCTTTTTCTAACTACCATTCCCCAGTAAAAGGAAGCAGGGCTCCATAGAGAAATGGTTCATTCTAGGACTGGGCGGCGAAAAAACAAAAAGAGCCTGGAGCATCTTGCAAGGCTTTAAAATAAAGATGTGCTCAAAAAACAAAAGGTTGGGCGCATGCCGAAAGGACACAGGATTCAACCTGAAAAAGTAGCCAAAACTGGAGTAATTATAGGCAAAAACAAGCAGTGTGCTATTGGATTATAAACCAAAGTATAAAATAAATATGCCTGAATCCATACTGATTTATACTGATATATAGAAATGACTGATTGAATGAATGCATGAATGAATAAATAATGAATAGTTTTTTTTAAAGTGAGAAGGGACAAAACTTGCTCTAGGAGGTAGATAGAGCTTAACGTCCCACTTCTTTGAATGTGGGCTGAACTTAGTAACTGGCATTCAAAGAAAAGAGTATAGAAAAAGGGAAAATAGTAACTGTACTGTAGAGAAACCTGGTAGACACTACCTTAACCAAATGATCAAAGTTAACATGATTACACAGAAGCTAAGTTAATGTCATGTGCCCCCTGATGTGATCTGATGAGAAGGGCACTTCGTCTCTGTGGCATTCTCCCCCCAAAAGCCATAACTCAAGTCTAGTAGTAAGGAAAAGATCAAACACACATTGAGGGCCATTTTACAAAGTGTAAAACTGACCAGTACTCCTCAAAACTGTCAAGGTCAAGTGCAATAAGAAAAGACCAAGAAGTTGTCAGAGCCCAGAAGAGACTGGGGAGATATGACAACTGAATGCAGTGTGATGCCCTGGCTTCCCATCCTGGAACAATAAGGAACATTAGCAGATAAATCTGGTAAAATCAGGATAAAATCTCAAAGAAACATTGGCGTCTTCATTTTGACAAATGTACTGCAGTAATGTAAGATGCTATCTTTGGAGAAGACTGGGAGAGGTATATATGGGAACTCTCTATACTATCTTTGCAATTTTTCTGTAAATCTGAAAGTATTCCAAAAATTTTTTTTTTACTTATTAAACTTTTTTAATTGGCATAAAATTCACATTACATAAATTCACCAGTTTAAGCATTTTTTTTTTGGTTTTCTTTCTTTTTGTTTTTACATCTTTATTGGAGTATAACTGCTTTACAATAGTGTGTTAGTTTCTGCTTTATAACAAAGTGAATCAGTTATACATATACATATGTTCCCATATCTCTTCCCTCTTGCGTCTCCCTCCCTCCCACCCTCCCTATCCCACCCCTCTATGTGGTCACAAAGCACTATGCGGCTGCTTCCCACTAGCTATCTATTTTACGTTTGGTAGTATATATATGTCCATGCCACTCTCTCACTTTGTCACAGCTTACCCTTCCCCTTCCCCATATCCTCAAGTCCATTCTCTAGTAGGTCTGTGTCTTTATTCCTGTCTTACCCCTAGGTTCTTCATGACATTTTTTTTTTCTTAAATTTCATATATATGTGTTAGCATACGGTATTTGTCTTTCTCTTTCTGACTTACTTCACTCTGTATGACAGACTCTAGGTCTATCCACTTCATTACAAATAGCTCAATTTCGTTTCTTTTTATGGCTGAGTAATATTCCATTGTATATATGTGCCACATTCCAAAATTTTAAAAAATGTATCTTAAAAAAGTCTTTGAAGTGGCTCAGACCAAGAGAGTTGAGCCCCATAAGCTCAGACCAGCAGAGATCTCTGAATGGACCACTGGATAACTCGTCCCGAGCTTGTCTTGTCTGTGGGTGAGGGCCTGGGTAGTGAACCAGCAATGTTACAACAGGTCAGCTGTAAACTTAGTCCAATGAATAAGCCTTCCCAGTCCATCAGCCACATGCTGGGAACCAGGAAGTTCCTCTGTTATTAGGTGGGCTCACCCCACAATCCTTCCACTAGAAAAATAAACAACTTATGGGGTATGCTTTTGTGCTAAGAGACAATGACAAACGGAAATACACACACATAACTTCCTCTAGTCTGGGCTTACATCCTAGGTTCGCCAGATAAACTACAGGACACCCGGTGAAATCTGAATTTTTAGATAAACAGTGACATGCAACATGCAATATCTGGGACATGCAATATTTGGGACATTCAATTTGGGGACATACACTAAAAATTATTTATTGTTTATCTAAAATTCTAATTTAACTGGACTTCTGGTATTTTTATTTGCTAAATCTGGCAACTCTACTCAAATATCTTATCAGTGAAGCCTACCTTGATTTTTTTCTTTAAAATTGCAACCTATATACCCCGTTCCCCTTTATTTCCTTGATACACAACCTAACATGTTATATAGTTTATCTATTTATCATCTGTCTTTATATGCTGTAATGTAAGCTTCCTGAGGGAAGAGATCAATCATTCACTGATGCCAAGTACACTGCTGGCACATAGGAGGTGCTCAATAAATAATTGTCAAATAAATGAATATCTTAAGGGGGTAAGATTTATTGAGCCTCTACATCATATCAGGCATTGTAGTAGGTAGTTGGGATACTCACAATAACCTCGTGCAGGAAATGTTCTCTGTTTTTCACAGTCAAGGCTCAGAGAGGTTTGATAATGTGGGAAAGTCACACAGCCAGTAAGATGCAGTTCTGGGATATGTATCCAGGTCTGCCAAACAAAGCTGAGCCATTCTCCTTTTGCTATGCCAGGGATCAGGCAGATCTTGTCAACAGGAAAATTTTTATTTATTTATCTTTGGTGAGAATTTATAGAAGAGTTCCATTTGGTGTTGTGAAGCCCATTACATTTGGGAAAACGATCCTCAGACGATTGTTCCTGGTTTGCATGAAATGGCGTTTTGCAGATGTACAGGATAGAATGCAAGTGAATGTTCTCCACAGCTCTGGGGCCCCTGTCCTGTATCAAAGCCACCTCGATTCATTTGCCTTCTCTCACGTTCAAAGCACACATTTGTTACATTATTTTAAGATGTCTCCAAGGTGCAATTTTGTTTTATAGTCACTGTCAACCCAAACCATTTAATGTTAATTTCTCACAACCTGCTCCACTGTCAGCTTTCTTCATAGTTGATATTTATTTCCCAGCTAAATGTGCATTTATTTGTTGACATTTTCATTAAATTAGACCATAATAAATCTGCACTTATATCTATTTCCCCTCTGTGCTCACGAATGCTAAGCAAGTAGATGTGTTTATTAACTGCGTGACCAGTTGCCCAGAGCAACTGATGAAGGGTAAGTGATGCGATGATAAACCACAGGGTGACAGAGCCCGAAAGCCCCTTTGTGGGGTTGTGGTACATCTTGAGGTCCAGGGTCAGTTCTGCTGCCTGCACATTTCGATAAGCACCTCTGAGAGACAGACAAAGAACACATAGCATTCTCTATCCCCTTAAATCACTGAGAACTTGGAGAGGGGGATGAGATGCCAAGAGAAATCTTGATGAGTGAATAGGGCTCAGTGGTTAAGAATCCACATGCCAATGCAGGGGACACGGGTTCGAGCCCTGGTTTGGGAAGATCCCACATGCCGTGGAGCAGCTAAGCCCATGCGCCACAACTACTGAGCCCATGTGCTGCAGCTACTGAAGCCTGTGCACCTAGAACCCATGCTCCGCAGCAAGAGAAGCCACTGCAATGAAAAGCCCATGCACCACAACGAAGAATAGCTCCAGCTTGCCTCAACTAGAGAAAGCCTGCGCACAGCAACGAAGACCCAACACAGCCATAAATAAATAAATAAATAGATAGATAGATAGATAAACAAACAAACAAATAAATAAATAAATAATTTTAAAAACTTTGAAAAATATTGGGTTGGCCAAAAAGTTCATCCGGGTTTTTCCGTAAGGCTTGGGAGTCACATAGACAGAGCTTGCATCGCAGCTTGCCTGTTTGCTATCTAATAACTCTGGGCAAATTACCTAACCTTCTTAAGCCTGAAATGTTCATGTATAAAATGGGGGTAATTATAATACCAATCACATAGGGTAACTGTAAAGATCTAATGAGATAATGCATAAGCTTAACACTGTGCCTAACATATAGTAACTGCTCCAAAAATTGTGCACCACTACCGTTATCTCCTTTCTTTGTTCCAGATCCCAGGCTCTTCTTCTACTTGGTTCTGTCTGGTTTCTGCCACCATTCTGTATAATATTTGCCTGTCCTAAATTATCTGCCAGGGAACCACGATTCAGAATTGTGGCTGAGTCAACTCAAACTGGACTACCTTCTTTCATACTCAGGCTAAGATGTTCTCAGTGAAACCAAGAGAGCCCTGGGGAGCTCCAGATGCACAGAGTACGAGAGCAATCCCAAACTTTCAAGCCAGAGGACCTCTCTCAGAGACCCTGGTGATTTTGCCAGAGTTGCAACAGCTTGAGCAAGCTGGTTTAATTTCCCAAAGACTCAGTGCACTAATTCAGAAATTGGGGACAATATCTTACTAGCCTCTTATCCTCCATGTAATTGCTTAGTGAGCTGCAAAGTGTTGGAGAGATGTTCATGAATATCTTTTTCAGCAATCTAGGCTTTCTGGAAAATGAGGGAAGAATCTAAATTTGTGGAAGAAGTCAAGAGAAGGACGATGATTATATTTTGCTCTTACTAGGATGATCTTGGCTGAATATTATTCTTGGGGGTAGCAGAATGAATGGATAATGGTCTCTCCTGGGGAACCTGTAGACTCATATCAAATTATTTGGGACATCTTCAAATCCGACCCAGGAGGAAAACACAGTTTTCTGTGAGTGCTTCCAAGAGTATGGTTTTGCTATAATTTCCTACTAACTAAACAATATAATGCACAATCAAAAGTTATATAGAATTAGTACAGCTAAAGAAGTATGTTATTGCCCCATCAAATGGGCCATATTAATCTACTGAGTTCCGACAATGATTGATGTAATAAAAGATTAGCTTCCTTAGATGTAACTAAGGTTTGCGTCATTGCCCAGCAAATTACCTGCTTAAAAACACATGTGCCAGCATCATGAAATCTAAATTGAATGTAAGATTTCTATAAAACAAGTGTGAATGGAAAGGAAACTATAAAATAAAAAGCTCTGAGAAACAGTGTAACACATCAGAAGAAACAATGGAGTGCAACTAAGTGCCTCTCTATTCCTGGAATAATAGTAACCACAACCACCATTTATTGAGCATCTACTATTTGCCCAAGTCTTTATACACAATATGTTATTTACTTCATTTAATTGGCCCCTCTTATGCAGTGGCTCTCAAATTTTAGCCTGCATCAGAATCCCCGGGGGCTTGTTAAAACACGGAGTGCTGGACCCCATCCTAGAGTTTCTGATTCAGTCCGTTGGAGCAGAGGGCCAGAGTATTTGCATTTCTGAAAAGTTAGAGGTGATGCTGATGCTGCTAATTCAGGCACTACATTTTGAAGACCCAGCTCAGCGAGAGGGCCATCGGTATCTTTAATTTATAGGCACAGAAATGGAGGCTAGGAAGGTTACAGGATGGGCCTGACGTTTCATACCATCAGAAAGAGAACCAACCCAGGTCGGTACATACTTGAGTCCAAGACCTATACCCACATAGACATACGAAAAGAGAAAGGACTAGGAAAGGGAAGAAACTTACTTTGAAATGACTGTTTTCTGTCTAGGAGAGGAAAAGAGAAGAGAAGAAAAGGCACTGTATTCAGAGTCAGAAGCTTTGCTCCATGGAACCTCATGCAAGCCCTGAGCCTTGGATTCCCCATCCATAAAAGGGACACTATCCCCTTCCAAGATTATTGTACTGATCAAATCTAACTGAGATGGGAAAGAATTTTGGAAAATTCATAGTACTACACAAATGTAAGAAATTGTTAGAAACAAGTGAAATAAATTAAAAGATCAAGATCTTGATTGAGCAGATTTCCAAATCTCCTTTTTATAGAGGCAGCACCAGCTACACAGTAGAAACGAGGCTCACATCTACCAATTAATGGATGTGGGACTTTGGATCTATCCTTGTGGACAGGAGTTCCTCCTGTAGAAAATGGAGACAACCCTTATGTACTTCACAAGATTTGGGAAAACTCCACTAAATTAAGATAGACAAACAATATTTTGGAAACTGCAAAGCACTCTACGGTATAAGAAAATATCTTCAGCAATATCATAACTACTACTTTTTAAAGAATCCAGTAGAAAACTACTTGAACTTTTCTTTCCTTTCCTCTTTTTGTAGCTTTTCGCTTTTTCCTTTTATTTCACCTACTCCCATGTTTCCTTCAGTTTAACTCTCCTTGCAGGCCATTATAATCTGTGCATCAGAAACAAACTATCCAGTGGACACATCAAATTAACGTGTCTTGCACCAACAATGGGGATCATTTTGAATTAGTTTATCACTTGGAATAAAAACCATACTCCTTATCATGACTTGCTAGCCTTACACAGCAGGCCCTGGCTCCTTCCTGGTCTCACCTCCAACCTCCCTCTCCTTGTTCGAGGCAATCTACTTATCTTAGTCTGGTCCGGCTTCTGTAAGAAAAATGCCATAAACTATGTGGCTTATAAACAGATATTCATATCTCATAGTTCTGGAAGCTGAGAAGTCCAAGATCATGGCGCTGACAGATTTGGTGTCTGATGAGGACCTGCTTCCTAATTAACAGCTATTTTCCCATTGTGTCCTCACGTGGAAAAAAGGGGCAAAGGAGCTCTCTGGGGTCTCTTTTATCAGGGCACTAATCCCATTCATGAGCACTTAACTCTCATGACCTCCCAAAGGCTCTATCCTCTAATATCATCACTTTGGGAATTAGGATTCAACATATGAATTTGGGGGGGGGGGGACACAGACATTCAGTCCCTTACACTGCCCTTCCTTATATTTGTTCTTCCAACACACAACAAGTATTCCTGCCTCAGGACCTTTACATATGATGATATTTTCCTGAGCCTGTAGCGACCTTCCCCAGATTGTCACTAGCCTGCTTCCCATCACGCAGCCACAGCTCAGGTCTCACCTCCTCAGAGAGGCCCTCCCAGAGTACTCTCAGTCTACAGGAGAGCAGAACTCCAGTCTCTCGGTACCACGTCACTCCATTTCAGCATCTTCTTGCCACTTTGTGTGATCCAAATCAATGGTTCTCAGCCAGGGGCAATAAAGCCACATGTGAAGGTGTATGGAAATGTGTGGGGACAGTTTTGATTGACATGATGATGAGAGGCACGACTGGCATTCAGTGGATGAGCCTAAAGGATGCTAAATATCCTGCAAAGCCGGAGCAAGTCGAAACAGTGAGAACTATCCCACTCCAAATGCCATCAGTGTCGCTGTTGAGAAATACTGATTTGCTTGTTATCTGTCGCCCCATTTGGAATGTAATTCACCTGTGTTAGCTTCCTATTGATGCTGTAACAGATTACCACAAACTTAGTGGTTTAAAACAATAAAATTTTATTCTTTTACAGTTCTAGAAGTCAGAAGTCTAAAATCAAGGCTGCATTCCTTCTGCAAACTTCAGAAAAGAATCTATTTCCTTGTCTTTTTCATCTTCTAAACCACCTAAATTCCTTGACTCATGGCCCCTTCCTTGCATCATTCCATTCTTTGGCTTTCATTGTCATATCTCCTACTAATGATTCTTAACTCTTATAAAGACCCTGGTGATTATATTAAGTCCACAAATCAGTCCCTTTTGCTGTATAAGGTGACATTCATGAATTCCAGGATTAGGACACATCTTTGGGGGTCCATTATTCATCCTACCACTGCTCCAAATGAGCAGGGACCTTGTCTGTCTTGTTCAATGGTATAGGTCTAGAACTTAACACAGACCCTGGCAGCCAGCAGGTACATACCTAGAAAATATCTGACACTGGATGAAGGAATATTAAGTCTGTTGTTTACTGCAGCCTAGTGACCATGTCTGTGAGCGGTCTCTCATGTGAATACTGCCATATAAAATAAAGCTGCACTTTAGAACAATGTCATTGCCCCTCATGGAATATGGATTTATTCGTGTTGAAAACTCCTTTACGAGCCAAGTTCTTATTCAAAATCAGTATTGTGACTTTGTCAGCATCTGCCCCAACCCTGAAATGTCAGAGTAAATCTTCCCACGAGATACCCTCAGCCGTAAATCTTTCCACTGGTTGTTTTCACAAGGAATTGGATTTAAATGAGGACAGGGAGTTAATCTTAAATGCTCACATTTACAGCTAAATAATGTCTTATTTTAAAATAATATAACTAATCTTAGTTCTTGAGGCAGTTGATGTTACATAGGTTTCCCCTTGGAGGTTGGGTCTGGAGGAATGTAACAAAATAATGCAGACTATTTAGAAAGGCTAGCATGAAACCCAAACTTTTAAATCAAAATATTTGCAAGTTTTGTCCTTTGGAAAATTTTTCTTGGCTCAAATCAAGAACAGTATGGGGCTTCCCTGGTGGTGCAGTGGTTGAGAGTCTGCCTGCCGATGCAGGGGACGTGGGTTCATGCCCCGGTCCGGGAAGATCCCACATGCTGCGCAGCAGCTGAGCCCGTGAGCCATAGCCGCTGAGCCTGCACGTCCGGAGCCTGTGCTCCGCAACGGGAGAGGCCACAACAGTGAGAGGCCTGCGTACCGCAAAAAAAAAAAAAAAAAGAACAAAAAAAAAGAACAGTATGGCATGCCATAAATTTCCTCAGGCCAAGCTGACATTCACAATTTACAAACCCACCCTTTACATCTGCAGGGCCTTGATGCTTGACACTACATCCTTTGTGTTCAAGGGGGTTGAGGTCTCCACTGTATGAAGACCAGAGGCTCAGAGAGGAAGAGTAATGAGACAAGGGAAGCAGTGCCAGGATCAGAAATCAGATCTCTGGGTTTTCCAGCCAGGGCTCTTCTTTTTCACTTCACTGCAGACCATCTGTGCTCCTTCCAGAATAGGCTTCTCTGAGCCCAAGGGAAAGTCAGAGAAAGACTCTGTGCTGATAGGAAGTTTGCAAAACTCAACTATAGAACTCAATTACAGGGGAAATTTCTGTCTCAGGATTCCAAGAGCCAACATAGAAACGGGTACTAGAACCCGTCCATATCATTCTAATCCAAATCAGCCAGGGTTGCCTTGGCAGCTAGTGAAATGAACTTGGAGGTGGGAGGAAGAATGTGATGTGGGAAGAGAGATGGGGAGACTTGGAGTGAATCACTGTCTCTACTAACTACCACATGTATCAAAGGGAAAGTCTCATGTATAGGGCAGATTACATTTGCTGCTAACTTCAGGCAGGGCTTTTGACAAGCTGAGGAAGGGATTACTCTTTTTCATGGAAATCCAATCTATTTTGATGCTGGGAAGCATGGATCCATCTAAAATAGAAAGTGACAGGCACAGCAATGCAACAGGCATCTGCTCAGGCAAACATAGTGGAGCTCAGTGCCCCCCCATTTCTGCAGAAGCCCTTGATGGTCAGTACTTTTGCTGTCACCATGGAAGCAGTGGGAAATTGTTAATACTTTGACAGATACTTCAGGGCAGGGGCTGGGAAACGGCCTCTTCAAATTGTGTGTTGTAGACCCTTCATGATTAATTCAGAGTGGCACATCAGCAATAGTCTGCACGCTCTGTGCACAGAGGCTGGGGGATGGGAGGATTCTCTCAGACCCACGGCCTTGGGAATGTGGCCTTGGGAACACAGTGATCCACCCTTTTGCAAGTCTGGGGAGCCCAGAGGAGAAAGCATGCACAAGAGTCAGGATGCCCTGTTTTGTGTCTTGACTGTAACATCCCTGTGACTCTCAACCTTGCAAAAGACATTTCCCCTCTCTAGCATGCAGGTCCTTGTGCGTGTCCAATGGGAGATGTGGTAGGCTGTGGCAGCTATTGCTATTTTGTCTTGTCAGAATGTCCTCTAATCCCCTTTGTTTTGGTAACATTCTCCCCTTTGATGGGGGTGGGGGGGTGGGTAGTATGTCATCCCTTCCCTATGGGCCCTAATGGTCATCTACACACACACAGAAGACCCTCTGTATCTGTGGGTTTGGCATCTGGGGATTCAACCAAACCAATGGCAGATCAAAAATATTTGGAAGGGCTTCCCTGGTGGTGCAGTGGTTGAGAGTCCGCCTGCCGATGCAGGGGACACGGGTTTGTGCCCCAGTCCGGGAAGATCCCACACGCCACGGAGTGGCTGGGCCCGTGAGCCATGGCCGCTGAGCCTGCGTGTCCAGAGCCTGTGCTCCGCAACGGGAGAGGCCACAACAGTGAGAGGCCCGCATACCGCAAAAAGAAAAAAAAAGAAAAATCTGGAAAAAAAATTCCAGAAGGTATCCAAAAGCAAAACTTGAATTTGCACATAGGCAACTATTCACAGAGCATTTACATTGTATTTACAACAATTTACATATCATTTACATTGTATTAGGTATTATAAGTAAAATGGAGTTGACTTAAAATATATAGGAGGATGTGCTGTATAGGTTATATGCAGATACCATGCCATTTTGTACAAGGAAATTGAGCATCCCCAAATGTTGGTATCCTTGAGGGGTCGTGGAACCAATCCCAGACAGATACGGAGGGACAACTATACACCCCCGGCCTAGAGAATACACATGAGGCAAAGGCTGGGTCAATCTTGGTGTCCCAACCTCCAACCAGTAAGGAATTCAAGAAACATGACCTGGTAGAGCCAATGAGACTGCCTGGTTTCGAAATCTAGCTCTGCCACTTGCTAGCTATGTGAACTTGGACAGCTTACAAAACTTCTCTAAATCTCAGTTTTTCAGTAGAGATAATAATAGTGGCTTCCTCATAGAATTGTGTAACTTAATGCAAGAATGCTTTTTAAAGCCAGGAGCATAAAGCAAATACACAATAAATGCTAGCTATGCTACTTTCTATTATTATTTCCTGGTGTTTCTCATACAAATGTTGGGAAAGAATTCTTCTATGTCTGAAGTTACAAAATTGATGATGGGAAGTTGACAGTGCCAGGTCATCTTGCCTGGCAGTATGGAAAAAACTCTCTGCAATAGGAGAGAACAATAGACAAAAGCAAAGCTGAATGATGATCATAGAGACAGAGTCCTGGTAACTTTGAATAGCTTGATCCATCCAGACATGAAATACTAGTTACGTTGACCGATAGCTCTTCCTTCTGTCCTAAAGCCAATTAGAATGGGGTTTCTTTCACTTTCAAATTAATACAAGAGGATTTGACTAAACCATGTCTAAGGGTTCTCCCCATTTCTGAAATTATTTGGCCCCATCATTTAATATAACTTACTCACCATACCTTTAGGGGTATCTAAGATATAAAGGGGACTTTTCCTGGCAAAGAAGATAGTATTGAGATCTCCTCACTGCAAAAAAAAAAAAAAATGCCCACAGATGCCTAGAGTAGGGAAAGTTTAGAGCACTGATTTGGATTAGTGAGTTAAAAAAAAAAAGAGAGACCAATATGAGGAAATGCATTTAAGTTGAGACCTGATGTTTGAATAGGACTTAACATAGTGAAGAATGAGAAGAATTCACCCTCAGTTATACTCACTGATGATCAGGTAATATAAATGAAGATCATAACAAGATGCAATTTTACATCAATTGCAACAGCACATATCAAAGATAGTATTGTTGAATGTTTTGATATAGGGCCATGGATGGATGCCTTATACATTGCTATGGAGTATAAATCAAAGGAGTAACTTTGGATAGTCATTATATCAACTGTATAAAGTTAACATTTATGTAACTACAACTCAGCACAGTCCCCCTCCTAGGACATATACCAAAGAGAAAGCCTTGTGCAACAGGAAATTAAGAATGCTCAGAGTGGCCCTAACCACATAAAAATAAAAACTTGGAAGCAGCCCAAATGCCCACTGACAGAAGAATGGATAAATTCATTGTGGTATACTCATTCAGCAGCTTATTATATGCCAGTCAAAAGAGTGCAGTATAGCTACTTACAACCAGATAGGTGAATCTGAACAATATAATACTGAATGAAAAAAATAAGAGAAAAAGTAAAAAAAGAAAAACTATAAAAGGTTATATATAGCTACCATATTAATAAATAAAATAAACCATAATTAAATAATATGTATTTTAAGAATACATAGAGGGACTTCCCTGGTGGTGCAGTGGTTAAGAATCTGCCTGCCAATGCAGGGGACATGGGTTCAATCCCTGGTCCAGGAAGGTCCCACATGCTGTGGAGCAACTAAGTCTGTGCGCCGCAACAAGCCTGTGCTCTAGAGCCCGCAAGCCACAACTACTGAGCCCACGTGCCACAACTACTGAAGCCCGCACGCCTAGAGCCTGTGCTCCGCAACAAGAGAAGCCATCACAATGAGAAGCACGCACACCGCAATGAAGAGTAGCCCCCGCTCGCTGCAACTAGAGAAAGCCCGTGCATAGCAACGAAGACCTACCGTAGCCAAAAAATAAATTAATTAAATGAATAAATTTATTAAACAAAAAGAATACATAGAGATGTGATAGAAGGAATGAAGGAAGAAAGGAAGTAAGGAAGGAGAAAGAGAGAGAGAAAAGATCAATTGAAGATTCTGATAGAGTTTCCTTTGGGTGGAAGGAAGCAGGAGATCAGAATAGTAGAGAATCTCATGAGTAGATGTAAGTTATTGTCAATATTCTAATTTCCAAACTAGTATCAATGTAAAGTATCCAGGATTATGATTAATCTAATTCTGTGCACCCAGGTTTTAGGGGGAAATATGTGGGGAAGGGCAGTAGAGATATAGGAAAGGGCATTTTTGAAGGCCCTTTGTCCCCTAGTCATTTTCCTCTCCCCCCACTGCCTTTGGCTAGAAGCTGGAAGAGTGTGTATGTGTGTGTGTACATGCCTTTTTTGGCAAGGAGTAGAGGGAAGTCAGGGCAGCAGCGTAAGGTCAGAGAAGTCATAAGGAACATATCATCTAGGGCATTTTAGGCCAAAATGACTTACGCTCTTATTCTAAATACCATGGGGAGCCATGAAAAGCATTTCAGCAGAAGGGAGGTATGATCCTATTTAGCTTGTCACCTTGGCTGCAGAATGGAGAATGAATCGGGGGGCAGGGAGGTAGTAGGAATGGAAACAGAGAAGGTGTGAAGCTCCTGCACTCTACCTGCCAGGGAGATCTTGTGACCAGGAGGCAGCAGCTGGTGATGGAGAGGTATGGGCAAATCTAAGAGGATGGAGACAGACACTACGTCTTTCTAAGTTTTCCATTTTCCTTTCCTAAGAGGCAAACAAAACAAAAACAAAAAACAAAAAACAAAACACCAAAAGCATTCATCCATAATTCTCCATTCATCGTATCAAATGATAAATTTACATACCATTAGACATGCCAACAGATCCATTTGATTAGGAGCAAATGCATTTCACCAGAGGCCCTCACAAAGAGGTGGTCTTTGAAAAACATGGGCCAGTAATGCTACCTTTGTTGCCCAACATGCTACAGCTGTAACTGGGAAATCACCAATGCAGGTACTCATTAGGAAGAAAAATGAATGGCCTCCCCACAGCTCGTCCCCCCAATTTATTACTTGGAAAGCTAGACCATAGGAATTGCCAAAAACTTTATCTAATAATTACCAGAAACTTTAATGGCCCTCTCCTGAGTAAGAGAGCAAGCCTCATCATCCTTGCTTTTAGCCAGAAGGCCTGGAATGCCCAACCATTTAAATTTTCTATTCAGGTTTTTGGACAATAAAATCAGACCTTGATGAATTTGGAGGGAAAAACACTCAGCACAGTGATTATGAGTTCTAATTAGGAAGCAAAATAGTGGCTTTGATGAATCTGTGCTTGGTTCATCCCTTAATTAATTGACTGGCTGCTATTATACTTGGTGGTTGATTGGTTGAAATATTCCATTAAAATCAGATACAGTTGGGGTCCTTCGTTCAGAAGAGCCTTCCAAGGATGAGGAATGAGTGGGAAATGGGAGCACGAAAGGCACACGTGTATATATTTATTGTTTTGTTGGATGCAGAGGGAATTCTTTGACCAAGGTTCTGAGCATATGTCTACATCCAAGTACAAGGTAACTTCTGTAACTCTGGGGACGTTTGCTTTAGAGACAGCAAATAACTTGCTCGCTTTGCTAAATGAAAGGGGCCCACAGGAGTTACTGTGGCCTGTTTTAAACACATTCTGTGCTCACACTCCCATACGTGAGTGTGACATCGTCATGTGGACTGTCATGAGCTAGAATGGCACATCCTCCCTGCCTCCTGTGTCCAGGGAAATGGCTCTGCTTGTCCATCTAAAATGTTACCAGGAAAATATCTCAGCAAAAAAACCCCAAAAAACCCAACAGAATGTGGGGATGCATTTTTCCACTCAAATCCATCTCATTTTTTTGCTAACCTGAACTCCTTTCCTCCTACAAAATCTTGTGACATTGACTGAGATAGGAGACGGCAGCAGCCAAGCTCAGGTTTTTTTCCCTGCTGCTCAAGAACCACACTGTCCTTCCTTGGTACTAGAGAAGCAAATATAAAACACACTTAGACTGATCAAAGAGTAATTTTCCAAGGACCACTCTGAAGAAACTGTAAATGTGACTCTAACCAAGAGACCACAGGAGTCACCCATGTCCAGGATCCTACATCACGGTGTCAGCTCATCATCAGAGCTCCAGCCCCTGAATTCTGTTTTCTGCATCCCATGCCCAAATGTGAGACCTCTTCTTGACTCTGAAACAAGTGGTTAAAAAAAAAGAGGAGAGACTGACTGCCGGAGCCAAGCTGCTGCCCTTCCTGCTGCTGCAGAGGGAATTCCAGCTATCATCATGACAATTGTACTTAAGAGCAATAAATATCTTCGTGTTTAAATGACAATGGAATTCTGATTGTTACTTTTGTTTCTCAACAAACCCACACTGACTGGGGGGTGGGGGGTGGGGGGTGGTGGAGAGGAACCTAGACAGCTATAGACCAAATCTCTCATTTTTTAGGTTCTATGAATTGCATGTTATGCAAAGTCTATGACTGCTTTGGCTTTCAAAATAGGAAAGAATTCTGGTGGCTTATTCAGAGACAAAGTGCAGGAACCTGCAGATACCCTTCCTATCAAGTCTGGAAGTGCCCTCCTCTTGCATCAAAGATCCGATAGCTTATGGACCGGGGATGGGCCGGCAAGATTGAAGGACACCCATGTGGGCTAAAGGACATAGTGACTCCCCGTGAGAAGATTTGTCCTAAGGTAGATTTGTGAAGTCCTACTTAGGAGTAAAGACAAAAAGAAAAGTCTTTTGGAATGGCTTGCTTGTTGTTATTGCCTCACCTTGTGGAGCACTGGAGCATGCATTTCCTGCACAATGTCCTGCCTGCTCTCCTCCTCCAGGCTCCTAGTTTTAATCAGCACAGTGTACAATGTCACTATGACCCTGGCAAGTGGGGAGAAAGAACGGTGAGCATTTTTTTATAAACTGGTTTGCTTTAAAACTATTGCTAGGTAGACTCACAGACATAGAGAATAGACTTGCGGTTGCCCAGGGGGAAAGGGGGTGGCGGAGGGAAGGATTGGGAGTTTGGGATGAGCAGACGCAAACTGGCACATGTAGGATGGATAAACAACAAGGTCCTATTGTATAGCACAGGGAACTATATTCAATATCCTGTGATGATCCATAATGGAAAAGAATATGAAAATGAATGTGTATATATATATGTATAACTGAGGCACTTTGCTGTAGAGCAGAAATTAACACAACATTGTAAATCAACTATACTTCAATAAAATATTAAAAAACAAACTATTGCTAGGTAGAAATCCGAGTTTTTAGTGTTGTCAAACATGCTTCTGTCTGAAGAACCACCCCTACCGTTTTAGACGCTTCGGTTGTCATTTTCTCAGATGTAATCTTTCCTTCCTTTGGAGAGTCATACCTCACTCCTTTGCACAATCCTATGACACTTTTACTCCCTGTTACAGCTTTTGGCCTTCTTACCTTATTCCTTCCTACTAGAATATGAATACCCAGAAGACAGCAACTTTCTTTTAGTAATCTATGGATCCAAATCCAATTTCACGTACCCAATGGGAATCCGTTAGAGGGAACAGAGATTTTGCTCTCAGATCCATCTGGGTTAGAACTCAGGCTCCTTGATGTACTATCAGCTATATGACTTGGAACAAGTGACATCTATTCCTGGGATCTCAGTTTCCTTAGATGTAAGATGGAGATTACAGCAGCGTGTATTATAGGGCTTGGGCAGTATGAACTAAAATCATGCACAAATTATTTAACGCAGTCCCAGGCACAAGGTAAGTGCTCAATAGGTTGGAGTTATTACTCCAACTTACTACTTAATTAAGCCTAAAGCTGCTCGCTGTCTGTCTTCTTCTCTGGGAGCTCCTTCCAGTTAGAATTAAGATTTATTCCGGGCTTCCCTGGTGGCGCAGTGGTTGAGAATCTGCCTGCTAATGCAGGGGACACGGGTTCGAGCCCTGGTCTGGGAGGATCCCATATGCCGTGGAGCAACTAGGCCCGTGAGCCACAACTACTGAGCCTGCGCGTCTGGAGCCTGTGCTCTGCAACAAGAGAGGCCACGATAGTGAGAGGCCCGCGCACCGCGATGAAGGGTGGCCCCCGCTTGCCACAACTAGAGAAAGCCCTCGCACAGAAATGAAGACCCAACACAGCAAAAATAAATAAATTAATTAATAAACTCCTACCCCCAACATCTAAAAAAACAAAACAAAAAGATTTATTCCTATTTGCAATCCCAATATATAACATCGAGCCTGGTCCACGGTAGGTGCTCAGTAAGTATCTGCAGAAAATAGTGTATATTTCAGATGTCTGGCTTGTAACCTTACATCCTTCTGGTTAGTGTATGGCTTGAGAGTCTTCGATTCCTTTGCAAACAGCAGAAAGAGAAAGCTAATGGTCTAGGTAGCATCTGCAGGCCTCCTTTGCAAGAACCAGAAAATACTTCCCTTCATTCAATAGCATGAGGTTACCATTTCAGTTTTTTCTTTTCTGTACCTCCCTCACCCCTTTTTGTTCTTAAAAACAGAGGAGAAGTGAAGTGGGAGAAAAAAACAAGTATTACATTGAAATGCTAATCTCATTTCATTAAATGAGTTGTGGAGGCTGATACAGTGATCTGTATCCTCAAAGAGGAATTTCTTTAAATACCTTGAGCTCAATATTCCCTTCTGGACAACTTTTCATCTTTCTTCAAAAAAAAGCATTGAATTATGTGTCCTAATTAAGCCTGGCTTTTAGAGCATTCAAGCTTCAGGGGATGTGCTCAGAGGTGAGGGTGAAGTACCCATGTACCCCAAAATCTCTTCTTAAAAACAGCTCTGCACTGCCTTCTCTGGCTGGCTTACATTGCCTGAAGCAGGTCCCTGAAGCTGAGCAGTGCCTATTTCAGGAAGCAGCAAATAAACACAGTGTTTCAGGTCCAGTCCATTACAAAGTTGGTCAGGGCACCTGCAAGGTTCTCTTTGGGGCTTTGGCCCCAAAGCTTCCGTATTTATTGGGAGCAAACCTCTATGTGAAAGAGCATTCATTTGAATTCTCTAGGGAGGACAGCCACTGGCCCAAGTCACATCCTTTATAATGAACTTGGGGTTGAGTTCCTGAAGGTGTTCAAGGCCAGGTCTATTCTTGTTGTGCCTATGGGTTTGTACTTGAACTTGGGGAAGTCAGATTCAAAGTTATTTTTAATTATAATTTTTAAAAGACCCTGTAACCTAGAATGAAAGGGTTGAGAGCATGCAAGAGAATACTGACTTCCAGAAGACAGGGAAACCAGGGAGAGAATTAAACAAAGCAGGTGTTTCACAAGAACTGGAAGAGACTAGAATGGATGGAAGGCAAGCTGTAGTATCTCTGAATGTAGAGAATTTTATCCTAGAATAGCAAGGTGTCTAGAATATGTTGGGAGAGAAGAAGAGGAAAAGGGAGAGGTACTAAGGCAATACAAATAATTAAGTATATTCAGGAAGTTTCTCGTTCTTTGGCACCAGAGGAGAGAATACGAAGGCAAGCCATTCTCTCTGGGTGTATATCAGGGTTCTGAGTTGCCAGCAACAGAAACCAACTCTGGTTGATTTAAACAGAAAATGATTCATTAGATGGCCTGAGTCATGTGACACTGTGCCATTATATAAGAAATATTCCTGGCACACAGCTTCCAAAACCCTTGGAGCTTGGGGTGCACTACCCTCTTGGCACAAAGTTCTCTGAACCTTTTTGTCTAGGGTTTTTAGGAAGTTTCCATTACATAGGCATGATTGATTAAATCATTGATCATTGGCCATTGGTGATGAGCTCAATCCCCAGCCTCTCTCCTGTCCCTGGAGGTTGGGAGGTGGGGATGAAATTTCCAACCCTCTAATCACATGGTTTGTTCCTTTGACAACCACCCCTCACCCTGAAGCTATCTAAGGGCTTCCAGCCACCAGGCATCTCGTTAACATAAACTCAGGCTTGGTTGAAAGGGGCTGATTATGAATAACAAAAGACACTCTTATGCCTATCACTCAGGAAATTCCAAGGGTTTTGGAAGCTCTGTGCCAGGAATGGGGTGAACACCAAATATATATTTCTTATTAAATAATACCACAGTGGCACATGACTCAGGCCTAACCAATCACTGTATTCCACGTCCCTGGCCTCAGTGATTGGCTCAGGGATGGACATGGGTCTCAAGTTAGGCAAATCAGACTCCTCCTGAAACCCTTCTCCTGGAGATGCCTATAAAGGCCATTTCTTTCCAACAGGGCTGCTACATTGGTGGGAGGTGAGTCTGGATCTGCAGGAGCCATCTTTCCTACCTCATAGAGAAAGTCAGCCTGAGGGAGAGAAAAAAGATGGAATCGTAATGACATTGTCTGCCCTCCTCCACCCAGCTGGACACAAAGCCAGCAGCTCTTTGGGTTGCTGAGTTATGAGAGTCAATACATTCCTTTTATGCTTAAGCTAATGTGTATTGAATGTATGTCACTAACAACCTAACAAGTCCTGAAGATTCCAGTTGTTGAAAGGATTACATGAGATAATGCTAGTAATATACTTAGTGGGGTGTCTTGTGGATATATTGTTCCTGACCTTCCTTGACATAGGTGCAGGCATTGAATTGAACGCCAATAAAAAAATGTTACTATTACTATTATTTGTATTGTTGAGACTTGGCCATAGCTGTATTACCTGCCATTCTCTAGGCTAAATGCATTTCAAACTTTTGCTAATAACATTCCTTCTTTCCTGAAGGCATTTCACGTTCTCCTCCTTCTACCCAGATCCTACACCTTTCAAGGCCTGTATGTTGCTATCTACACAAAGTCCTCCCGATTTCACCCTTCTTCATTTCCCTCCTCTCTAGGCCAAGCACATCATATACTGTTGTGTCAGGTCATTTCTTACTTGGTTTCCTATATTTGCTCATCACATCAACTATTTCATGTATATTTGTCCCATGTTCCAAGCTGCATCGTACCTTCACCGGAGGTAAGAAACAAATCTTATGCTTTTTCTTAATACATCCCAGTGCACAAAACAGGGTGTAGCATTGCTCTTCTCTGCAAATAGAGGGCAATTGACCAGGTGAGTTTACAAAAAGTTTGGTTTTGTGAGTATCGGTGCTCAGGAAATACTTGTTGGTAGACTCATTTTATAGGAGGAATCAATGGATTATGTGTTCAAGCCCACAGAGAGCAAGAAACCTACCCAAGTAACACGTGACCTGGCAGAATGAGGACTCGAACACAGGTCTCCTAACTTTCACCTGAATATTCTCTCATTGACACGGTAGGTTCGTTTAGTTATTTTGAGGGTGTAACAACTCCTGAGTTAGTGATATTTAATATTACCTACACACTTACTATGTGCTGGTAGCATCCTTTCCCTGTAATTATCTAAGTTAATCCTGCAAGGTAAATACTATTGCTCTCCTCTTTTTGCGGTTGAGAAAACTGAGTCTTAGAGAGGTTTAGGGATCTAAGAAAGTTACACAGCTATGAAGTGTCAGACTGGAATATTAGCCCAGGACTGTCAGATTTAAAAGGCTATTCTCTTAACTACCGGATCATGATGTGCCCTCAGTAAGGAAATAGTTTGTGTCCTTGTTACCTCTGGAAAGTCAGCTGAAGCCTAGGACCTCCAGAGCTTTGACACATACCTTGATGTTCTAAGGAAGCCAGGGTTTCACCGCTGTGCTTCTGCCATTTCCCAGATGATGCAAACGCCTCTTTAGAGCCGTATCCCATATTTTGTTCATTTTTAATAGAATGCTAATTTTATATGCATTCTCCATACACAGATTTAGACGTATCCAGTTGAGCATACTTAGTTTTTATCTAAATGTGCCCTATCCCAGGTGAAAAATGGGCTGCCTGCAATGTAATTATGCATTCAGAATAATGTGTGTGTCTGCTGGGGGTTTATAAATCAATAGCTTATTGTGCAATATAATGTCCAATTTTTTTGCCATAGACGTGGTTTGAGAAAACTAAAACTTGTCAGCTGGTTGTACTTTAATAATGAATTTGAGACTTGGACAAGAAACTAGAATAAATCTGACTTGACATTCATTGACGAAGAAGACCTCCACAACTTTCTCATCTGTCTGCTATACATAAGATCTAAGGAAAGCCTAAAACCAGTCAAGATTGTCACAATAGGGGCTTCCCTGGTGGCGCAGTGGTTGAGAGTCTGCCTGCCGATGCAGGGGACACGGGTTCGTGACCAGGACCGGACCGGGAGGATCCCACACGCAGCGGAGCAGCTGGGCCCGTGAGCCATGGCCGCTGAGCCTGCGTGTCCGGAGCCTGTGCTCCACAACGGGAGAGGCCACAACACTGAGAGGCCTGTGTACCGCAAAAAAAAAAAAAAAAAAAAAAAAAGATTGTCACAATAAAGCAAGGCCTGGTTCTTTGGTTTTCCAGAATAGATGAACATTCTCCATTCAATAAACATTTATTGAATATCTTCACCAGACCCTAGGGGTAGAGCAGTGAACAAAACAAGACAAGGGCCCTACTCTCTTGGAGATGGCGTGTGAGTGGAAAGTGGCAAACAACTAAACAAATGCACAGATTGATAAGATTATTTCAAGTAGTGATAAACGCATAAAGAAAATAAAACAGAGTACTGGGATAGACAAAAACTAGGGGTGATGAGGCAGGAAATGGCAATAAATAGGTATTTGGCAAAGGCTGCCCTGAGGAGAAAATATATGAGCTGAGACTTAGAAGATGAGAAGGAGTCAGCTATGTAAAGATTAGAGGGAGAGCATTCCCGGGATAGGGCATAGCACGTGCAAAAGAAATACAGTCAGTGCAACAGGAGAGTAGGAAGTGGAGGGAGAGCATAGCATAAATGACATTAGACAGATAAGCAAAGGTTTTATCATCTAGGACCTAGCAGGTCACTGTCAGAAACTTGAGTTTTCCTTTAAGTGTAGAACAAAGCCATTGGAGGGGTTTAAACCAGAGAGTGATGTGATCTGATTTATAAGATTTCTGCCACTCCAGTTCAACGGCATGTACTTACTGCAAATTTAAAGTTCTGGAAGAAAAATTAGCTCCAAGTAAGAGCTGCCTGGGTACAAACTGTATTAAACTATAGATTTTTTTTTTTTTTTTTTTTTTTTTTGCTGTACACAGGCCTCTCACTGTCGTGGCCTCTCCCGTTGCGGAGCACAGGCTCCGGACGCACAGGCCCAGCGGCCATGGCTCACGGGCCCAGCCGCTCCGCGGCATATGGGATCCTCCCAGACCGGGGCACGAACCCGTATCCCCTGCATCGGCAGGCGGACTCTCAACCACTGCGCCACCAGGGAGGCCCTAGATTTTTTTTTTTTTTCCTGGAGAGAATGGGAAAATAGCCACAATCTTTACAAAGTGCTTTTGGGAAGAATTTATAGTATCCGAACTGCCAGCAGACTCCTGGAAGATTTAGCCTTGATGTTATGGTTAAGCAGAGAGTTTTCTGACTTAACTAAACTTCACTGCAAAGCAATGGCCAGGAAAGGCAGATGATCTTTCTTTGTAAATAGAGATCTTTATTTTGCCCTGAACCACCCCTGGTAATGTGTCTGCCAAGGGCTACGAATTGTACTTCCTAAAAGAGTTAATGGTCAGAGACTTCCGGGTAAGATGGCAGAAGAGTAAGACGCGGAGATCACCTTCCTCCCCACGGATACACCAGAAATACAGCTACACGTGGAACAACTCCTACAGAACACCTACTGAACGCTGGCAGAAGACCCCAGACATCCCAAAAGGCAAGAAACTCCCCACATACCTGGGTAGGGCAAAGCGGAGAGATCCGCACACAGAGGATCGGTGCCGAGCGGCACTCACCAGCCCGAGAGGCTTGTCTGCTCGCCCGCCGGGGCACGCAGCGCTGGAAGCTGAGGCTCGGGCTTCGGTCAGAGCGCAGGGAGAGGACTGGGGCTGGTGGCGAGAACTCAGCCTGAAGGGGGCTAATGTGCCACAGCTAGCCGGGAGGGAGTCCGGGAAAACTCTGGAGCTGCCGAAGAGGCAAGAGACTTTTTCTTCCCTCTTGGTTTCCTGGTGCGCGAGGAGAGGGGATTAACAGCGCTGCTTAAAGGGGCTCCACGGACGGGCGCGAGTCGTGACTGAAAGCGCGGAGCCCAGTGACAGGCGTGGGACGCTGGGGCTGCTGCTGCCGCCGCCAAGAAGCCTGTGTGCGAGCGCAGGTCACTGCCCACACCGCCCTTCCGGGAGCCTGTGCAGCCCGCCACTGCCGGGGTCCCGGGATCCAGGGGCGGCTTCCCTGGGAGAACGCACAGCGCGCCTCGGGCTGGTGCAACGTCACGCCGACCTCTGCCGCTGCAGGCTCGCCCCGCACTCCGTGCCCCTCCCTCCCTCCCGGCCTGAGTGAGCCAGAGTCCCCGAAGAGGCTGCTCCTTTAACCCTGTCCTATCTGAGCGAAGAACAGACGCCCTCCGGCGACCTACACGCAGAGGCGGGGCCAAATCCAAAGCTGAGACCTAGGAGCTGTGAGAACAAAGAAGAGAAAGGGAAACCTCTCCCAGCAGCCTCAGAAGCAGCGGATTAAAGCTCCACAATCAACTTGATGTACCCTGCATCTGTGGAATACATGAATAGACAACACATCATCCCAAATTGAGGAGCCCGGAGTCAGTGCTGTGCCTCTGAGGTGGGAGAGCCAACTTCAGGACACTGGTCCACAAGAGACCTCCCAGCTCCACATAATATCAAACGGCGAAAATCTTCCAGAGATCTCCATCTCAACACCAGCACCCAGCTTCACTCAACGACCAGCAGGCTACAGTGCTGGACACCCTAAGCCAAACAACTAGCAAGACAGGAACACAACGCCACCCATTAGCAGAGAGGTGGCCTAAAATCATAAAAAGTCCACAGACACCCCAAAACACACCACCAGACGTGGACCTGCCCACCAGAAAGACAAGATCCAGCCTCATCCACCAGAACACAGGCACTAGTCCCCTCCACCAGGAAGCCTACACAACCCACTAAACCAACCTTAGCCACTGGGGACAGACACCAAAAACAACAGGAACTACGAACCTGCAGCCTGCAAAAAGGAGACCCCAAACACAGTAACATAAGCAAAATGAGAAGACAGAAAAACACACAGCAGGAGAAGGAGCAAGATAAAAACCCACCAGACCTAACAAATGAAGAGGTAATAGGCACTCTACCTGAAAAAGAATTCAGAATAATGATGGTAAAGATGATCCAAGATTCTATTTCCCAGATCCAAAATCTTGGAAATAGAATAGACAAAATGCAAGAAACAGTTAACAAGGACCTAGAAGAACTAAAGATGAATCAAGCATCGATTAAAAACACAATACATGAAATAAAAAATACTCTAGATGGGATCAATAGCAGAATAACTGAGGCAGAAGAACGGATAAGTGAGGTGGAAGATAAAATAGTGGAAATAACTGCTGCAGAGCAAAATAAAGAAAAAAGAATGAAAAGAACAGAGGACAGTCTCAGAGACCTCTGGGACAACATTAAACGCACCAACATTCGAATTATAGGGGTTCCAGAAGAAGAAGAGAAAAAGAAAGGGACTGAGAAAATATTTGAAGAGATTATAGTTGAAAACTTCCCTAATATGGGAAAGGAAATAGTTAATCAAGTCCAGGAGGCACAGAGAGTCCCATACAGAATAAATCCAAGGAGAAATACGCCAAGACACATATTAATCAAACTGTCAAAAATTAAACACAAAGAAATCATATTAAAAGCAGCAAGGCAAAAACAACAAATAACACACAAGGGAATCCCCATCAGGATAACAGCTGATCTCTCAGCAGAAACTCTACAAGCCAGAAGGGAGTGGCAGGACATACTTAAAGTGATGAAGGAGAAAAACCTGCAACCAAGATTACTCTACCCAGCAAGGATCTCATTCAGATTTGATGGAGAAATTAAAACGTTTACAGACAAGCAAAAGCTGAGAGAGTTCAGCACCACCAAACCAGCTTTACAACAAATGCTAAAGGAACTTCTCTAGGCAAGAAACACAACAGAAGTAAAAGACCTACAATAATGAACCCAAAACAATTAAGAAAATGGGAATAGGAACATACATATCGATAATTACCTTAAACGTAAATGGACTAAATGCTCCCACCAAAAGACACAGAGTGGCTGAATGGATACAAAAACAAGACCCATCTATATGCTGTCTACAAGAGACCCACTTCAGACCTAGAGACACATACAGACTGAAAGTAAGGGGATGGAAAAAGATATTCCATGCAAATGGAAACCAAAAGAAAGCTGGAGTAGCAATTCTCATATCAGACAAAATAGACTTTAAAATAAGGACTACTAGAAGAGACAAAGAAGGACACTACATAATGATCAAGGGATCGATCCAAGAAGAAGATATAACAATTGTAAATATTTATGCACCAAACATAGGAGCACCTCAATACATAAGGCAAATACTAACAGCCATAAAAGGAGAAATCGACAGTAACACACTCATAGTAGGGGACTTTAACACCCCACTTTCACCAATGGACAGATCATCCAAAATGAAAATAAATAAGGAAACACAAGCTTTAAATGATACATTAAACAATATGGACTTAATTGATATTTATAGGACATTCCATCCAAAAACAACAGAATACACATTTTTCTCAAGTGCTCATGGAACATTCTCCAGGATAGATCATATCTTGGGTCACAAATCAAGCCTTGGTAAATTTAAGAAAATTGAAATTGTATCAAGTATCTTTTCCGACCACAATGCTATGAGACTAGATATCAATTACAGGAAAAGAGCTGTAAAAAATACAAACACATGGAGGCTAAACAATACACTACTTAATAACGAAGTGATCACTGAAGAAATCAAAGAGGAAATTAAAAAATACCTAGAAACAAATGACAATGGAGACACGACGACCCAAAACCTATGGGATGCAGCAAAAGCAGTTCTAAGAGGGAAGTTTATAGCAATACAATCCCACCTTAAGAAACAGGAAACATCTCGAATAAACAACCTAACCTTGCACCTAAAGCAATTAGAGAAAGAAGAACAAAAACATCCCAAAGTTAGCAGAAGGAAAGAAATCATAAAAATCAGATCAGAAATAAATGAAAAAGAAATGAAGGAAACGATAGCAAAGATCAATAAAACTAAAAGCTGGTTCTTTGAGAAGATAAACAAAATTGATAAACCATTAGCCAGACTCATCAAGAAAAAAAGGGAGAAGACTCAAATCAATAGAATTAGAAATGAAAAAGGAGAAGTAACAACTGACACTACAGAAATACAAAAGATCATGAGAGATTACTATAAGCAACTCTATGCCCATAAAATGGACAACCTGGAAGAAATGGACAAATTCTTAGAAATGCACAACCTGCCAAGACTGAATCAGGAAGAAATAGAAAATATGAACAGACCAATCACAAGCACTGAAATTGAAACTGTGATAAAAAATCTTCCAACAAACAAAAGCCCAGGACCAGATGGCTTCACAGGCGAATTCTATCAAGCATTTAGAGAAGAGCTAACACCTATCCTTCTGAAACTCTTCCAAAATATAGCAGAGGGAGGAACACTCCCAAACTCATTCTACGAGGCCACCATCACCTTGATACCAAAACCAGGCAAGGATGTCACAAAGAAAGAAAACTACAGGCCAATATCACTGATGAACATAGATGCAAAAATCCTCAACAAAATACTAGCAAACAGAATCCAACAGCACATTAAAAGGATCATACACCATGATCAAGTGGGGTTTATTCCAGGAATGCAAGGATTCTTCAATATACGCAAATCAATCAACGTGATACACCATATTAACAAACTGAAGGAGAAAAACCATATGATCATCTCAATAGATGCAGAGAAAGCTTTCGACAAAATTCAACACCCATTTATGATAAAAACCCTGCAGAAAGTAGGCATAGAGGGAACTTTCCTCAACATAATAAAGGCCATATATGACAAACCCACAGCCAGCATCGTCCTCAATGGTGAAAAACTGAAACCATTTCCACTAAGATCAGGAACTAGACAAGGTTGCCCACTTTCACCACTCTTATTCAACCTAGTTTTGGAAGTTTTAGCCACAGCAATCAGAGAAGAAAAGGAAATAAAAGGAATCCAAATTGGAAAAGAAGAAGTAAAGCTGTCACTGTTTGCAGATGACATGATACTATACATAGAGAATCCTAAAGATGCTACCAGAAAACTACTAGAGTTAATCAATGACTTTGGTAAAGTTGCAGGATACAAAATTAATGCACAGAAATCTCTGGCATTCCTATATACTGATGATGAAAAATCTGAAAGTGAAATCAAGGAAACACTCCCATTTACCATTGCAACAAAAAGAATAAAATATCTTGGAATAAACCTACCTAAGGAGACAAAAGACCTGTATGCAGAAAATTATAAGACACTGATGAAAGAAATTAAAGATGATACAAATAGATGGAGAGATGTACCATGTTCTTGGATTGGAAGAATCAACATTGTGAAAATGACTCTACTACCCAAAGCAATCTACAGATTCAATGCAATCCCTATCAAACTACCACTGGCATTTTTCACAGAACTAGAACAAAAAATTTCACAATTTGTATGGAAACACAAAAGACCCCGAATAGCCAAAACAATCTTGAGAACGAAAAATGGAGCTGGAGGAATCAGGCTCCCTGACTTCAGACTATACTACAAAGCTACAGTAATCAAGACAGTATGGTACTGGCACAAAAACAGAAAGATAGATCAATGGAACAGGATAGAAAGCCCAGAGTTAAACCCACGGACATATGGTCACCTTATCTTTGATAAAGGAGGCAGGAATGTACAGTGGAGAAAGGACAGTCTCTTCAATAAGTGGTGCTGGGAAAACTGGATAGGGACATGTAAAAGTATGAGATTAGATCATTCCCTAACACCATACACAAAAATAAGCTCAAAATGGATTAAAGACCTAAATGTAAGGCCAGACACTATCAAACTCTTAGAGGAAAACATAGGCAGAACACTCTATGACATAAATCACAGCAAGATCCTTTTTGACCCACCTCCTAGAGAAATGGAAATAAAGACAAAAATAAACACATGGGACCTAATGAAACTTAAAAGCTTTTGCACAGCAAAGGAAACCATAAACAAGACCAAAAGACAACCCTCAGAATGGGAGAAAATATTTGCAAATGAAGCAACTGACAAAGGATTAATCTCCAAAATTTATAAGCAGCTCATGCAGCTCAATAACAAAAAAACAAACAACCCAATCCAAAAATGGGCAGAAGACCTAAATAGACATTTCTCCACAGAAGATATACAGACTGCCAACAAACACATGAAAGGATGCTCAACATCTTTACTCATTAGAGAAATGCAAATCAAAACTACAATGAGATATCATCTCACACCAGTCAGAATGGCCATCATCAAAAAATCTAGAAACAATAAATGCTGGAGAGGGTGTGGAAAAAAGGGAACACTCTTGCACTGCTGGTGGGAATGTGAATTGGTACAGCCGCTATGGAGAACGGTATGGAGGTTCCTTAAAAAACTACAAATAGAACTACCATATGACCCAGCAATCCCACTACTGGGCATATACCCTGAGAAAACCATAATTCAAAAAGAGACATGTACCAAATTGTTCATAGCAGCCCTATTTACAATAGCCCAGAGATGGAAACAACCTAAGTGTCCATCATCGGATGAATGGATAAAGAAGATGTGGCACATATATACAATGGAATATTACTCAGCCATAAAAAGAAATGAAATTGAGCTATTTGTAATGAGGTGGATAGACCTAGAGTCTGTCATACAGAGTGAAGTAAGTCAGAAAGAGAAAGACAAATACTGTATGCTAACACATATATATGGAATTTAAGAAAAAAAAATGTCATGAAGAACATAGGGGTAAGACAGGAATAAAGACACAGACCTACTAGAGAATGGACTTGAGGATATGGGGAGGGGGAAGGGTAAGCTGTGACAAAGTGAAAGAGCGGCATGGACATATATACACTACCAAACGTGAGGTAGATAGCTAGTGGGAAGCAGCCGTATAGCACAGGGAGATCAGCTCGGTACTTTGTGACCGCCTGGAGGGGTGGGATAGGGAGGGTGGGAGGGAGACGCAAAAGGGAGGGGATATGGAAACATATGTATATGTATAACTGATTAAATTTGTTATAAAGCAAAAAAATTAAATAAAATAAAATTTAGAAAAAAAAAAAAAAAAAAAAAAAGAGTTAATGGTCACAATGAAGCATCCATCCACACTCTAGTACTTTAAGAAAGAGCAAGGGCTCTGGTCACCAGAAACCAGTGCTGTATCTTCCTAGTTGTGTGGTATTAGTCAAGTTATAACTTAGTTTTCTAACCTGAAAATGGGTATTAAAAATGGTATTTACCTTCTTAGGTTATGATATGAGTTAAATGAGACAATCTAAATAATGCATTAGCTCTAGGACAAAGTATAAATATTTGTCATCAGGCAGTCCATAGTTAGGGTTAAGGCTGAGATGTATAAACCATGGCACTCTGGACAAAAAATGTCGCCTCCCGTATCAAGAAATCAAGGATGTTGCAGTCATCCAGCCGTCAGCCACTGCAGCTGCCCCTGACTGTGCACCCTGAGGGGATTCAGGATGAAGAAAAGCAGGACACTGGCCCTAGATAGTTAAGGAGCACATCAAAGGAATGGTTTCAATGAGCCCAGACTCTTGCATCTTCCCATATACAGAAAGATGCTAAATTCATTAACTTGAGATGTCTGGTTTTTCTTTACTTAACAATATTCTTTTCATGTTCCAACTACCTGGTTTTTGTTGCAAAAACTCTTATATATCCTGGTTCCTCCCTTACCTCTTCAGAACAGTCCCTCAGAGCTAGCTGACCGGCTGTCTCCTGGGCTTACGTCTTTAGTATTATCTGCCAAATAAAACATAATTCTCAACTTTTACGTTGCGCATTTTTTTCAGTCAATAGCACTAAGTATTCTGTGTGGAAAGGCAAACTGAACCCTATGGGCAATTTTGCCTTTCGTGATAATAATGCTCATCCTAAGGGTTGGCCATCTATGGCCCAAGGACCAAATCCAGCCCACCACCTGTTTTTATACGGCCTGTGAGCTAAGAAGAGACTGGAAAGCCTGCAAAACTGAAACTATTTACTACCTGGCCCTTTTCAGAAGTTAGCTAACCCCTGCTCTAACCGGCTGAACTGGCTATACTGTAACTAACTAAATTGTTCTTCTGATAATATTTCTCCCCATTTACATTCAGGTTTATTTTGACAAGACTTCAAATTCCCAGGTGGTGTTTTATATTCCCCCTGGATATTGGCCTGTAGTTAATTAGTGTGCATTTATACTGGGTGAACTGTAGTAGGTGGGTTAGGACCTTGTGGTCATCCCATCTGCCACCTTTTTTTTTTTTTTTTTTTTTTTTAATTTGCTGTACGTGGGCCTCTCACTGCTGTGGCCTCTCCCGTTGCGGAGCACAGGCTCCGGATGTGCAGGCTCAGCGGTCATGGCTCACGGGCCCATCCGCTCTGCGGCATGTGGGATCTTCCCGGACCGGAGCACGAACCCGTGTCCCCTGCATCGGCAGGTGGACTCCCAACCACTGCGCCACCAGGGAAGCCCCCATCTGCCACCTTAAGGTAAAATGAACAAACAGAATGGTGTGCATTTTCCTACTCAGTTCTTAGTGGGAAAATTCTTTATGAAAGTGCTAACCAGAAATCATCAACTAATATCACGTTACTATATTTAAATAATTGATATAAGGCATGGTTTAAAGAAACACACCAAGAAGTACTTATAGATTACTTCTCTCTACGCATTAGGGTTTTCCATCAATAAGTAATGTAATCTCATTTGCATCTTCACATTGAGAAGACTCCTACCTTAAACACATGGACACCTTACATTTAAAGAAACATAAAAACCCGACAAGAGCTCTGGCCCATTCTCCATCAAAAGCCTTAGTAGGCATTTTCCTTTTAGTCTTTGATCTCCCTGCCAAAAGATATCTGTCAGTGAGCAAATTATCAGGCAAATGTCCTTCCAAGTTCCTTGCTCTCGATCTGTCTCTCCTCAGATAGTCAGGAGAGGTTTCTGCTTTAAAGAGGGAGAAGTGTTATGAAAGTGCTGTGCTGCTGCTGTGTTCGAAACCTAAGGAGTCTTTCCCCTAATCAGAAAAAATCATCTCTAACGATCTTTCGTCTCCATACTTTTCCTTGTTGATAAGCCCTCATTTTTCCTCACCCTTTAGCGTACAAAAAAGTACCTCTCCCACAATATGTCAAAAATTATACTGCGTGCTTCATATGGATCATCTCTTTTAACCCTTTATTCAACCTTGTCACAGTGGGTACTGATCCCATTTTACAAGTGTGTAAACTGCACTTGGAGAAATTAATTTGCCATGGGTCACAAAGTTTGGAAGTGACAGACCTGGGATTTGAACCCAGAGCTTCTAATTCCCAAAGCTGTTCTTAAAAACTACAATCCACTGCAGGTTTGGTTCTTTGCTTCGCCTGAGCTTAACTTGGATTTATCATTCAAGATTTCCTTTCCAGGATTACCCAAAGAGAAATAATTTAAATCCTATATAACAGACATGGTGTTTTTAAAAAGAACCAAAAGGATTTATTAAAAAACAAAATGGGTTTTTTTCCACGAGGCTTGCTTTGGGCAGTGTTTCACAAACTCTGTGAGCCAGTAACATATGCTTTATCTGGGATAAGACTGGTAGATTTGGGACACCGCTAGGTTGTCTCTTACTCCTTAGGGTTTGGCAGCCAAATAAAACATCCCACATCTGTGTTACTGGAACACAAGGCAATGAGAAGACCTGGCTCATCTTCCATATTCATTCCTCAGAGTTTATTCAAATCTGTTGCAAGAGTCTATGCTTCATAGTCCTACCACTTACCCAACCTGTTTATAATCTGGTAAGGAATATATGATAAATAATACCGTTATTATTCCAAAACTCATTCTACTGTGCTTATAGTATATTTATGACATATTTATTTTTGAACTAATTTGACTGAGGTATAATTTGCATACAACAAAATGCAACCATTTTAAGGCTACATTTTGGTGTGTTTGGACACATGTATGTTCCTTTTTAAACACCACCTCCATCAGTATGAAGAACATTTCTGTTATTCCACAAAGTTCCCTCATGGTCCTCTGCAGTCAATCTCCCCATGAAACTCACCCCAAGTCACCACTAGTATTACTTTTAACTATTCTAGAATTTCATGACAATGGACTCATACAGTATGTCCTCTTTTATTTAAGATCTCTTTCACTTAGCAGAGTACCTTCGAGATTAATTTAAGTTGTCGTGTGCATTGGTAATTTATTCCTTTTATCACTAAGTAGTGTTCTACTTAATGGCTATGCCACAATTTGTTTATGCTTTCACCTGTGATGTACACTTTGGTTGTTTTTTTTTTGTTTTTTTTTTGTTTTTTTTTTCTTTTTGCGGTATGCGGGCCTCTCACTGTTGTGGCCTCTCCCGTTGCGGAGCACAGGCTCCGGACGCGCAGGCCCAGCGGCCATGGCCCACGGGCCCAGCCGCTCCGCGGCATATGGGATCCTCCCAGACCGGGGCACGAACCCGTATCCCCTGCATCGGCAGGCGGACTCTCAACCACTGCGCCACCAGGGAGGCCCCACTTTGGTTGTTTTTAATTCAGGGCTATTATCAGTAAAGCGGTACATCAGAGTACAAGTCTTTGGGTGAACATGTATTTTTATCTCTCTGTGTAAATACCAAGGAGTAGAATGGTTGGATTATATGGTATGTCCGTTTTATAAGAAACTGCCCAACCGATCTCTGAAGTGTTTCTATGATTTTACACTCCCACCAGAAACGTGTTAAAGTTCCAACGTCTCGATCGTACGTATCAGGTAGTTAGTGGATTTAAACTTCATGATCTTTCTATTTTCTCAGTAGAAAAGTGACCCCTGAACCAGGAGAGAAATTGTCCCCAGTGCCAATTTCTATGATGCTATAAGGATAAATAACATTACCTTGACTGTTAAACACCTAGTTTTATTGGCTAATTTCCAAGAGAGAATGCTGAAAGGTTTTCAAAGAATATGACTTAAAATCCAGTCTGTGAAAATGAAATTGACTTAGGTTCTCCGTTGCTTAGAGATAGGACTTCAATGAGTAACTACAATGTGGGCAATGGCCATGGAACGATAGCAACTCGGGATGACCAGTGACTTTAAAATGTTACCCTCTTCAAACCATCATCTGATGCCTGCAGTCCGCCTTCCTTGGGCACTCAGGGTGGGTTTAAGGGCATCGTTAGCAAATGGGAACTGCATGAGAGGAGGAGCAGATTGCAAACACTAACCCTACACCTAACCCTAACCTGACGCTCTGACAAGGCTCAGGAAACCCAATCCCTGCCCGTAATACAGTCCATGCCCTGTTCTCATCAAGGGAGTGAGGGAGTGGGGTATATCACGGGGCAAAATGAACTTCCATTGTCCCCATTCAACTCAGTGAGAGGAAGCCAGGAGCTGAACAGACATCAGAAACTTCTCTCTTAATAGCGTGACAGAGAAAAGGCTTTGATTTCATTGCCAAGAGTCATTAATTAACCAAATTGAACTAAACACTTTCAAATGCGGGCAGCTCAAGAATTACAAGGTTGTTGCACCAGGGAGAGAACCCAAGTGGAGAACACCCAATTTCCGATAGAGGATATCAAATAATGAAAATCGAAAAATAATGGTATGTCTTAAATTTAAGCTATGAGAGCACTGTATAATTGGATAAACAATTCTTTGTCTCCTCTGCTAAAGGTACTTTTTCCTCAAAATGTAATTTTAATTTTATTGTATGTAAGTAGGCATTGATATAAAGCCTATGGTTTCACCTTAAAAAGTAGAGTAGTAGTTCCTGATTTATGAAGCCTGGACTTGGAGGGCAAATGCAGGGTTCTCTGAGAATAATACCGTTTATTTGTGGCCTGCTCAAACTATAGTTACAGATTCCCAAAGCTTAAAAAGCAAGACAAGCAAACCTAAAGCTGTCCTAGGACAGTGCTACAAGAAATTATTGGAAATACAGAAAGAACTTTAAGAGCAATTCATATCTAACTTTTTAAAGTGCATCCTGTTGTGCTAAATGCTTTAAGCATGTTATTCAACTTTTACAACGCCATGAAATAAATACTCTTCTAGCCTACTTTATAGCTAAAAAAACGGAGTTACAGTGAAGCTTGTCCAAGTTCACACACCTTCAAAAGGAACAGAGCTTTCCAAACCACAAAATTAGCAAAATAAACACAGTTCTCATGAAATAAAACTACAGTGCCTATGTTTGGCCCTGGCAAAGAGCAGCCTGGCCTCGTGGTAGATAAGGGCCAATTCCTGAAACTGAAGGAAGAAATGCTGTTATCACCATGTAGCAGAAGCACCTGTGAGAAACGGCCAAATGTTTATAAGGGGGCACACTTCACACTTGTATGGTGCTTCTCGACATTTAAACCATTTCATATACATTATCTTATTTGATCCTCACAACACCTTGCAGGCCAGGGTGGGGATAAGTTAATCACTATTGCTGTTTGACAGAAAAGGGTATGAGGCTCCAATAACCCAATAACTTGCCCTCACTCCCACAACCAGATTGGCAGGCTAGTACCAGAGCCCTTGTTTTCCGGTTCCACTTTTTTTTTTTTTTTTTTTTTTTTGCAGTACGCGGGCCTCTCACCGCTGTGGCCTCTCCTGCTGCGGAGCACAGGCTCCGGACGTGCAGGCTCAGCGGCCATGGCTCACGGGCCCTTCCGCTCCGTGGCATGTGGGATCTTCCCGGATCAGGGCACAAACCTGCGTCCCCTGCATCGGCAGGCAGACTCCCAACCACTGCGCCACCAGGGAAGCCCCCTGGTTCCAGTGTTTGTTTTTCTGTTTTAACTCTTCTTGCTCCCTATGGTGGGTAAACTGGGAGACAAAAACATAACTTTATGAACCTTCACCAAAATTCCCTGGGATAGACTATTTTAATTTCATAATAATGATAAAAATGACAACAGCAATGGCATTTATTGAAGACTATTTGCTGGATACTGTGCTAAGAATTATACATAAACTCCCTCATGAATCCTTTTCACACAAGCCTATGAAGTAGGAACTATTTTTAAGCCTATTTAACATGGAGGAAACCATTTCACCTGCTGAATCCATAAACCAATAGTAAAAAATGTATTACCCATCTTATGGGTGGCAGATAAGGGTAGTTGGAAGGCACGGGACATACTTATAGTAAAATAATTATTCACTGTTTATCTAAAATTCAAATTTAATTTGGCATCCTACATTTTTACTTGCTCAATGTGGCAACCCTATTTGGAGCCAGACTGACCAAAGTTGAACTTTTAGCTCTACCTTCTGCCAGCTGTTCCTTCAGGTCAGTTATCATGAGCCTGTATATGAACATGTCCAGTTATTTAACATGTCCATTTCCTCATCTATAAAACGGGGTTAATGTCCATACCTATCTTATAAGGTTGTGCTAAGAATTAAATTTTTAAATACCTAGTATGTGCCTGGAGCATACTAAGTACTCAATATATGTTAATTATTACTATTTCTACTACTATTATTACTAGTCATCTTTAAACCACTAAATATAAATGATAGCAGTCACATTTCTTCTAAGCATACTAAAAAAAGCACCAAACATCTTTCCAGAAACCTAAATGATGTGATGAGTCAATGACACTTGACTAATAATAAATAGCAATTAACTCAATTCAACTCAATAAACATTTATTAATTTCTTAATATATGCAAGAACAGAGCTAAGCCCTAGAAAAATCATAAGCCGTCAGAGCTAAAAGGAAATTACAAGATAATCTCATTTAACACCCCTCACTTTACACGTGAGGAAACAAGTCAGCATGGGTGGCATAAGTGATTTACCCAGCATCATAAGGCAAAGATGGTGGCAGAGTCAGGATTGAATGCCATCCTCCTGACTCTGAATCCAGAGCACCTGGGACTCGTCTTCCCTGCCTGCTGTGCAAAGACACAGCCCTCATCCTCCAAAGCACACACTCTGGTAGGGAAATATCAAACTGAAGCAAACACTGTTTTTCTTTTTTTGCTGTGGGTCCACTAAAGTAGAGTCAAGTTTACTTAATAATTTCATCCTCAAAAAAATCCAATAAATTAACAACAACAAAAAAGAGAAAAGCAGGGATTGTTATCTTCATTATTCTTAGCAAAAATAGAAGTCAATCGGCTGACATAAGATTTTAAGTGGAGTTAGAGTCTGAAGTAAATGCCAGACCTCCTGGTTTCTTCCACTAGATCTGGCTGCCCCACCCATGAAAGGAATGAAACATATTGTGAAGCAAAGTGAGCTCGCAGGTGTTTCTTAATGAAGACATCTTTACACAAAACTGCATAGGAAATCAGAATAAGTCTGGGGATCAGAAGTAACCAACAAGGTTGTCCAGAAATCAGAAAAGCCCCTTCACAAAAGCCAATGACCCGCTTGCCCAGATGACCCCAAAGAAAACCCAGATTGAAACCAAACACCAGAACAACAGAGTACCCAGAGTTTGTAGACTCACAAATTTCTGAGATGTGGGACAAGGATGTATCTGAGAACACAGAGGGAATGAGTGGTCCAGTTGGCCTGAAGCCTGGTCTTCTGTTTCTGAACAGTGAAATTTCTGAACAGTGAAATTCTGTTCACTTTCCATAGAACCACACTGGCTTGTTCCCTCCCCTGCAAAATGGGAGGGTGGGTATTGAACCTGCTTATCTCTGATGTCCTTTCCAGCAATACCATCCAATGATCCATTCTTTTCTGTTTTGTTCTATTCCATCCTGGCCTAGTCTCTTCCCATATCTCATCTGATTAATTCATTCTGCATATTTTTAAGTTGTATTTACCATTTTAACCTTTTTTTTTTTTTTTTTTCCTGCGGTACGTGGGCCTCTCACTGTTGTGGCCTCTCCCGCTGCAGAGCACAGGCTCTGGACGCGCAGGCTCAGCGGCCATGGCTCACGGGCCCAGCCACTCCGCGGCATGTGGGATCCTCCCGGACTGGGGCACGAATCCATGTCCCGTGCATCGGCAGGCAGACTCTCAACCACTGCGCCACCAGGGAAGCCCCATTTTAACCATTTTTAGGTGTATAATTCAATGGTATTCAGTATGCTTACAATGCTATGGAACTATCACCAATAACCACTTCCAGAAACCTTCCATCATCCCAAACAGAAATTCTACACCCATTAAACAGTAACACCCTATTCACCCCTCCCCTCAACCCCACCCCCCATTCTACTTTCTGTTTCTATGAATTTGCCTTTTCTCTGTACCACATATAAGTGGTATTATATGAGATTTGTCTTTTTCTGTCTGGTTTATTTCACTTAGCATAACATTTTCGAGATTATTCTATGTTGTAGTATGTGTCAGAATTTCATTCCTTTGTATAAAGCTGAATAATGTTCCACTGCAAGTGTATATCACACTTTGTTTATTCATCCATTGATGGACATTTCGGTTGCTTTCCACCTTTTATCTATTGTGAATAATGCTGGTAGGAACATGGGTGTGCAAATATCTTGAGACCCTTCTCTCAATTCCTTGGTGTATATACCAAGAAGTGGAATTTCTGGATCATATGGTAATTCTATGTTTAACTTTTTAAGAAACCACCTTCTGCATATTTTTAAACCAGATTTCAGCAGTAAGACTGTACTTGTAGAAACCTGAGAACCGTGCTTAATTTTTCCTGGATTCGTAAAACAAATACTGAGCAGAGCTATGTGCCAGGACTGCATCAGGTACTAGGAATCCAGAGTTGAGCAAACACAGACATGGTCCCTGACCTCATGGAGCTTTCATTTTGGTGGGGAGGTGGACATTAAACATATATATGCACAATGAGTTAATCATAAGTGGGAATACAACTCAATTGCCAAAAAAACAAAAACAAATAATCTGATTAAAAAATGTGCAAAGACCCTAAATAAACATTTCTCCAAAGAACACATAAAAACGGCCAATAGGTACATGCTCAATATCACCAATAATCAGGGAAGTGCAAATCAAAGCCACACCTCATACCTATTAAAATGGCTGCTAACAAAAAGACAAAAGATAAACAACCTAAGTATCTATCTGTGGATGAACAGATTAAGGATGAAGAATATCAGGACATGAACACAGAGAGACTGAGAGGGATCAACTCCCATGGGCCCTTGAAGAACATACCAACAACAGAGGAGATTCCTGTACACCTTGGGAGGAGGGAGATCAAGAATATGACCATGAAATCTGACACACACACACACACACACACATACACAAACACACACACACACACACACAAAAGTTCATGTAAAAGATCTTATTTTAATTGGATGAGCCCAAAAGGGACTCCAGAAATACTTTTCCCATCATGCTTTCTTCCAAAATGAGGCCCCCCAAAGTGTCAGATAAGTAGCCAAAAACACTTGACAGAAAAGTTAATATTTGAATGATAAGGTTCTTAGATTAAAACCATCAAGATTTTTGAAATGTAATTTGAGTACTGTGAACACTATTTTTATCTAGTAATTCACATTGTCTTTTTTTTTTTTTAATTGGTGGGTTTTTTTTTGTTTTGTTTTGTTTTTTTAAGACGTTGGGGGTAGGAGTTTATTAATTAATTAATTTTATTTTTGCTGTGTTGGGTCTTCGTTTCTGTGCAAGGGCTTTCTCTAGTTGTGGCAAGCGGGGGCCACTCTTCATCGCGGTGCGCGGGCCTCTCACTATCGCGGCCTCTCTTGTTGCGGAGCACAGGCTCCAGATGCGCAGGCTCAGCAGTTGTGGCTCACGGGTCTAGTCGCTCCGCGGCATGTGGGATCTTCCCAGACCAGGGCCCGAACCCGTGTCCCCTGCATCAGCAGGCAGACTCCCAACCACTGCGCCACCAGGGAAGCCCTGTCTTTTTTTTTTTTTTTTTAAGATTCATTTGTCAAAGACTGACTCATTTGAGACGTATTCTCAAGCTTGTACTCCTTCTTCCCCAGGATTGAGGCCATGTGACCCTATCTATACTTTGCCCATCTCATTCATTACGGCCAACAATGACCCTTGAAGGAAGATCTTTGAGCAGGGTCCATCCCATGCTCAGAATACTGCCTCAGGTCTCAGCCATCGCTAATTCAGCTTGACCTTGTCCCTGAGTTTGGGAACTCAACAGTTCACTCACTTCGCAGACTCTGTCCACTCCTTGCAATACAGTTCTGATGGAAGGAATCCTGCCTTGCTTCCCAAGGACTGAAGTTCTGAGTTGATAATTCCTTCCGTATACCAGCGCTCAACACCAGGGTCATGCTTTGTTCTTACAATTATCTCATTTAGGTATGCAAGGCTTGCCCCTAACAGCAGGATTGTTGCTGGGTTGCTACTGCCATCCAATAAGCTTCTGTAGCAAGTGCAAATGGTAGACCACAAGATCAGAGGCAAGAAATGTAAGTACATTGTTCTTCAATTGAACTTAATGTCTATTCTGAGCTTACCTTCTTTGTGGTAGAAGCTGAACTCACTCAATTCAGGATGTCCCAAACACTCCTTTTCCCCAGGGTTACATGGGACCATGATATAAGTGGGGAGGAACTGGCAAGGGCCATGGTCATCCATCCATGTTGGCATCCTCATAGATAACTTCATTCTAATCCAGTAGCATTGAGATCACTGTTGTATCCTCCTTTCCTCAATCCCAGGGCCTCTGCAGATCTGGCTCTGCTAACCGTGGCCTCACCGTGTTATAAGCCACATCTGTGCTACTCTGAGGTCTGGGGAGTATGGTGTTTCAATCTGGAAACTCCATGCACTCATTTCTGCTCCATTATTCCCACACCATTCCAGGTGCAAAGGAGTGCGAAGATCTCACCAGCTCCCTGGGGTTTATCCAAAGATGGGGGGAAGTACATCCCTGTTTTCAGATTTCTCAGATCCCTCTGGGGATGCTCTCTACCTCTAGCCCAAAACTCAGAGGAGGGGAACATAGTATGAGGCCTCACCTCAGGGATCCACCCAAAACCAAGTCTTTCCCCGCCACCCCACTCTGTTTCTTCCCTCCCTCCCTCTAATCAGGTGACATTTTGATCTAGTCTCAGAGATAAGGAAACTGAATATTTTTTCTGAGTTTTTTTTTTTTTAATCTTATACTTGAACCTTGGCTTTGGTGTTTCCAAAGCCAGAAATTTTATGCTTTTATTTTCTAGTTTTGCTGTCCCACCCTCTTCGTTGAAGGCAGGAGATAGAGAATATTCTAGCCGTTATATAAATGGAAGAAGGGTTCTAAGAAAAGAGAAAGGAAAGGGGGGAAAACATAAATTAATACATCCAAGTAATATCCCACTGCTCTTCCTTTATGCCAACTGCCTGTGGGCTCCATCTGAATCCATCATGCACAAGTTCTCCTAGACTGGCGCAGTCCCATATTTACAGGCAGGAGCTCTTCCAGTACCCAGGCGACTACCTGCACCCTCCAAAAATGGAATCCAGTCTGCATTGCTCCCTCTATCATTCCTTAATGCATTCTTTCACTCTCTACTCCTTTGATCCACATATATTGAGCCCCAGTGACATGTCAGGCACTGGGCCTGGCACTGGGGACACAGACGTGATCCCGAACACAAGGATGCTTTCATGAAGGAGCTCTCTGTTTAGGACAGGGCTACTAAGTCTCGGCACTACTGCCACGTGAGGCCGGACAATTGTGGTGGAGAGCTCTCCTGTGCGTTGCAGGACGTTTAGCACCATCCCTGCCTCTACCCCCTATATGTTAGCAGTCCCCAGTGTGACAACCGAAAATATCTGGAAACGTTGCCAAATTCCCTTGGGGGGCAAACTTGCCCTCAGTTGAGAATCACTGCTCTAGCGGGAGACACAGGCACATAAATTGACGATTATAATACATTGAGGTCATTGCATGGATAGAGGCACACACAGGTTAGCATGGAATCCTAAAGAAGGCATCTAGCCCACCCTGGGGTGAGCTGGGGTGAAGTGAGATAGTGATGTCTCAACACCTAATGTTCTGTACCACAGCCCACGTTCTGTGTTCCTGCTCTGTCGTTCACCACTTGCTTATTCATTCAATAAATATTTCTGAGAACAGACTCTAGGAGCTACACACTGGACATGCAAAAATTAGTAAGATATGGCCCCTGCTTGCACAGAGGTCATGTGTTATTACAGTTAAAACTAGGGGCTCTGGCGTCAGACTGCTTGATTTCAAACTCTAATTCTACCACTTACCCGCTCTGTGACATTGGGCAAGTTACTTAACCTCTCTGATCTGCATCTTTTAATTCTCTAAAATGAGGATAATAATGGCAAGTACCTCTTAGAGTTAATGAGATTAAATGAGAGAATTCTTATAAATCTCTTAGCAACTGGTCTGGCAGATGGAAAGCATGGAATAAATTGTAGTTTTTATCACTGATTGTCCAAGTTATATATTATTGTGGGAAGGTCATGTTTCAAGCCATGGCCTCTCATCAGTGCCAGTGCAGTTAATTGAATTATGTTTGGTTGTGTCCTGAGATGTGATAAGCAGAGACGCAGTTATCTTGTCCATCACTGGATTTCCATTAAAATATCATTAAGATTAAAAGTACTATAAAATCTTAACTAGGACATTAATTTCCACAGTAATAGATTAAAAATTTCAGGTCAGCTACCATAACTATAATAAACAAACAAACAAACAAAACTCTGAAAACTAAACCTCAGAGTTTCAGATTTTCGCCTTATTTCTCAGTTGATATTTTCAGTCAAAATTTGTTTTTCTTCAATTTTAATACACAAACATTAGTTTGGAGACTGTATCTTCTCTCAGGCTTTGCACAATTCCTAGTGCATGTTTGAGCATAACAACTACCCCAGCAAAGAGAAGCACGGGGATGGTTTAATAACAGTCTTCAAATATATGAAAAGTTATTACATGGAACATGATGACCAGCTGTTCTCAACCTCCACAGGGGACCAAGAAAAATAAATAGGCTGAAAATTACAGAGGCTGACAATTTGAGGTAGATTTGTTGAAGAACTTTGCAAAGTATAAAATCACTGTAGAAAACCTAAGAAAAGAGTTTAGGAAATACAGTATAGCAAAAAGTATTTGACAGAGATTCAGGGGATGTAGGTTCTTGTGACAGCTTGAAACCCATGACTTTGTGCAAGGTTCTGAGCCTCTGAGGCTGTTTACTAACCCTCAGAATCTTCCACATACTCCATATTTACTCAGTGGGGTCATAGCATAGCCAGAATTTCCCTGCAACTCGATGGCCATAGTACCTATTACAAATGAGATTATTTTAGAGCAGCGGTCCTCAACTGGGGGTGATTTTGCCTCTCAGGGGACATTTGGCAATGACTGGAGACATTTAATTATCCTGACTGGAGGAGATGAGGTGCTATAGGCATCTCATGAATAAAGGTCTGGTTCAATGTGTGTATAGTGCCAGGGCTGAGCAACCCTGCTCCAGAGTAAGAAGCTAACTTTCTCTAGTTTGTACACCTACCCATTTAAGCCTACATCTCAGTGCCCAGGTTTTGCCCAGTGATTTGAGAGCCTTTGGGTACAGTAGCTATTGCTATTCACTAGTATTTCTAGCTCTCTCTCTCCTGGGTCATGGTAGGGCTGCACTTTCCTACCCGCTTGGAAATTATGGGTGGCCATATGACTTGCCATAGCCAATGAAATGTAAATGCAAGTGATGTGCTTCACTTGTAAGGCTGTTGGGTGATTCACTGTGTTCTTTCTACTACGGTGACAGTCTTGGAAACACATGTCATGGTCACAGTGAAGTTCTTGTCCTCCCAGCTTCCTCAGTCACTGTGATAAGTAGTGCCACCTGCTGACCTGGTTGGACATGTTAGAAGGAAACATTTTTCCAAGAGTTGGGCAGATCCAATGTATGACCATTACAAAGATGAAAAAATATGATTAAAAAAGCATTATGTAAAAAAAAAAAAAGGCATTATGTTAGGAGTGTAGGTTGTCAAGTCAAACCTCCTTAATTCTAACCTACCTCTATCGCTTACTAGCTGTGTGACCTTGAGGAAGTTAAACTTCTAGATTTCTCATGCATAAAATAACATCTTCCTTTGACATCAAGTGGGAACATGAACACAGAGCACTTAATAAAGTGCTTGCTTACTCTTCTAAGAACTTTATAAATATGAAATCATTTATTTCTCATAACAGCTTTGTGAGATTATTACTGATTTTAACCCCATTGTATGGATGAGGAAATTGAGGCACTAAGAAGCTAAGTGATTTGTCCAAGCCCACAGAATCAGTAAATGACAGAGACAGTATCCAGAAGCTGTGTGACTACAGAGTCCATGCTATTAACCATGACACAATTACATGATGATGATGATGTCATAGTCTTAAAAATACTATCTGTTGGGACACTTGAGTCACAGACAAGTATAGGGCCCAGACTCAACCCTTAGAGAATTCACGGATGATTAGGGAAGGTAAGACATGAGCTTTCACAATGCCCGGGCAAGGTGAAATGTGGCAAATGCCATAAAACGGATAAAGATAAGTACTTGGCAATTTATTAAATCACCCATTTAACCCTCAGTTAAACTGAAAATTCAATTAACCAGAAGCATTACCCATATGTTACCATTAATCAAGGTTTTATAGTATCAGTTGAACTCATTTAACCTTAATAAGCAGACGACTGCATATGGATTGCAAGAGGATTTAGGAGCATCATAACTCAGAAATCGGCTCCATAGTTAAGGGTTTTCCTAAAAGCAAAGAGAACACTGCTGAGCAGAAAGGGAAGAAGGGAGAAAACAGTAAGTGTTTAGCACAATGCAGTAATGAAGGGGAGACAATGTTGGTTTGTGGAACAGTAAGTAGGTCAGAGGAGAAAGAAAGAGCCCTTGGCATCACTGATGTTATCTGGGTAACGTCTGTCAGAACAGATGGCCCTGCTTTTCCAGCAGACAGTCCAGAGGACAGGAACTGGTGAGGCAAGGTGTGCCTGTCTATATAAAACCAATTGTGTGGGTGGACAAACCAGCACTTCTTGAGCCCCCAAGCATGATTTATAAGGAATGGCTAAAGACCTCCAAAGACAATAAGATTTAGGACATGGACAGACAAACCATGGAGAACATTATGCTGCTTCCCTTTATAAAATGAGCTTCTTTCCTTCTCATCTGGGAAGATCCAACTCATCCTTCAAGACCCAACTCAAATGCCCTGGGAACTGTTCCTTACATGTTCCAGAAAGAATTATGTGGTTCATTTTTCTATATTCAGGTGGTTCTTTATTTATGTCTTCTCTATACTAGTTTTCACACTGCAGTGTGAAAACAACTAGAGGGAAGCCCCTCTAGTTGTCTTAAGTGTAGGGTTAGATTGGTTTTTTGAGACTTATCTTGTTTCTTGAGGTGAGATTTTATTGCTATAAACTTCCCTCTTAGAACTGCTTTTACTGTGTCCCATAGGTTTTGGGTCGTCCTATTTTCATTGTCATTTGTTTCTATTTATTTTTTAAATTCTTCTTTTATTTCTTCAGTGATCCCTCAGTTATTTAGTAGCACATTGTTTAGCCTACATGTATTTGTGTTTTTCAGTTTTTTTCCTGTAAGTGATTTCCAGTCTCATAGCATTGTGGTCAGAAAAGATGCATGATACAATTTCAATTTTCTTAAATTTCCCGAGGCTTGATTTGTGACCCAAGATGTGATCTACCCTGGAGAATGTTCCATATGCACCTGAGAAGAAAGTGTATTCTGCCACTTTTGGGTGGAATGATCTACAAATATCAATTACATCTATCTGGTCTATTGTGTCATTTAAAGCTTGTGTTTCCGTATTTATTTTCTGTTTGGATGATCTGTCTGTTGTTGTAAGTGGGGTGTTAAAGTCCCCCACTATTATTGTGTTACTGTCGATTTCTCCTTTCATGGTTATTAGCATTTGCCTTATGTATTGAGCTGCTCCTATGTTGGGTGCATAAACATTTATAATTGTTATATTTGCTTCCTTTGATCATTATGTAGTGTCCCTCCTTATCTCTTTTAACAGTCTTTATTTTAAAGTCTATTTTACCTGATATGAGTATTGCTACTCCAGCTTTCTTTTGATTTCCATTTGCATGGAATATCTTTTTCCATCCCCTCACTTTCAGTCTGTATGTGTCCCTCGGTCTGACGTGGGTCTCTTGTAGACAGCATATATATGGGTCTTGTTTTTGTATCCATTCAGCAAGCCTGTGTCTTTTGGTTGGAGCATTTAATCCATTTATATTCAAGGTTATTATTTATATGTATGTTCCTATTACTATTTTCTTAATTGTTTTGGGTTTGTTTTTGTGGGTCTTTTTCTTCTCTTGTGTTTCCTGCTTAGAGAAGTTTCTTTAGTATTTGTTGTAAAGCTGATTTGGTGGTGCTGAATTAACTTAGCTTTTGCTTGTCTGAAAAGCTTTTGACTTTCCATCAAATCTGAATGAGATCCTTGCTGGGTAGAGTAATCATGGGTCTAGGTTTTTCTCTTTCATCACATATCCTGCCCCTCCCTTCTGGCCTGCAGAGTTTCTGCTGAAAAATCAGCTGATAACCTTATGGGGATTCCTTTGTATGTTACTTTTTGTTTTTCATTTGCTGCTTTTAATTTTTCTTTGAATTTAATTTTTGTTAGTTTGATTAATATGTCTTGGTGTGTTTTGCTTAGGGTTTATCCTGTATGGGACTCTGTGCTTCCTGGACTTGGGTGACTATTTCCTTTCCCATGTTAGGGAAGTTTTTGGCTATAATCTCTTCAAATATTTTCTCAGACCCTTTCTTTTTCTCTTCTTCTTCTCGGACCCCTATAATTCGAATGTTGGTGTGTTTAATGTTGTCCCAGAGGTCTCTGAGATTTTCTTCAATTCTTTTCATTCTTTTTTCTTTATTCTGCTCTTGGCAGTTATTTCTGCCATTTTGTCTTCCAGCTCACTTATTCTTTCTTCTGCCTCAGTTATTCTGTTATTGATTCCTTCTAGTGTATTTTTCATTTCAGTTATTATTGTTTATCTCTGTTTGTTTGTTCTTTAGTTTTTCTAGATCTTTGTTAAACAACAAAGATCTTCTAGATCTTTGTTAAACATTTCTTGTATTTTCTCAATCTGTGCCTCCATTCTTTTTCCAAGATTCTGGATCATATTTACTATCATTACTCTGAGTTCTTTTTCAGGTAGATTGCCTATTTCCTCTTCACTTATTTGGTCTTGTAGGTTTTTACTTGCTCCTTCAACTGTGACATTTTTCAACTGTGACATATTTTTTTGTCATCTCATTTTTTTTTTTAACTAATTGGATTGTGTTCCTGTCTTACTGGTTGTTTGGCCTGAGGCTTCCAACACTGGAGTTTGTAAGCTATTGGGTAGATCTGGGTCTTGGTGCTGAGATGAGGAACTCCGTGAGATCTCACTCCAATGACTATTCCCTGGGGTCTGAGGTTCTCTGTTAATCCTTTGGTTTGGACTCAGAGCTCCCTCTGCAGGAGCTTTGGCCCAACCCCGGGCTCATGAACCAAGATCCTGAAAGCTTCCTGGGGTGGCAAAATAAATCAAACAAACAAAAAAACCCACAATAACAAATTTAAAAATAAAATTAGACAAGAAACTAACAGATATGTTAAGAAGAATATAAAAATAAAAATATAGATGAATCAACAGCCAGAAGTTACATCAGTACCACAATAGTAAAAAAGAGGAGCAGCGAAAAGAAAAAAAAAGGGGGGGAAAAGGCCTTGCCTGTGGAGGGCGGGGCCTAAGCAAGAGCAAGGTTTGGGCAGTGGGTGGGGCCAATGCTCAGGACCCCCAGGTCTGGAAAAGACCCTGGTGGCTGTTGGGGGTGGGGTTTAGACTCAAGAAACAGAAGGGGCCCAGGTGTGTCCCCCACCCCTGGTCTCAGAGTGCAGGGGGCCTCACCTGGGAGCCTAGCAGGTTTCCTGGGCTTGAGTGCATGGGGCAAATGCCCTCCTCTCTTGTCCTGCTCCTCTGGTCTGGGAGGGCCCCTCCCGCCTGCCTCTCCTGATCTCTCAGGCCTCCCTCCTATGCCCCCAAGGACCCACCTGGCCTGGAGGGGGTTTTGGACAGCAGGGGATCAGCCTGGGAGCTCAGCAGGCTCCCCAGGCCCGAGTGGGCAGGGCAATCACCCTCTGCTCCCCTCCTGCTCCTCCCAGAGGGCCCCTCCCATCTGCCTCTCCTGATCTCCCCTGCCTCTGGGACGCAGATCCTGTCTGGCCTCCACTTCTCCTCCCCCCTCAGTCCCCCTACCTCCTACCAGTTCACTTTGGGGTTCCTCCCATCTCCTTGGGCATCAGAGTCCCCCACCAGCAGCCGGCAGGCACCCTAGTTGTAGGGAGATGCTAACTCTGTGTCTTCCCACACCACCATCTTGACTCCACCTCTGGAACTTCTTTTTGAGAAGATTTTGAGGCCATATTTGGGCTTACTGGGAAGGACTGATTAGCAACATCTACCATGAATAAGAGAGGTGAGTCATCACATTTCTGATTGCCTTGGACCAGATGATCATTATGATCCCTCCCAGCTCTATAACATGTCAATTTCACAACACTTCTTTTAATTTGCAAATAGGCACACTTCCAAAACAATTGCTGAAAAAAGGGATGCCACACTGTCTATCTTAAAAGAAAATTGTTTTTTAAACTGCTGTGTTCATTAGAGTCAACCTTGTTTATGGATACCACTGCCTTCTATTTTATGGGATTATTCCAGAGTTACAAATCATGTGGCCAGTTTCACTATTCAGTGTTCTCAGAAGCAGGCTTACATAAGTATCCAAAATTTACCTGTCCTTTAGGTTTTTTACAAATGTGCTGGTTTAGTTGGCCTGCCTGACTAATGAAAGGAAAATCCTATTCTCCTTCCACTCTTGTAGGATTGACCTGCACTACTGAAGTGTGGAAAAAACCTTCATTCACCATAAAGATGTTTTTACAAGCATTCCCTCATTCAGGGGGATTTCCTCCCCCAGACAAACCATGATGGTATCCAGTAAATCTCCCTTTACAGTGATTATGTGAGTTCCATTTCATTTTATTTCTCTCTTCATACATAACATGCAGGATAATATATGATCCAGCACTCAAATGCCATGGAAAGATCTAAAAGAGAATGCATTTGTCAAGGGCCACAGTAGATTCTCCTGACAGCTAGTCCTGCTAGATTGTGACCACACTTCATTTGTCATCAGCATTCCACTTAATTTACCACAAGTGTCATCTCCCAGGGCTGTCAGCTTGGAAAGATGATGCCCTTGTTGTGTGGACTTCACAGATACTGAGTGTTTAGGGGCTGGGGCTGTAGGGAGAGGGCCATCATTCATAATTTCCCACTCTACTTAGTTGAGGCAGGCAGATGCCTTGGAGCCTGAGGAAGAGGGGAACTTGAAGCTAAGCAGATGGGCAGGCAAATATCTCAGCAGCATTTGCTACTGGCTGAGATGTTTCTAGCTACTTGTCTTTGAGGAAGAGCCTTCATGCTACTTACTGCTTAAGGTATAGATCTGTGATGTCCAATACTATAGCCAGTAGCACATGTCACTACTGAGTACTTGAATTGTGGCTAGTCCAAATGAAATGTGTTGAGTGTATAAAGTACATACCAGATTTTGAACACTTAGAACAACAACAAAAAAGTAATTATTTTTATACTGATTCTGTGTTGAAATGGTCATGCATTGAATACATGGGGTTAAATTATCCACATAATCAAAGTTAATTTTACCTAGTAGATTTTTACTTTTTTTAATGTGGCTATCAGAAAATTTTAAATTATATATGTGGCTTGCATTATGTATATACTGGGCCTTGCTGCTTTAGAGTCAAAAGATCATCAAACCCCATCTTTTCCTTCTAGAGAGGGAAAAACCAAGAGCCTGATGAGGCAAGCGGTTTGACTGTGGTTACGTAGCTGGTAAGTGACAGAGCTGGGATGAGTCACCACATCTCTGATTTCCAGTCTTGACCCCTTTTATTATGCTATATCATCTCCTAAGGAGAAGCACCCAATTCTAAGGGTAAGGAGATATGGATATCATTTTCTGTTCAATCTCTTACTCATGGGGGACAGTGTTAACTTTCTTATGTCTCAGTTTCCACTTGGCTAAAAAGTGCAAACACATCCCTCATGTTGATACGGAAATCAAAGAGAAAAAAAGGGCTTTGGAAATCTTCAAGGACAACACAACACTAAGGCAGTTTCCTGCGTAGAGCTTAAGAGCACAAACGTTGGAGCAAGACCACCTATCTGGGTTTCAGTTCTGATACTATCACCACTATTTTGGATTAGTTATCTAAGTTCTCTGGGTCTTAGCCTCCCCATCCGTAATACAATATACCTTAGGGCTTTAGATTAGTTAATACATAGAATACACTTAGAACAGTGCTAGGTCTTTGGCAAATACACAAGAAGTGTTAGCTCTTATTATTAGAGATACTACTTCACTTTCCATAAGGAATTTCACCCAAATTTCTGTAAGTAAAACACAGAAAGAACTGTTCTTAAATGTAAGCTCATGAGTGATCACGCATGCTGTGTGATTTTAGGGTTTGGAGAATGACCCAATGCCTCTAAAAGAGAATCCGCTTCACTGTCTCTAAAAATAATAATACCATTTACCTTCCTGGGTTGTTGAGAAAATTAAGTGCCTGCTACACTGCCCTAAAATAAATGTTAGTGTCCTACTTAAACAACAACAACAACCCTTTCTTATCCACTAGTAGATATCATAATACCATTAGATACGTATTTCTTCAATTTAAAGCTTTGGTTTTGTTTGATTCCACTACCTGTCTTTCTTCCTTCTCTCTCCAAACATACACAGAATCCCATCAGTTCCACACAAATCTCTAGATTCTGGCATTCCTCTAACTTCAGTTCTCTTTCTTTCCAAACACTGCCCAACAGATACCATGAAACAGTCTATACCTGTGGCCTCTTTTCTTTCTATGGATGGTTTTGTGAAGCCTCAAGCCCCTGAACTGAGTCTACACCACATCTCTCTGAAGTGAGTTTTCAAGAGCACAAGATATAATATGGCACTACCTTTTCTCCATCTTTTTTTTTTTTAACCTTTCCTGCACATCCTCCTTTTAATTCTCTTTGTTCTCCTGCTACTTCATTGACCACTCATCTCTTCCGCCTCCTCTTGGTTCACTCTTTCCCTCCCTCAACTCCACCTTCCTTAATGTCTAGCATTCTCCTCCTCAGTCTGTCTACTCTATAATGCTGAATGAATTTTCCCCATGGCTTCAACCTCATTGCATATGCTACAGATCTCTCTCCCCCACCCCTGTCTGTCTGCCGGCTGTCTCTCCTCCCCACATACACTGTGCCTTTCTTGCTCCCTCTTGCTCCCTGTTTTAATCATATCCAAGTAAATGGCCCTTCTTCACATGAAACCCAAGACAAAATCCTTTCTTCCTCCCTCAAGATCCTTTCAAAAGCCTGAGCTTTATTTATTAGTGATCTTACTATATTCTCCCAGTTTTCAAACGTGGCATTTTCTTAGATTCCTCACACCATATTATGGCAAATCTAAGCTTGAATCCTCACTTCATTTCATACTAGCTCTCTTAGTCAGGGTTCTCCAGAGATATACACACACAGAGACAGAGAGAAAGAGAGAAAGAGTATAGTTGATTTACAATGTTGTATTAGTTTCTGCTGTACAGCAGAGTGAATCAGTTATACACATACATATATCAACTCTTTTTTAGATTCTATTCCCATATAGGTCATTACAGAGTACTGAGTAGAGTTCCCTGTGCTATAGAGGAAGTTCTTTTTTTAAATTTAATTATTTTTTACTTAATTTTTATTGCAGTACAGTTGATTTACAATGTTATGTTAGTTTCAGGTGTACAGCAAAGTGAATCAGTTATACATATACATATATCCACTCTTTTTGATATTCTTTTCCCATATAGGCTATTACAGAGTATTGAGTAGAGTTCCATGTGCTATACAGTAGGGCCTTATTAGTTATCTATTTTATATACAGTAGTGTGTATATGTCAATCCCAATTTCCCAATTTATCCCTCCCCCCTCTTCCCCCCTTGCTAACCATAAGTTTGTTTTCTACATCTGTGACTCTATTTCCGTTTTGTAAATAAGTTCATTTATACCATTTTTTTAGATTCCACATACAAGCAATAGCATATGATATTTGTCTTTGTCTGACTTACTTCACTCAGTATGACAATCTCTAGGTCCATCCATGTCACTTCACATGGCATTATTTCATTCTTTTAATGGCTGAGTAATATTCTACTGTATATATGTACCACATCTTCTTTAACCATTTCCCCATCCATGGACATTTGGGTTACTTCCATGTCCTGGAATCAACTGTACTCCAATAAAAATTAATTTAAAAAAATAAAGGCTATGTCTACACTCATTTAAAAAAAAAAAAGAAAAAGAGAGAGAGAGAGAGAGATTTCTTGTGAGGAATTGGCTCATGCAATTATAAAGGATGAGAAGTCCCATGATCTATTCTCTGCAAGCTGGAAACCCAAGAACCCAATGGTGTAGAAGCTCAGGTTAAGTCCAAGGATATGAGAACAAGGAAAGCCAATAACATAAGTCCCAATCTGAGTCCAAAGGCTTGAGAGCCAAGAGAGCTGATGGTGTAATTCCCAGTCCCAGGACAAAAGAAGAACATTGTTCCAACTCATGTAGTCAGGCAGAGTTAGGGCAAATTCTCTCTTCCTCCAATTTTTAATGCTACTCAGGCCCTCAGCAAATTGGATGATGCCCACCCACATTGAGGAGAGCAATCTGTTTTATTCAGTTTACCAACTTAAATGCTAATCTCATCTAGAAACATCCTCACAGACACATCAAGAAATAATGTTTAATCAGATATCTTGGAACCTTCTGACTCAGTCAAACTGACACATAAAATTAAGCATCACACTAACTATGTAGCTTTGACAAGCTGCTCAACCTGTCTGAGTCCCAGTTTTCTCATCTGTAAAATCTGGGGATTAAATGAGGTAATACCTTCATGACACTTAGCATATCATTTTATCAACTTGAATATCCACTTCCAACTAAATTCCTATCTGAGTTCCAGCCCATTCATCAAGATGTGCTTTCCACGGTGTTTCTCTTTCCCCTCAGACATAAAAAATACTCATTCAATGTCAAGCATTATTTTTATTATTGTAACTCCACATTTAACTTTCAGAACTAACCTCTAGATTCTGTGACACATGCAGTAACTCATAATGACTTATAGGTTCTTCCTGCAATTTGTTTCTTGTGTCTCTCTGTACTTTTCCATTTTCCATACTTATCATTTCCACCAGGCTTTTAACATTTCATATCAAACCCGCATCCACTTCCCAACAAAGCCACCTTCTTTTTTTTTTTTAACAACTTTATTGGAGTATAATTGCTTTACATTGGTGTGTTACTTTCTGCTGAATAAATAAGTGAATCAGCTATAATATACATATATCCCCATATCTCCTCCCTCTTGCATCTCCCTCCCACCCTCCCTATCCCACCCCTCTAGGCAGTCACAAAGCACCGAGCTCATCTCCCTGTGCTATGCGGCTGCTTTGCACTAGCCATCTATTTTATATTTGGTAGTGTACATATGTCCATGCCACTCTCTCACTTCGTCCCAGCTTACCCTTCCCCCTCCCCATGTCCTCCATTCTCTACATCTGCGTCTTTATTACTGTCCTTCTTCAGAACCTTTCTGACTTCTATATGACAGTCTCTAATTCCATCCACCTGACTACAAATAACTCAATTTCGTTTCTTTTTATGGCTGAGTAATATTCCATTGTATATATGTGCCACATCTTCTTTATCCATTCATCTGTCGATGGACACTTAGGTTGCTTCCATGTCCTGGCTATTGTAAATAGAGCTACAATGAAAATTGTGGTACATGACTCTTTTTGAATTATGGTTTTTTCAGGGTATATGCCAAGTAGTGGGATTGTTGGGTCACATGGTAGTTCTATTTTTAGTTTTTTGAGGAACCCCCACACTGTTCTCCATAGTGGCTGTATCACTTTGCATTCCCACCAACAGTGCAAGAGGGTTCCCTTTTCTCCACACCCACTTCAGCATTTATTGTTTGTAGATTTTTTAATGATGGCCATTCTGACTGGTCTGATGTGATACCTCATTGCAGTTTTGATTTCCACTTCTCTAATGATTAGTGATGTTGAGCATCCTTTCATGTATTTGTTGGCAATCTCTATATCTTTGGAGAAATGTCTATTTAGGTCTTCTGCCCATTTTTGGATTGGGTGGTTTGTTTTTTTGATACTGAGCTGCAAGAGCTGCTTGTAAATTTTGGAGATTAATCCTTTATCAATTGCTTCATTTGCAAATATTTTCTCCCATTCTGAGGGTTCTCTTTTCGGCTTGCTTCTGGTCTCCCTTGTTGTGCAAAAGCTTTCAAGTTTCATTAGACCCCATTTATTTATTTTTGTTTTTATTTCCATTTCTCTAGGAGGTAGGTCAAAAAGGATCTTCTTGGGATTTATGTCATAGAGTGTTTGGTCTATTTTTTCCTCTAAGAGTTTTATAGTGTCTGCCCTTACATTTAGGTCTTTAATCCACTTTGAGTTTATTTTTGTGTATGGTGTCAGGGAATGTCCTAATTTCATTCTTTTACATGTAGCTGTCCAGTTTTCCCAGCACCACTTATTGAAGAGGCTGTCTTTTCCCCACTATACAGCCTTGCCTCCTTTATCAAAGATAAGGTGACCATATGTGTGTGGGTTTATCTCTAGGTTTCCTATCCTGTTCCATTGATCGGTATTTCTGTTTTTGTGCCAGTACCATACTGTCTTGATAAGTGTAGCTTTGCAGAACAGTCTGAAGTCAGGGAACCAGATTCCTCCAGGTCTGTTTTTCTTTCTCAAGATTGTTTTGGCTATTTGGGATCTTTTGTGTTTCCACAGAAATTGTGAAATTTTTTGTTCTAGTTCTGTGAAAAATGCCATTGGTAGTCTGATAGGGATTGCATTGTATCTGTAGATTGCTTTGGGTAGTAGAGTCATTTTCACAACGTTGATTCTTCCAACCCAAGAACATGGTATATCTCTCCGTTTGTATCATCCTTAATTTCTTTCATCAGTGTCTTAGAGTTTTCTGCACACAGCTCTTTGGTCTCCCTAGGTAGGTTTATTCCTAGGTATTTTATTTTTGTTGCCACGGTAAATGGGAGTGTGTCCTTAATTTCTCTTTCAGATTTTTCATCATTAGTGTATAGGAATGCAAGAGATTTCTGTGCATTAATTTTGTATCCTGCAACTCTACCAAATTCATTGATTAGCTCGTTTTCTGGTAGCATCTTTAGAATTCTCCATGTATAGTATTGTGTCATCTGCAAACAGTGACAGTTTTACTTCTTCTTTTCCAATTTGGATTCTTTTTATTTCTTTTTCATCTCTGATGGCTGTGGTTAAAACTTCAAAAACTATGCTGAATAATAGTGGTGAGAGTGGACATACTTGTCTTGTTCCTGATCTTAGTGGAAACGGTTTCAGTTTTTCACCACTGAGAATGATGTTGCCTATGGGTTTGTCATATATGGCCTTTATTATGTTGAGGTAAGTTCCCTCTATGCCTTCTTTCTGGAGGGTTTTTATCATAAATGGGTGTTGAATTTTGTCAAAAGCTCTTTCTGCATCTATTGAGATGATCATATGCTTTTCCTCCTTCAATTTGTTAATATGGTTTATCACATTGATTGATTTGCATATATTTAAAAATCCTTGCATTCCTGGGATAAACCCCACTTGATCATGGTGTACGATCCTTTTAATGTACTGCTGGATTCTGTTTGCTAGTATCTTTTGAAGATTTTTGCATCTATGTTCGTCAGTGATATTGGACTGTATTTTTTTTTGTAACATCTTGGTCTGGTTTTGGTATCAGGGTGATGGTGGCAGTATTGGTATCAGGGTGATGGTGGCCTCGCAGAATGAGTTTGGGAGTGTTCCTCCCTCTGCTATATTTTGGAAGAGTTTGAGAAGGATAGGTGTTAACTCCCTCTAAATGTTTGGTAAAATTCGCCTGTGAAGACATCTTGTTCTGGGCTTTTGTTTGTTGGAAGATTTTTAATCACAGTTTCATTTTCAGTACTTGAGATTGGTCTCTTCATATTTTCTGTTTCTTCCTGGTTCAGTCTTGGAAGAACCAGGTTGGAAGAACCCAGGTTCTCCTGGGGTTCAGCTTTGGATTTTGCCCCGCCTCTGTGTGCAGGTCACCTGAGGGCATCTGTTGCCTGCCCAGAGAGGATGGGGTTAAAGGAGCAGCTGATTTGGGGGCTCTGACTCATTCAGGCCAGAGGGAGGGAGGGAGGGGTATGGAATGTGGGGCGAGCCTGTGGCGGCAGAGGCCGGTGTGATGTTACAACAGCCTGAGGCACGCCATGTGTTCTCCTGGGGAAGTTGTCCCCGGACCATTGGACCCTGGCAGTGGTGGGCTGTACAGGCTCCTGGGAGGGGAGGTGTGGATAATGACCTGTGCTTGCACACAGGCTTCTTTGTTGCTGTAGCAGCAGCCTTAGCATCTCATGCCCGTCTCTGGTGCCCGCACTGATAGGCGTGGCTCGCACCTGTCTCTGGAGCTCGTTTATGTGGTGCTCTGAATCCCCTCTCCTTGCGCACCCCGAAACAATGGTCTCTTGCCTCTTAGGCTGTTCCAGACTTTTTCCCGGACTCACTCCCAGCTAGCTGTGGCACACTAGCCCCCTTCAGGCTGTGTTCACACAGCCAACCCCAGTCCTCTCCCTGGGATCTGAACTCTGAAGCCTGAGCCTCAGCTCCCAGCCCCCACCCACCCCGGTGGGTGAGCAGACAAACCTCTCAGGCTGGTGAGTGCTGGTCCGCACTGATCCTCTGTGAGGGAATCTCTCCGCTTTGCCTTCTGCACCCCTGTTGCTGCGCTCTCCTCAGTGGCTCCGAAGCTTCCCCCCACCCCATCCTCCCCTGTCTCCGCCAGTGAAGGGGCTTCCTAGTGTGTGGAAACTTTTCCTCCTTCACAGCTCCCTCCCAGAGGTGCAGGTCCTGTCCTTTTCTTTTGTCTCTGTTTTTCCTTTTTTCTTTTGCCCTACCCAGGTACATGGGGACTTTCTTGCCTTTTGCGAAGTCTGAGGTCTTCTGCCAGTGTTCAGTAGGTGTTCTGTAGGAGTCTTTCCACATGTAGATGTATTTGTGATGTATTTGTGGGGAGGAAGGTGATCTCCACATCTTACTCCTCTGCCATCTTGAAGTTCCCCCGCTGTCGTCTTCTTTTAGTCCTTCTCTTCATTCATCAACTTTGCCAGACGAATTTCCCTAAAACTCCTCTATGATCCCATTACTTTCCTATTTGAAAACCTCCCATGCTGCCCAATTGCCTGTCTACAGCAAAAAATTAGTAACACCTAGGCCCTCCATTATCTAACATTAATTTTCTAGCCTCATTTCCCACAGTTGCCTATCATATCCTCTATTCCAGTCCCAACGATTTATTTTTCCATTTTTTTAAATCAACTTTCTGTTCCCACATCAAGGCCCTTGTTAACTGCCTTGAGAATGTTCCATGCTCCTCTCCATGTATCCTTTTGAAATTCTGATTCCTTGAATCTTCCCCAGATCACTTTTGACTCATACCAGTTTCTGCTTCCTCTGAATCTATACCTCTTTTTTGGTCATGAATCATGTGTTGCTTTGGATTATGTCTTGCATTGCTACCTTATAAGGAGGCAGCAGATCTGGTCAGCAAGTTCATGGGCTTTGAACCAGAGATTAGGTTTGAATTTGGCTCTTGCCGCCTACCAGCTGTGTGAACTTGAGCAAGCCATATAACCTCTCTGACTCTGTTTCCTCTGCTATAAAATGGGTAGAATATTGCCTCCTTCACAAGGATTATAAATTATTGTATCCAACATGTATCAGCTATCAAGAAAGTAAAATGCAATCCACAGATGGGAAAAATATTTGCAAGTCATATACTTAATAAGGGTCTAGAATACAGAATATAAAATAACTTTTATAACTCAACAGTAAAAAGACAAACAGCCCAGTTAAAAATGGGCAAAGGATTTGAATAGAAATTTCTCCAAAGAGGATGCGCAAATAGTCAATAGGCACATGCAAAGATGCTCAACATTATTAGTCATTAGGGAAATACAAATAAAATACAAATAAAAACCTCTTTAAACCCACTAGGATGACTATATATAATTAAAACAAAAAAGGTAATAACAAATGTTGGCAAGGATGTGGAGAAATTGGAACCTTCATTCACTGCTGGTGGGAATCTAAAATGATGTGGCTGCTGTGGAAAACGGTCTGTCCCTTCCTCACAAATTTAACATAGAATTATGTCTGACTCAGCAATTCCGCTCCTGGGTATATCCTCAAGAGAAATGAAAACATATTCACACAAAATCGTATACATAAATGTTTACAGAAGCATTATTCATGATAGCCAGAAAGTGGAAACAACACAAGTGTCTACCAACTGATTAGTGGATAACCAAATGTGGTATATTTGTATATACCACATTTTGAATATTATTTAGCCATGAAAAGGAGTGAAGTACTGACATATGCTACAGCATGGATGAACCTTGAAAACACTGTGCTAAGTGAAAGAAGACACAAAAGACTATATATTGTATAATTCCATTTATATGAACTATCTAAAACAGATATAAAATAAAATAGACATAGAAAGCCAATTAGTGGTTCCAGGAGCTGGGGGGAGGGGAAATGGAGAGCAACTATAATAGGTATAAACTTTCTCTTTGGAGTGATGAAAATTGATACTGGAATTCTAATGTGGATGTTCTGGATTAGATAGTGGTGATAGTTGCACAGCCCTGTAAATGTACTAAAATCATTAAATCGTATACTTTTAAATGGTGAATCTTATGGTGTGAATTGTATCTCAAAAAATAAAAATAAAAGAGGGGAGAAAATTATGTCAGAGAGTGCCTAGCTTATAGACATTAAGTAATTTGCTAAGCTTCCCTTTGCCCCCTTTAGAAATGGTGAAGGTAGGAACAAAATCAAGTCATTCTGATACAAAGACTGTGCCCACCCCACCAAAATTGCCTCTCCCATGTGCTTAAGCAGAGGTCTACTGGAAAACAGAAACAGTGAAACAAGCGCTTCAGATGGTACTGCCATTTTGACTAAAATGTTCCTTGCTCGATCATATGACCAGCTGATGGTAACTACAGAAAAAGGTTATTCATATCTTTTGCTCCACTTAATAAATCTGTTGAGGCTGTATTAATAAATCAAGCCAAAGATATGAAAGATTATATACAGACAACTTAGAGGAGGGAGTAAAAGAATCAGAAAAGGTGTGGGGAATATTGACACTGCTTTTGCCTAAACAAAACATGATAAACATTGACAAAGAGATTATGCAAGGAGTTACTAAAATCAAATGAAACTTGAGGGAAAATTGGTTTGACAATTCTTTGGCTAGAGACTGTGTATTAAAGGAAGGATTAAAGAGAAATAGCAAATATTTCTGGAGTGCCAACTATGATGTAATGAATCAGATACACATGGCTTCACAACCCTCCTCTGAAGCTTTCTCAGCCAAGTAACTTTGGCCAAGTTACTTAATTTCTCCTATCATCTATTTCTTCTTGTGTAAAATACAGGTAACAAAAAAATTCATCATAAGGTTATTATTGTTATATAAAGGGCAGAAAATAGGTACACTAAATAGGTACACTCTGATTATTTATTATTACACAGGCCAGAATGGTCCTCAACATCTGGGTGGGGGTCAAATGACAGTACCCACTTCTGGAGGGAGAGCACAGTTTCCCTATGTCAAACTCAAGTCCCTGAATATAGGCAGATCACCCCCTAAATCCTCTATCCATCAGGAAATTTTTATTTATAATTCTAAAGGTTTACAAAGAAGTGTCTTCATTTTCTCTTGGTGGGAAAAAAACATAATAATATAGAGAAAGATGGGATTTCCTTTCAAAATGGCAGACTAAGCTGACATAGCAAATCCCCTCTTCCCACCTCAAATGGTTAGAATACTTTTCAAAAATTTCTCTTTCATGAAGATTCCCATCACAGACAGTGTTAGAAAGGGATTTAACAAATGTTCAAAGAACATTTAAACTATAATTTATGTAAAATGTTTCAAAGATTAGAAAAAGAAGACAACTACCCAACTGCCTTTATGAGCTTGAGACTTTTTTTTACTAAAATAAGAAAAGGATAGTATTAGAAAAGGGAATTATCGACCAACCTAATTTATATACATGGATATAAATAAAATACTCATTAGTTGAATCCAGCAGTATTTTAAATGTAATAAATCATGTCCAGGTATGCTTTATTGCAGGAATGTAAGATTATTTTAATATCAGAATATCTAAAAAAAAAAAATCACCACACTAACAACTAATGGGGGAAACATACAATCACCTCAATGCATTCAGAAAAAGCAGTAGATAGTATTTCACACATTCTCCTAACAAGAGTTTTTACCAAAGAATAACAAAAAAAACCCAATCTTATTTTAATAAAAGGTACAAAAATCTTTCAAAAACTTACAGCAAGTATAATAATGATGAAACTTTAGAAGGATTCCCATTAAATTCAGGAACAAGACAAAGATTCTCATTATAATGTCTATGATTATTTTACTGAAGGTCTTAGCCAATGGAATAAGACAGGGGAAAAGAACTGGTATAAGGATTAGAAATTTTTGTTACTTGCTAGTGATTTGTCTACACAGAAAATTAAATTAAAAGAAAAAATTCAAACTGCCAGAACTTATAATATAATTCAGCAGGGTTACTGGATATAAAAATTAACTATAAAAATCAATAACTATTTCTGCATTATCAATAGTCAATTAATTAATATAAGAGAAAAACTGTCACCATTCACAATCGTAATAAAAATTAAGAATTAGCTCTAATAAAAGAAGTTTAGTACCTTATGGAGAAAATATTTAAATGTTATTGAAGTTCACAAAAAATATCTGAATAAATGGAGAAATAATCAGGTTTGTGGATGAAAAGATTAAATACCCTAGATATAAATATATCCTCTGAATTTATCTATGACCATTATAATTTAAACCAAACAGAATTCTTATAAAAACTAAAAAGGAGGAGTATGGCATTAGTGTATGGATAGACAAATAGATCAGTAAACAGTATAGAAAACCTAGAAACAGACTAAAGCATTGGCAAGTTAGAATTTAAGAAACATAGCATCACAAATATGAAGGAAAAGCAAGATTATTTAAGGAATGGTATTTCCATTTGGAAAAAAAATTAAATTAAACCTTTATTTCATGCTATACACAAAGATTCCTGATGAATTTGAGACCTAAATGTTAAGAACAAATTTTGACACTAGAATTTAAAAGGATTTGCTTAAACAAGATCAAAAAAGCACAGTTAATAAAGAAATCAATTGTAAAATTTGACCATGTTGAAATTTAAATATCATGGGCAGTAAAAGTACCACATACTAATTTAAAAGATAAGTAACTGACTAGGAGGAGTTACAACACAGAATAAGGATTAGTGAGAAGAATTTATATGGGTGACTACAAATGATTAAGGAAAAGAAAATAAAATAGAAAAAGTAGCAAAGGATATAAAGAGGAAATCAAGACAACAAATAACCATAAGAAAAATGTGCAACCTCACTCACATCAAGGAAATTAAGGTTATATGGCACCTTTCCACACACATCAGATTAATAAAAGTAAAAAAGTATAATAATACCAAATGTTGGTAAGAATATGGGAAAACAAACAGGATGATACATTATTATAATTACTTCAGATACCAACTTGGCGATAACCAGTGAAATTTAAAATGGATATAATCTATACCAAATGCAATTAAGCAAGAAGCAAAAGTAACTAGAAAACTTCATGCTTATAAAATATACTCAGCCATTGTGTCTCTAAGTGTGTAACACAGAGAAACTTTTGCCCGTGTGTACCATATACTGCATGCAAGGTCATACATTGAAGCAAAATTTGTAACGTGGGGAAAAGACTTTAAGAACTTAAATGTTCACTAATAGAAAAATTGATAAATTGACTAATAAATTATCGTATCTTCATTGATGGAATACCATATAGAGATTTCACAAATTTCTAATCTAAATAAAGTAACCAGATCTATGCAGATGAATAGATTCCAAAACCTTAATGTTAAATGAAAAGAACAAGCTGCAGAATGATATACACAGTAAGTTAGAGATTGTATAAATTAAAACACACAGTAAATACCACATAACATTTATTGGCAATATAAATGTATATAGCCAAAAAAAAAAATGGATAGGGAGGCATTCCAAGTAGTACTGCTTCTGGGGATAAAAGATGAAACACAGTGAGAATATAACTGGAGACCCAGAAGAAGAAGAGAGAGACAATGAAGCAGAAGAAACATTTGGACAGACGATGGCTGAGGATTTTCCAAAAATGAAGAAAGATATCCATGTACAGATTTAAGAAACCCAATGAATTTCTGCTTAAGATACAGGGAGCTGAAAAAAGCATTTCTTCCTTAAAATAACAACACAAAAACCAGAAAAACCACAAGTTCATGATTTTTCTTGAACCCATCAGAAAGCTGGAGACACAAGGCAACAACAAGTCTGAAAACTAAGGAGAGACAGGCACTTGCAGGAGAGGACAGGATGTGAGTACTTGCTTACCTGGAACAGACAAAGCCTGACACTGGTAAGAGGAATTCACCTGGAACTGTTCATGAATTGGTAAGGCAAAGTGCTGGCAAGAATATGTAGAGTCCTTGGAGCTGAAAATACAAGAAGAGTTTATATGGCCTGGTTGTAGTTTCTTCTCCACAGACCTCACTAGGCACATGCAAAAAAGACTCGTGAGAATCCTGAGAGGGTGCTCATCCTGGCACAGATGGGAGGAAGGGGAACAGCAGCCAAAGCTGGAGGGCACAAAGCTTACCCAAATCCTTCTTTCTTTCTCCCCTACAAAACTGGGATGGGGGTGACAAACAATGCTGTTCCCCCAGTACTCAAGTGAAAGCCCAATGAAACTGAGGGAAAGGAACAGAAAAAATTTCTCTACACCTGGGGAGAGGCAGGAATACTGATGAGCCCAGAACTACAGCTGCGGAAGGGGCAGGAGTTCTCAGAAGGCCACAGCCATGAGACCCATAGACACAACACACCTGTGAAAGACTGAGGTTTATTCAGAACATAGGATGCCCCTCACCCAACCTTTACCAACAAGTATCCAGTAACCAGCAATAACAGAAAATTCTGGGAAAGGGAAGTAGAAGATCCAAAGGGGTAAAAGAGTAGAGAGACACCTACCCTAAGGTAAAGTACAAAAGAAGACCTAAAGTTGATGGTGGAGCCCACCTGGAGGAAAACCATCTAGCAAACTATCCCCCATCCTAAACACAAGTGTAAAACTTGGTACAGAGAGAGCAACTACAGCAACTACAAGCCCCAAACCCAGCAACTAAAATCTAGCCCTGACTGGATTGGCTCAAAATCCTACAGTAAAGATTTAATTCATAAGGAAGATGTGTCTAACAACACAGCCCCCAAATACACCAGGCAGAAATCACTACCATTACAAGGAGAAATATACCAGTTGACAATGAGAGTAGATTTAAATATACCTCTCTCAGTAACTGACAGAACAAACAGAAAAAACATCAGTGAAGATATGGAAAATGTGAACAACACAAGTAGTGATCATGGTCTAAAGAATATATGTAGAATACTGTGCTCAATGACCACAAGACACACAATCTTTGCAAGTACGTAGAACATTTATGATCATGTCCTGGCCCTGAAAGTGGTACAAATATCAATGGACTAAAAACACAAAGTTTCTGACTTCAGTGCAATTAAGCAAAAAATGAATGTAACTAGACAACTTCATTCTTGTACATTAAGAAATACACTTTAAAGACACTGAAAATTAAAGACACTGAAAAAGAAATTAGAAACTATCTTAATGAAATACTAATTAAAATGCTATTTACCAAAATGTGAGATTCAGCCAAAGCTGTATTTAGAGAGAAAATTATAGCTTACGTACATATATTACAAAAAGGAGACTATAAATTATGAGTTTAGCATCCATTTTAAGAGGCTACATCCAGAAAAGAAAAAAATAAACCCCCCAAAATGGAAAAAATTCAGTAAAGTGGATTAACAAAGCCAATACTATTCTTCTGAAAAGAGTAATAAAATTGATAAGGCTGTAGTGAGGTGATTAAGGCAAAAAAGGAGAAAGAACAAATGAATAATACTAGGAATAGCACTATGGATCTGATAGCAGTTTTAAAAAAGAGGATATTAAGAACAACTTTAAGACAATGAATTTGAAAATTGTGGTGCAATGGATAAATTCCTAGAAAAATATAAGAATACTGAATCTAAAAGAAATAGGAAACATGAATCATTCTATAACTGTCAAACAAATTGAATTCATAACTTAAAAACCTACCCACAACAACTTCTACCAAACATTTAAGTGAATATAAGACTAATCTTTCACCAACTCCTCCAAGGAACAGAAAAAGAAGGAAAATTTCCAAATTCATTTGACTGCATCTTGATACAAAAACCCTGTCTATGACAATACGAGAACGAAAATTTAAGCAACTTTTACTCAGAAATACAAAAACATTTTTAAAAAATTGACACATTTAACAATTTATAAAAAGGGTAAGAATTATAACCAATTTGAATAACACAAATTTGGTTTAATTTTTTTTATTACTCAATTTTAATTTTGATAAATATACCATAGTTTTGTACAATGTAAACATTACAAGAATCTGGTGAAGGTATATGGAAACACTCTGTGCTATCTTTACAACTTTTCTGTAAGTCTAAATTATTCTAAAATACAAAGTAAAAAAATCAGGATAATTTACCACATTTACATGATGGAGAAAAATATGTGAGTATTTTAATAGCTGAGGAAAAGCTATTTGGTGAAATCCAAAACCCATTTGTGATTTTTAAAAAAATCTTAACAATCAAAGAATTGAAATGTAACTTCCTTTATCTAATAAAGACTGTCTTTATAAAGTCTAATAGCAACTGAAAAATAAAATATTGGGATTCTCCCTTTGAGACTGGAAGAAAGGCAAGGGTGCCCAATGTCACCTTTCTATTCCATATTATACAGGTTGTCCTAGCTAATACAGTTGGGCAAGAAAAGGATATTAATCATGCAGAGATTGAAAAGGAAGAAACAGGAGTGTCATTATTCATGAGTGCTAGGATTTCATATGTAAAAAATCTAAATTATCCACGATAAATTAATACAACATACCAGCGGGTTTTGTAATATTACTGAGCATTAAAAATCCATTTCTTTTCTATATATTAGGAACAAAGTTGGAAAATGAAAAAGTAAATACCAAGAAATACATCTAACAAAAAATGTATAAGATTTCTCTGCAGAGAAGTTAAACAACATTTAGAGCAATAACAGAAGGATAAACTACGTTCATGGAAGTCTCAATGCTGTAACAATGGCACGTCTGCTAAACTGAGCTACAGATTCAAAGTAATTTCAATCAAAATCCCAAAAGGTTTGTTGGTGGGATTTGAAAAGCTGATTTTAAAATGGATATAGAAATGCAAAGAACTGATATTAGCCAAAACATTCTTGAAATACCTGCTCCACTGAGTATAAAGATTTAGTATAAAGCTACAACTTTCAAAAAAGTGTGGTATTGGTTCAAACATAGATAGATAGGCCAATGAATTAGAATAAAGAGCCTACTGTGAACCACATCAAAATCCTTTCAGTGCCACTTTTAACTCCAGTCTGCTATTGCAATAGCATGTTGGCCTTAACCAACATCTCCCATGTGCAACAACACTGCACCTTGCTTTTGACCCACATTGCATATTTCTTTCTTCCTGCCCTAGGACTTCTATAATGCCAAGGCACACAGCACTCATACACATAAAACCTGGAGGTATAGGGGAAAGTACACCCATGAAGTCAGCCTTGGTCAATGGAGAACCCAATGGAGAAATCTTTCTTCCTTTTGTTCCCAGGCAGGTGAGTTTCATTTTGTAAGGCTTCTTAAAAGGATTGAGCACCAATTACCTATAGCAGTGGCCAGTTTGATTACATGTCCTTGTATTGGCTTGCTTTGTTTTTTGGTTTCACTTCCCCTGTCTTGTACTTCTGCTACCTGGGGTTTCCAAATAAACCACCTTGATGCAAACTCTGCCTCAGGGCTCTGCTTTTGGGAAAACCCAGATGAAGACAGTTGCACTGTTGAATAACACGGTAAGGTTGGCTTTTGCCATATATGGTGTTGGCAAAATTGGATATCCATATAGAAATAATAAAATTTGACCCCTACTTATACTTCATTTTAAAGTAAGCTCAAAATGGATTAAAGACTTAAATGTAAGGCCAGAAACTATCAAACTCTTAGAGGAAAACATAGGCAGAACACTCTATGACATAAATCACAGCAAGATCCTTTTAGACCCACCTCCTAGAGAAATGGAAATAAAAACAAAGATAAACAAATGGGACCTAATGAAACTTCAAAGCTTTTGCACAGCAAAGGAAACCATAAACAAGACCAAAAGACAACCCTCAGAATGGGAGAAAATATTTGCAAATGAAGCAACTGACAAAGGATTAATCTCCAAAATTTATAAACAGCTCATGCAGCTCAATAGCAAAAAAACAAACAACCCGATCCAAAAATGGGCAGAAGACTTAAATAGGCATTTCTCCAAAGAAGATATACAGACTGCCAACAAACACATGAAAGAATGCTCAACATCATTAATCATTAGAGAAATGCAAATCAAAACTACAATGAGATATCATCTCACACCAGTCAGAATGGCCATCATCAAGAAATCTAGAAACAATAAATGCTGGAGAGGGTGTGGAGAAAAGGGAACACTCTTGCACTGCTGGTGGGAATGTGAATTGGTACAGCCACTATGGAGAACGGTATGGAGGTTCCTTAAAAAACTACAAATAGAACTACCATATGACCCAGCAATCCCACTACTAGGCATATACCCTGAGAAAACCATAATTCCAAAAGAGACATGTACCAAAATGTTCATTGCAGCTCTATTCACAATAGCCCGGAGCTGGAAACAACCTAAGTGTCCATCATCGGATGAATGGATAAAGAAGATGTGGCACATATATACAATGGAATATTACTCAGCCATAAAAAGAAACGAAACTGAGCTATTTGTAATGAGGTGGATAGACCTAGAGTCTGTCATACAGAGTGAAGTAAGTCAGAAAGAGAAAGACAAATACCGTATGCTAACACACATATACGGAATTTAAAAAAAAAAATGTCATGAAGAACCTAGGGGTAAAACGGGAATAAAGACACAGACCTACTTGAGAATGGACTTGTGGATATGGGGAGGGGGAAGGGTAAGCTGTGACAAAGAGAAAGAGAGGCATGGACATATATACACTACCAAACGTAAGGTAGATAGATAGTGGGAAGCAGCCGCAGAGCACAGGGAGATCAGCTCAGTGCTTTGTGACTGCCTGGAGGGGTGGGATAGGAAGTGTGGGAGGGAGGGAGATGCATGAGGGAAGGGATGTGGGAACAGATGTATATGTATGACTGATTCACTTTGTTATAAAGCAGAAACTAATAAAAAAAAAATTAAAAAAAAAAAAACGTAAAGAAAAGAAAGAAAATGACTTTCAAAAAGCCAGACTGGGGCTTCCCTGGTGGCGCAGTGGTTAAGAATTCGCTTGCCAATGCAGGGGACATGGGTTGGAGCCCTGGACCGGGAAGATCCCACATGCCGCGGAGCAACTAAGCCTGTGTGCCACAACTACTGAGCCTGCGCTCTAGAGCCTGAGAGCCACAACTACTTAGCTCGCATGCCACAACTACTGAAGCCCGCGTGCCCTAGAGCCTGTGCTCCACAACAAGAGAAGCCACCGCAATGAGAAGCCTGTACACCACAATGAAGAGTAGCTCCCACTCGCCGCAACTAGAGAAAGCCCGGGTGCAGCAACGAAGACCCAACACAGCCAAAAATAAATAAATAAATAAATAAATAAATAAATAAATATTTTTTTAAAAAGCCAGAATAACGGTTACCTTTAAGGAGAAAGAGGGAGTTGTTGTTGAGACCAGTCATTTGAGGGGTTCATTAATACTACCAATGCTATTTCTTGATCTGGATTACAGTTATACAGATAAGTACTTTATAATAATCCAGTAAGCCCTATATTTATGTTTTTTCTTCAGTTAGTGTGTAATATTTCACAGTAGAAAAACTTTATAACGAAGAGAGGGAGGCAGCACAGTCCTATCATGGTGTTTTCCCCGAAGTTTAACTCATTATTATTATGAAGAGAACGTCTAATAAGCAACTGAAAGCTAAGGTATGAGATGTGGAAAGGATTTAGTCATAAATTTCTTCTCACCATTGTCCATGTAGCAGAATTTTCCCAATTCCTTATACACTTGATGACATTTTTGAGATGGAGTGGCTCAGAATACTCAAGTGACTTTTTCCCAGGGCAGAAAGCTACTAAATGCCTTTTGCAGGACTCGAAGCTGAGCATTCTCCTTCGAGTCCAGCATTCTTTCTTCTAACTCCAGGAAGTGGACAGTGAGGAGGGAAAAGAAACTAACAGGAAGAATGACTGGACAAGTGAAAAGTGCTGGTGTTGGGCCTTGCGTACCCAGCCCTAAGAAACGGTTGTTGTTTAGGTTTTTGACTCTATTTTTATTAGTGTATATGTGTGGTTTTGCTTTCTTTGTTTTTACAGAGAACAATATTGCTAAGGCCACTTAACTAAGAAGAAAGCAAAAATGGGAAGAAAGGCTATGCTCATTTGCCCCAAGAGAAGTTTTCTCTCTTTGGGTTCTGGGGTATTACTAGGGTGAGGTCAGGTTGAATTCTCAGTTTCTGTTTACCTCTTTTAATGACATCCATTGCTGCAATAATAATCACCCTCCAAAGCTTTGGGTGCTGGAACCCACCCTTTTCGAGACTTCTTAAGAAACGGTTATATCTTACCTGTGAATAAATTATGATTGCACTTCAGCCCCGGAATAATGTGATATACCTCGACCCCATTAGATTACATCAATGTAACTACACAAATGCTAATTTTAATACTCTGTTATTTGCACACAGAATCAAGGGGCAATGTCCTGCCTGAAGAGCTTAAGGGGCAATGTCCTGCCTTAAGTGCTTAATGGCTCTAAAGCAGCAAGAAGCAGACTTTGTTATCCCTCTCTGGCTTTTCAGCAGCTGGTGGCCTCTGTAGGAAAATGCAAATGCAGAAGCAGAGTAGTTGAACCTTGGATATGTTTGCATTTTCACCTGCTAATGAAATCAAAAGAAAAGCCTCAGCTTCCCAGCTGAAAATCTTCTAACCTGGAAGCCCAGCCCAAGCAGAAGCCAAGAATGCATTGTACACATCATTTGGTGCATTGCTATCCAATAGACATATAATGAGAGCCAAAATTGAGAGCAACATTATGTAATTTTAAATTTTTTAGTATTTAAAAAAGATAAATATATTTGGGTGAAATTAATTTTAATGATATATTTAGCCTACTTTAACTAACATTATCATTTCAATATGTAATCAATATTTTAAAAGTTGAGATATTTTACTTTCCTAGTTTCATACCAGATCTTCAAAATCTGATGTGTATTTTAGACTTCAGCTGTAGGGGAGGAAAAAACATTTTCCTCTTCCCTCTTAGGTCAAGTACCTGAGGCCTGCAAATTAAACTGACAAACTACAGATTAACAGGAGAAAGGTATACACATTTTGATTGATGTTAACATTTTAATTCTTACACATGCAGAGACCTTCACAGAAAAGATGTGAAGACTCAAAGAGGTGGTTAGACCTGGGGTCTTATTACTATTTTAACAAAGGGTGATAAATGTGGAGAAGGGACAAGACAGAAGAAAACAAGTTTAGGCTTTTAGGGGAACTAACATTGTGAGGAGGTACATACATGGTGGAAACTAATTGAAGATAAGGGTTATTTTAGTAAGGTTTATTTATGCAGACCCATTTCCATGCTGACTTTCTGTCTCCAGTGGGAATGCTTGTTTTCCTCCCCCCAGGTACAGGAGAGAGGAAGAGGAACACCTTCACAAGGGGAAATTTATGCCCGGCTTTTAGTCAGATAGAGGGATGACAGAGAGCTCGCTGCATCTATGGTTTCTCAATTGCTTCAGCTCAGAATCATCTTTATGCCAAAGTGGCATATTTTAGGGTGGCATGTTATGAACCCCTTCACGTAACATCTCAATTTGAACTTGATGCATTTTAGCTGCTTAACAGACACAAAGGACTAGTGGCAGCTATACAGGACAGTGCTGATCTAGATGTTCTGGGTGTTCCTCATAGAGCAGCTTCTCCAAGTGCAAATGAAACCCAGGACTTATATTAGGCTATGAGCATAAGGTGCTTAACATAATCTCTAAAATGTGGGAAGCTCCAGTAAATGATAGCTATTACTTTTAATTATTATTGCTGTTAATCTTGGGTTGAATAGTTTTGGCTTGTTTTGTATAAAAGTCCACATTTGAATTTTTATACTTTTCTATGGCCCTTATGTACAAAACACCAAAATCTTATTTTATATATAGCATTTGTAAATGCCATGCATAATATTATATTTGACTACAGCTTTCATGACATAAGTATCTCACACTTCAGTCATTTTTACCATATGTTGGATTTTACCATAGCTGCATACCACCTGTACTATTATTTCAAACTTGTCTTCAAATCACTTTTTCTTTAAACTGAATATTTGAGACTTTACTCTCATCCTAAGAAATCACAGCCCTCCAATCAGGGGTTAGATAAGCTATATATATATATATTTTTTTTTTCCCTAATGTTAAAATAAATGCATAAATTTTTTTAAAGTCTTTGTACCTCTCCTAAAGAAATCATACATGCAACAATAATACACTTGACATATTTTGAAGAAAAAATGTATATAATCAATATTTAGATAGCATTCCATGCTGGCTCTGCTATCTTCAAGCTTTGTGGCCTTGGCAGTTTACATAAGCCCTCTAACCACTAGTTGTCTTATCTGTAAAATGCAAACGACAGTATCTACTGCTCAGGGATTCTGAGCATTAGATGAGATAATGCATACAAAGTGCTTGGCACAGTGGCTGGTTCTCTTGAGTGCCTTGATCAAGAATGGTTAGCTCTGTCTTTATTATAAGTGATCTATAACAGTGTACAAAGCATTTCCTCTGTATTATTTTCATAAGATTACACTAAAGAAACCAAGGATCCTTATTTCTACTGTATAGATAAAGAAACCGTGCCTGATAACTTGTCCAGAGTTAATGGGGCAGTATGCAGCAAAGCTGGGCTCAAAGTCAAGTCTTTGAAGGCATGTTCACTGCTACTTCCGCTAAAGTACATTTGCTGTGGCAGGAAATGGGTTTGTCTGTTTCTAATCTTGCCACCTGCTGAAAAAGGAATCTTTCCAGGGGCAAAGTATTGAACAAAAGAAGTTGGAGAATCTTATCTCTCATGGCCACCAATAAGCAATTATGGAGCCCCTAGAGAGACCAAAGCCCTTTTCAACAGCAAGGTATGCTTTCCTCTGGTCTCTTAGCTGACCACAGGACAGGTCTCTGTGCAATTTGTCCTCAGAGCAAACACTCAAATGTATGTTACAGTGAAGCTATCACTTCAACTTGGGCAACCTATCCCTAGGTGAATTAAAGAATCTGAACAACTCTTCAGGCAATGTGGTTCTGGTGCCTAAAACAGCTTGGTATGTCAAGTTGGAGGAGAGGGTAGAGAGTTCTTCTGGAATTTCATCTTCAAGTTGAAGTCTAAATTCTTTGTTTTGCTCTGTGAAATTGTCCAGGCACACAGCCTTGATGTCTTTAGTAGAGTACAGGCAGATTCTGCCTTTCAACAGACCCAAGAAACATTTCAGGGCAAAGTTAAGTGAGGAAATCATGCCAGGAAATACTCCCCCAGATATGAGACAGCTATAAAAATCTGTGGGTCCTCTCCATAAGGACTAAAGAACTACCATTATCAATGCCACCTTTTCTTGTTTTCCTTCCTTAAGAATATTTCTGTAATTAAATGAAAGGAGAATATGGATCATTACCAGTCACAATCAGCTTCCAGAAGACACACACCTATAAAAATCTAAAAATATAGAATCTGTAGCATAGAATTAAGATTTTAATATAATACTCTTTTAAAACTTATAATATATATACATATATTATATATTATATATAATGACCATGTCCCCCCAAAAGTACAAATTCTTTTGGGGCACATATTTTAGGAAGGTGTATTGTTAAGTGGAAAAAAGTTGATTCCAAAATGGCTTTTGCCATGTGATCCTGTTTCTGTAAAACAACAACTACATATATTTATTTTATCGATGTCTCTTTGTCAATCTATCTATCTATCTGGAAGAGATTACATCAAAATGTTAACAGTATCCCTCTGGGAGGGGGGCAGATTTTTTTTTTTCATATAGCTTTTTATTCTAACTTAAAAAATGAACATGTATTATTTGTAGTATATTTTTCAAACTGTTTAAAATGAACAACTTAGAAGCATTTTGGCCACTGGGTGACTTATAGGCAGCCAGCTTCCATAGGGAAAGTAAGGAGGAAGGAGGATGCTAACTAAACATTCCATCAAAACCCATGATGCAGCACATCTCTGAGAGAGAAGCATCTATGCAGATGTCCATCTTAAGCAAGCCTCAGAAGAAACAAATAGGCTAATTGGGGACTACTAACGAGCTATTCACTAACCAGGAATTCAGTTCGGGTAGCCTGACTGATGTTTTTCCCATGACCCACATAGAATGTGGGTTTCAGCCTAGCCTAGTCACATGGGAACATTTCCTAACCAATATAATGAGAATAAGGAGTGTCTATTCACAGGCTATGTGCAGATGAGATGAGGTGCCATGAGTGAGATGCCCAGCCCAGCACCTGGAAGAGAGCGGAGGTGTTTAATGAATACGAGCTGTCTGTAGCCAGGCCCAGACAAAGTTGCTCTCCCATCCCCAGGGAAGAAGGAAGGAAAAGACACTAACCCCAAATCCCCAAATTCCCTCTCCCTTGTAAGTAGACAAGATGACTTTGAAACTTCTCCCTCCACTAGCTTGAAATTCTCAAGTGTGACCTATGAGCCTGGAGTTTCTGTTAGGATCCCAAAGACTGTAAACAAGATGAAGAATCCTTTAGAAAAACTAACTTACTCTTAGCTATAAGGTCAAGAGCTAGAAAGCTGAATTTATTCTGTTCACAGGGAGAAAATTAAAATTTTGATAACACAGTTTAGAAATGAGCACTAAAAAAACTAAAAACAGATAATGCAGCCCCACTGAGGAGAAAGGAATTGTCTTAGAAGAAAATTCTACGTAATAATAATAATAGCTGGGCTTGGAAAAACTAACTTAACCAAATTCACACAGCTGGGAAGTGGTGATACTGGGCTTTGAAGCAAGTTTGATTCCATCAGCTTCCTTTTCTTATTACAGGTATAAAAGCCTCAAATTTGAAATAAATGTTAGAAGCCACCTAGTCAGTTTCTTCATCTTTAAGATGGTATTAATAATAGCAGATCAAGGAATTGTGTTTCAGTTTGTAAACTTGTTTGTTAAAATATAATTAAGGTCACCAGATTTAGGAAATAAAAATACCAGATGCCCCATAAATTTGAATTTTAGTTAACAAATAACTTTGTAGTATTAGAGTATGAATATACTTATACTAAAAAATTATTTGTTGTTTTTCTGAAATTTAAATTTAACGGGGTCCAGTATTTTATCTGGTAACCCTAAATATGATGTCAGCCCAACATTCTACATATGATCTAACCAAAAGAACAGATTTTCTTGAAATGTTGAAAGGTGTAATTCAAGGCAAAGGGATCACATTTTACAGTTTTTAAACCGTAAAGCATCTGTGAAGCACTTTACACTTGATTAATAACCTCTTTTGATTCCAGTCCTCCAAAAGTGACACTCAAAGAAATTATGCTACTTGCTCTCAATGTCACATAGCTAGTAAGTTAAAGAATCTGACATTTAACTTTGGGTAATCTAATGCTGTTGCTACTATTGCTCATAATGGTTAAGTGCAACTATAATTTATTAAGTGCTTATGATATTGTCTGTCGGGTGTTGTGGTTAGACTTTATCCATCATGTCTCCCTTTATGTGAGGATGTATTTCTGCACAGAAAAGGTTCTCACTGCAGGCTGTTTAGAATCTTCCTTCCCCCCAAATTTACCCCTAATTCCAAAATGATAAGGAGTAACTAAATTGAGTAGTAGCACATCCTAAATAATCTAATACAAAACTTGACAAATTCTTGGGAAGTTACTTGCAGAGCCATCGTCTATTAATATTTACAGATTTGCCTCTTCTCTTAGGCTTTGGGACTCTTGGGGACAGGGACCATGCCTTGGCCTCCACTGTATCATCCTTCATTGAGCCTGGCACCAGCACTTTGCAAAGAGAGGGGATTCCCAAAAAAAGGGTTCCTTAAACAAATGAGCAAATGAATGAGCACAGTGTAGAGAATACCAATTTAGGATTCTGGAAGAGATGAGAAGACATCTATTCTTTCGGTAAATTATTTACAACCACTACCGAGAGATTTTTAAAAGAAAAAAATAGATCAATCAGTAAGTAGCACTATTTTGTAGTATAAGCCTTGCTTCCCTAAACTTGAAAACAATGCTGTTAGAGTTGGGGGGAAATAGAGGCAAGAGCTAAAGGCCTTTGTTTAATTACAGTGTTATGGCTCTTCAGTAGACAACTGACTTCATTGCGTACCTACAAAATACATGGAGAAGGATCCTAGAAAGAGCCCATCTGCTGCTACTGCCATGTAACGTCGTGTTGTTAAGAAACTTCAAGCGTTTGATTTGTAGTAAGTACTAGGACATGACCAAACTGAGGGAGACTATGGGCCAAACTTGCCAATAACCTAGTGACAAAGAGGTTAATGGCTCCTTTACTTCCCTGGTACAAAAAAAGGATAAGAGAGAGGAAGGGGAATGGGGGTGGCGGGGGGAGGAGGAAGAAGGGAATAGAAGAATGGAGAAGGAAGCAACAAGTATTAGGGAGAAAAATGAATTCAGTAAGGGTCAAGAGGGTGATTTAGGTCCCAACTCAGCAACGTGCTAGGGAGAGAATTCAGTGAGGTCCTTTCCTCCCTGAGCTCAGTTCTTTCATCTGTAAAATGAAAGTGTTAGACTAGAACATTTCCCAGGAGAATGTATTCCCGGAATCCACAGGATATTACTAGGTGGTATGCAGAAGAAAAAAGTGCATTTCTGCTGTTCATTAAATTTGGAAAATGCTGGATTAAGCAAAACAAAAATGGGTTTCTTTATTTCAGGATTTTCAAGGTCTTTGAAGTTCAAAGATGCTTTCTTTTCTCATCTTTAAAAGGGGTTAATACCTAGGGGCAGGACAGGAATAAAGATGCAGACGTAGAGAATGGACTTGAGGACTCCACGATGGGGAAGGGTAAGCTGGGACGAAGTGAGAGAGTGGCGTGGACATATATACACTACCAAATGTAAAACAGGTAGCTAGTGGGAAGCAGCTACCTAGCACAGGGAGATCAGCTCGGTGCTTTGTGACCACCTAGACAGGTGGGATAGGGAGGGTGGGAGGGAGACGCAAAAGGGAGGGGATATGGGGGGTATATGTATACATATAGATGATTCACTTTGTTATACAGCAGAAACTAACAACATTGTAAAGCAATTATACTCCAATAAAGATGCTAAAAAAATAAAAATTAAAAAAATAAAAGGGCTGAATAGTGCTCACCCCATAAAGTTCTTGTGAGGGTTAAATGAGTTAGTTCTAATGACTAAATAGACATTAGCTTCCATTATTATGGCTACCATTGCCATTATCATTATTAATCTGGAAAGTGGACGGATAAAGAAGATAGCATCCTCCAAACTTAGGGGACTCCAGACTTGATTGACTGATTAATTGATGGAGTATCTCATTGAGGGCTAATATTCCTCATTATACCATCTGAGAAATCCTGACCTAGAATGACCCTAGGGCCCCTTCCATCTCTGATATCCTATGACTCCGTGGTGAATTAAGCTCCTAAACACAGCCTGCTCTACCCGTAGCAAAAGCACAAAGGCCCATAATAAGTACTAAATGAAATTTATTGAGTGAACAAACGAATGAATTTTCTTTAATTTGAGAGCTCACACACTCTACCCAGTTCCCAGGTGCACGGCAGCCCTACTTCCCAGCTGGAAGAGTTGTGGTTCAGAGCCTGTGGTTCTCGTACTCCAAAAGGGACATATGAACTTCAGGATATCCACAAATGCTCAATGCCATCCCCTCCCAGGCTGATTTGCCCATAATCATCCAAGCCATTTGCTGTTTCATTCATTCACTCATTTATTCATTCATTCATTCAGCAAATATCTATAAAAGTTCCCCTATGTTCCATGCATTGTTCCAGCAATGAGGAGATTACAAAGATGAATCATTCATAGAGCAGAACTTCACAGTAATTAGAGTCTCCTTGAGGAGAAAAAAATATGTTCAGTAACGGTCATTTAAGGTGAGTTGTGCTGAGAGGGGCAGTAGCTTAATGCAGTAACAGATTATAGTCAGCTTTGAGAAGGACAGTCTTCCGGAGAAAAGCATAGGGCATTAAAAAGGATCTTGAAGAAGCAGAAATAGATTCACAGACAGAGAAGACAAACTTATGGTTACCAAAGGGGAAGTGGGGGAGAGGGATAAATTAGGAGTATGGGATTAACAGATACATACTACCATATATAAAATAAAAAATAAGGACCTACTGTATAGCACAGAGAACTATATTCAATTTCTTGTAATAACCTGTAATGGAATACACTACCATGCATAAAATAGTTAGCTAGTGGGAACATGCTATAAAGCACAGGAAGCTCAGCTCGGTGCTCTGTGATGACCTAGATGGGTGGGATCGGGGCGGGCGGTGGGAGGGAGGTCCAAGAGGGAGGGGATATAGGTATACGTATAGTTGATTCACTTCAGTGTGCAGCAGAAACTAATACAACATTGTAAAGCAGTTATACTCCAAAAAAAAAAATGGAAAAGAATCTGAAGAAGAATATATATATTATATAATATATATAATACAGTAAGTCCCCTACATACAAATGAGTTCCATTCGGAGAGCACATTCTTAAGTCCAATTTGTTCATAAGTCCAACAAAGTTAGCTTAGGTACCCAACTAACACAATCGGCTATATAGTACTGTACTGTAATAGGTTTATAATACTTTTCACACATATAATAAACAATAAACAAACAGAAAAAATAAAGAAAATACTTTTAATATTACAGTACAGTACCCTGAAAAGTACACTAGTACCAGCTACATCATTGCTGCTTTTACTCTTGCTTCCGGACATCCTGGGCTTGAAATAAAGATACTGTACTACTGTACCCTATACAGTACTGTAAAGTACACAAAAGCACAACCACTTGTAGAGGGTGCACGCACCTGACAATGTATGCCAGACACATTAACCAACTTACGTGATTGGCCATGCGAACACACGTTCGCATCTTTGAAAGTTCGCAACTTGAAGGTTCTTATGTGGGGGACGTACTGTATATATATAAGTGAATAACTTCGCTGTACATCTGAAACTAACATAACATTGTAAGTCAACTATACTTCAACTAAAAAAAAGAAAAAAAACCCAAACTACTTGAATGAGGACATTCGAGACTTAAAAAAAAAAAAAAAAAAGGACCTTGAAGGATATGTGTGTGTGGACCTTTCTGGCAGAAGGAACTCCTGGGCAAAGAATTAATTCCACATCATACCAACAATGTAAATCATATGACGTGCCCAGTCACATGTCAGGGCCAAACAGTGTGTGAAGTATTACATCCCAGGTCTGCTGCATGCTGGTCACTTGCGTAAACCAGGTGGCTTCTCTATTTCCCTTATTATTTCTAAAATGTGAATAGTAATGTGAGATGAGCAAGCAATAGTAATAAAATTTATTTAGCACTTGCAAAATGTCAGGCACTATTTTAAGCCCGTTGTATCCTTTAATCTTCACAACAAACACATTTCTCAGATGAAGTAATTTGACTAAGGTCCAAAAGAAATGAGGATTGAAGCCTAGAGTTTTTCCTAATTCTTGCTTGCTACAGACCTAAGTCAAATCCTAATCATTAGCATTATTATCTCCATTTCACTAGTGAAGAAACTAATGAAAGTTAGCAAAGTGAAGAAACTAGCTAGTGGCACATATATACAATGGAATATTACTCAGCCATAAAAAGAAACGAAATTGAGCTATTTGTAATGAGGTGGATGGACCTAGAGTCTGTCATACAGAGTGAAGTAAGTCAGAAAGAGAAGGACAAATACCGTATGCTAACACATATATATGGAATTTAAGAAGAAAAAAAAATGTCATGAAGAACCTAGGGGTAAGACAGGAATAAAGACACAGACCCCTACTAGAGAATGGACTTGAGGATATGGGGAGGGGGAAGGGTAAGCTGTGACAAAGCGAAAGAGAGGCATGGACATATATACACTATCAAACGTAAGGTAGATAGATAGTGGGAAGCAGCCGCAGAGCACAGGGAGATCAGCTCGGTGCTTTGTGACCGCCTGGAGGGGTGGGATGGGGGGTGGGAGGGAGACGCAAGAGGGAGGGGATATGGGAACATATGTCTATGTATAAATGATTCATTTTGTTGTAAAGCAGAAACTAACACACCATTGTTAAGCAATTATATTCCAATAAAGATGTAAAAAAAAAAAAAAAGAAACTAGCTGGCTCAAGGTCACACAGCTAGTAAAGGACAGAGCTGGGGTTCCAACTCAAGCCTGTCTGATTCACCAGCCTGTGGTCTTAGAGTCCATGCCTGCTCTTTTAACACCACCGCCAGCAGTACATATGTATAACTGACTATGTGCCAGGCACTGTTCTAACCATTTACATAGATCAACGAATACTGTCCTTACAATGACCCTATGAGGCGTGAACAGATGAGAAAAGTGAACTATAGAGGCATCAGGTAACTCACACAGCTGCGAATTGGTGCACCCGAGAACTGGACTCAAGCTGTCAAGGTTCTCAGTCTGGGCTCTTGACCATGACATTATACACCCTCTATAAAAAAAAAGGGAGGAGGAGGTAGGGGCACTTTGGAAATTCAGAACCCCTTGCCCCTCACTCCAAAGACACTTTAAATGATCTAAATTTCAAGGGTAGCATGTCTAAAATACAAAGTGTACTCCTGGGAATCACTCCTTTCCTGATTTGGATCATTCACATCTTCATTGCATGAACTGAGTAGGAGCTAGGGAAAGATTTCATCAAATGAATGATGTGGAACTTTCTGTATGTTCAAATTGACTTTGTCTATATGCACCCTTATAGAAGACATTTTAAATCTTTAAAATAGGAGCACGTACCCAAATGTGTAACTGTGTTTGTGCACACACACTCTATGGGAAAATAAGTGGAGGGAGCTGTTAAAAATACGATAACCGAGTTAAAAGATACACCTTAAAATTAGAAAAGATTAAAGTTTCCAAACATTAAATGAAAGGAGTCCTATGGAGCCTTTTTATTTCTACCATTTCATGTTCTGTAACCTTCTTTTTAATGGTAGCTATCATCTCAAATGCGGTAGGCATTTTCTTAAGCTAGAAATGATCATAGCTCTTAGAATTTCAACATGTCAATAATTGTCAAATAATCTGTCTCAGTTAATCTATTTCCTGCTGCTCTCTTTTGCTTGTTTGTATTCAGAGTGTGAAAAGTGCTTAGCAGGTGGACTTTCTGTTGAAAACTGAAGGAAAGATGTATTTTGGCTAATTGCTTTGTGCAAGGGCTGGTTAGGAAATAAGAGCTGGCATTAAACGACAAGATAAGTGTGCAATTAAGGACAACTCTATAGGAATTAAAGAGCAGGAAAATATTACAGTGAGTCTAAGCTAATAGCATGAAAATAAAAACTTTCCACTGTAGAGGCAATCTCCTGCTTCCTTGTTTTATATCTTGAGTCTTTTTCAAGTAGTTGCAGGTCATGGGAAAACAGAAAACCAATCTATCATCTTTCACTTCCATTTGAAACCGCAATACAAAAATGTTAATGGCAGAAATAAAACAGGTCATTTTAAAAGTATATGACACATATTGTACATGAAAAATATTAATAATGATACTTATTACAATGTAATAACATTAACCATTCCTGAGAATGACTATGTGCCAGGCAGTGTGTTGGTTTCACAAGCATTAGCTCGTTCAGGCCTCATAATGTACAAGGATGAGTGGCGTTAGCCAACGAGGAAACCACGGCTTAGAGGGGTGACGTAATTTATCAAAGGTCGTACAGATGATGAGTGGTGACGATTCCAACCCATGACCATCTGACCAAAAACCTGTTCTCTTAATGGCCATTCTGCATGCCAGTTTCACCTGCTGTACTTTCTCCAGGCTTGAGCAATTCACTTGAGGCAGAGAAACCTGATAATGGCTACATTATTATCTGATAGTTGTATAAAGTGGTGCTTCTCAAGCTGGGAGTGCTGGAGCACAGGGAAGTACCTGGGACTATGAAACCACAGGGTTTAAAATGATGTCACTTCCTGGAATGCTAAAGTTAGTCAATGGGTAATTAAAAACATTATTTTTACATTAAAACATATTATGGTGTAGAATTCACGTGAATTTTTAAGGTAAAACACGATGAGAAGTTAAAGAAATCTTAGGGTCAGCTGTATCTCCCAGAAGTGCTAAGCCCACATCTGGAAGCCTGATTCATCCTTCTCGAGTCACCATCACAATGACTGTCCTCCTAGGGAACCACCCTCATACACTCTCACTCTTGGTGACTCTGGGGTTGATCCCATTCCTGGCTCTAACGAAAGCCTGTGATCCAGGCTTAACCTGTGGGACCCAATTGTAAGCAGTTGGGAAAGAGAAATCCTCTTGCCTGGACTTGAAGCTGGGAGGGCGAGTGGCTCTGGATCATCTGGCCACTACCTAAGCAGAACTTGCCTGAGAATGACGTCAACACGGAGCAAATCAGAGGCAAGAGACAGAGGAAGACCAAGTCCCACTGAAATTGTTTGAACCCTGGCCATGCTTGGGGCAACCACCTGAACTCATTAATTATGCAAGCCAGTAAATTCTTTTTTGTGTGTAAACATATATGTGCTGTGTCACTTGTAACCAAAAATATCCTAATACAATGTCAGTCAAGCCCTTTGATCATTACAGAAACTCACAAGTCAAACTTGTGGAGGGGAAAATTCACAGCTGGTGGTGGTGTTTCTACAATGTAGTTCACCTGCACAGCATGGGAGAGGAAGGATGAGAACCTGAGAAAAGGAGAGGATCATGGAAATGAACAGACAGGACCTCCACTTACAAAAGTACATAAATCAAGTAATGAAATAAAAATGATGTATCAAGAAAATAGGCAGGATTCCCAGAATAAATAATTCTTTCTGTTCCCATCACAAGGTGATAGTGGATATGCCTGGGTAGGAGAGACCTACACGGTGAGACAGAGAAGATAATAAATGTGACTTTTCCTACCCTCTAAGAAAATCATTTGCCATCTTAGCAAAAAGAGAGAGAGAATTTAGGAACAATACACACATATATATTTGTACCCACCTCTTCTATTCTTCAAAGGACCTGAGACTAAAGTTGGCCATAGTTTTATTTGTTGGGTCTCCTAACTTTGAAACTTGTCAACTTTTAGCTCTACAATAGCAGAGTGGTGGCAAAGAAAGACCAATAACAAAGAAAGCTGAAAGCTCTGAGGTCTAGTCTCAGTCTGTTCATTATTGCTGTGTAGTCTTGGGAAAGTCCACCGGCCTCTTTGACCTTGAAGGTGTCCCCAAGTTTGGGCTAAACATAATGATCTCAGCTTCTCTCCCAAAAATCAACACACTCTCATCACTTTTGGCAGACCAGTCTCCCCTTTCCCCTGCCCACATACCACCAGTTACCACCACGCTGGCTGTTCCAACTGTGCCTCTCCCAATCAGCATCTATTTCAAGATCTACCTACCCTGGAAAGTCCTCTTTACTGTCACAGTGTACATATCTCTTCCTTCTGAGTTTTCAGAGCATAGAGTATCAAGCAGGATGTGTAAAATTTCATCTAATTGAATCCCACCTTCTTCCCATCAATCTTTGGGTTATGTATTCAGCTACTGCACACTCAAATGCCCGCAGCGGGTAGGGGCATTGACATTCATGTAAATGCCTGAGGAGCGTGGGAGGTAAGACGACGGGGTGAGGTGTATAACTGAAAGTAACACTTACCTAGTTACCATAATTTTTCAAATATTGCACAGACATAATAGCCAAACCAAATGCACATGCAACAATGTCAGACCGATGGACCACCACTGTAGACTATCCTCATATCATCTCAGCCATCCCGTGATCAAGAATCCTAACTGAAAATTGTTATATGATGCACGCTCTTTCCTATTCCATGTTATTTCAGCTCTATTAGAAATCTTTTAGGAATCAATGAATACCTGCAGACTGTGCTACCCTAGGAAGCACTCACCTATCTCCAATCTCTTGTATTGTTTCATAATTATTTCAAATGCATAATTGGTCTTATTCCCCAGATATAAGCTCCTTGAGATCAGGACACAAGCCATTGTGTGGCATATACAGTTGGGTTAGAGACTGACTTTCTTCACTTGACTCATGCACTCTGTACCTTGACCATGAGAACATCTCATTTGAAGAGAATTTCTCTGAAGGCCCATTTTAGAAAATGACAGATGAAGTAGTGAAGCAGTTAAATCCAAAATGCTCACCCACAGGGTGAGGGAGAGGCTCTCTCATTTCACCCAGAAATGTTGATTGTGGTATGGTTTTTTTGTTTTGGTACATCTGCAAAGTGAAAATTCCTCAAGCATTCATCACCCAGCAATTACACATAAATGTCGCAATTAAGTTTTCTCTTTTCCCAAACTGATAAGTGTCAGGAGAGAAAAAAGTAAACCACATTAAATCCACTTAGGCAAGGCAGGTTTAAAAAAACACCTAATGGGACAAAATTATGTCACTGATTCTGTTTCATTTGGAAAGGAGAGGAATCGTGATTATTTGACTGGGGTCCCTTTCATTTCATGAACGAGTTGTTCTCACCTACACAGTCAGCCAGGTTAGGTCCTGCTGTCCCTTGAGTGAGGCTCATTTAAGTCAAAGCAGCCACCCCATGCCAAGGATGCAGCGCTGAGAAGTCACCAGCATCCTCAGCAAGTGACCAATGAAGAGAGCAGGTTTGCTCTCTGTTGCTGAAAGTGGAATGAAGGAACTTTTTAGGGCTTCATAAACTCCTTTAAGGAAAGAAACACATGTATTCATGCCCAGAACAGAGCTGACACTCAATACTGATCTGCAAATGAGTGTTGCATAAGTGAATAATTTCCTAACTTGGTTAGGTTTTATATTTGGTAGTTTTGCAAAAGGAAGGAAAACAGAGGTAGGGAATGTACACGTTGATAATCGAATGGCATTTATTTATTTTATTGTGGAATGGAAATGAGACTTGTTATTGTTTGTATAAAGTTGTGTATACCTGTGTTTGTTTGTTTGTTGAATGTATTTTTGTTTTGTTTTGTTTTGTTTGCGGTACGCGGGCGTCTCACTGTTGTGGCCTCTCCCGTTGCGGAGCGCAGGCTCTGGACGCACAGGCTCAGCGGCCATGGCTCACGGGCCCAGCCGCTCCGCAGCATGTGGGATCTTCCCGGACCAGGGCACGAACCCGTGTCCCCTGCATTGGCAGGCGGACTCTCAACCACTGCGCCACCAGGGAAGCCCTGAATATATTTTTGGCTGCGTTGTGTCTTCGTTGTTGTGCGCGGGCTTTCCCTAGTTGCAGCGAGTGGGGGCTACTCTTTGTTGCGGTGCGTGGGGCTTCTCGTTGCGGTGGTTTCTCTTGTTGCAGAGAATGAGCTCTCAGCGCGTGGGCTTCAGTAGTTGTGGCTCACGGGCTCAGTAGTTGTGGCTTGTGGGCTCTAGAGTGCAGGCTCAGTAGTTGTGGCGCAGGGGCTTAGTTGCTCCGCAGCATGTGGGATCTTCCCGGACCAGGGCTTGAACCCGTGTCCCCTTCACTGACAGGTGGATTCTTAACCACTGCACTAGCAGGGAAGTCCCTACCTCTGTTTCAATGAGTTTACTCAGTAAGAGCAAAAACTTCCCCAGAACATCTTATCTTTGTGCATAAACTCATTAACATTAAGAAATTAAGCTCTGGGGCTTCCCTGGTGGCGCAGTGGTTGAGAGTCTGCCTGCTAATGCAGGGGACACGGGTTCGGGCCCTGGTCTGGGAGGATCCCACATGCCGCGGAGCGGCTGGGCCCGTGAGCCATGGCCGCTGAGCCTGCGCATCTGGAGCCTGTGCTCCAGCAACAAAAGAGGCCTCGATAGTGAGAGGCCCGCGCACCGCGATGAAGAGTGACCCCCCGCTTGCCACAACTAGAGAAAGCCCTCGCACAGAAGTGAAGAACCAACATAGCCGAAAATAAATAAACAAATGTGGGTTTAAAAAAAAAAAAATTAAAATGGAATCCTTTAAAAAAAAAAAAGAAATTAAGCTCTGAGGGAAAAGAATATTGACATATTTAGGCTATTCATGATAATAAAAATGACAATATTTACAAAGTACTTATCATGTTCAAAGAACTTTACCTGTATTTTTATAAGTAATCTTCCTAACAATCATTTGAAGTAACTAATATTATCCTCCATTTTACAGGTGAGAAAACTGAGACAGAGACAGATTAATTATCTTACCCACAGGATATAATTATTAAAGAGTAGCATTGGGATATGAACTCAGGCAACCTAAGTTCAGAGATGGGAAATATAAATATTCTATTGTTTCTTTTTAAATCCCACCTTTATTGCATCAACTGCAATAAAGTGACTTGTTTTCATGAGACACCTGTGTTCCTAAAGGGGCAACGACCTTAAGTTCACAGACTGGCATCTCCAAGTCTCTCCTCCAGGGGACACAATTCTATTATCAGATATCTTTCATTAGCAGAGCAATTTGGTCAATTATGTTTTAGAAACTTGGACATAAGCCCAGTCAAACAGGTTGCTCTCTAGCAGGACCCCTCAGAGCCTTCAACACGCCAATGTACATGGCACAGGGAACTCTACTCAGTGTTCTGTGGTGACCTAAATGGGAAGGAAATCCAAAAAAGAGTGGGTATATGTAAACGTATGACTGATTCACTTTGCTGTACAGCAAGAAACCAACATAACATTTTAAAGTAACTATACTCCAATAAAAATTGATTTTAAAAAATGCAAACTCCTCAGCGTTGCCTACCAGACCAGACCCATCATGATCTGGCTTCTTCAGACCTTCCCAAACGTGAGCCACTGCACTCACTTCCCACCCCCATGCTCTAATCACACTCTCCCATCTTCAGTACTTCTCACCAGCCCATCTCTTCACTGCCTCCGAGTCTTAGCTCCCCCTATATTCTCCCAGCTCTTTTGTTTTTTTTTTTTTTTTGCGGTATGCGGGCCTCTCACTGTTGTGGCCTCTCCCGTTGTGGAGCACAGGCTCCGGACGCGCAGGCTCAGCAGCCATGGCTCACGGGCCCAGCTGCTCCGTGGCATGTGGGATCCTCCCAGACCGGGGCACGAACCCGTGTCCCCTGCATCGGCAGGCGGACTCTTAACCACTGCGCCACCAGGGAAGCCCCCAGCTCTTTGTATGGCTAACTCCTCCCTCTCCCTCTTCAGGTCCCAGCTGAAATGTCAGTTCCTTCAAAAAGCCTTTCCAACTGCCCTGTCTGAAACCCATATGGCCCATCCCGGTGTCCTGCTCCTATTACTTCTTTTATTTCCTTCACACACTTTGTTCATTTATTTACATACTTGATTACTGACTACTGATACTTTTCTAAATAAAAGGCCTATGAGGACACAAGGTCCAGAAGGATAAGGACACTGTCTTATGTGGTGCTGGATCCTCACCACTTAGCACAATCCCTGACACATACACATGCCCAGTAAATGTTTGTCAAGTGAATGAATAAATCTCTAAGAAGTAGACCCAATTTATTCTATTTCCTAAACCAATCTGACCATGCCCCAACTTTGTGTTTTGATTGAAGTATAGTTGATTCACAATGTGACAGTTTCAGGTGTACAGCAAAGTGTACAAAATATATATATTCTTTTTTCAGATATTTTCCATTATAGGTTATTACAAGATAGTGAATATAGTTCACTGTGCTGTACAGTAGGACCTTGTTGTTTATCCTTTTATATATAGTAGTGTGTATCTGCTAATCCCATGCTCCTAATTTAACCCTCCCCCCCACTTTCACCTTTGGTAACCGTAAGTTTGTTTTCTATGTCTGTGAGTCTATTTCTGTTTTGGAAATAAGTTCATTTGTATAGTTTTTTTAGATTCTACATGTAAGTGGTATCTTATTATATTGTCTTTCTCTGTCTGACTTACTTCACTTAGTATGATAATCTCTAGGTCCACCTATGGTGCTGAAAATGGCTGAGTAATATTCCATTGTATATATGTACCACATCTTCTTTATCCATTCATGTCGATGGACACTTAGGTTGCTTCCATGTCTTAGCTATTGTGAATAGTGCTGCTATGAACATTGGGTGTATGTATCTTTTCAAATTAGAGTATTCTCTGGCTATATGCCCAGGAGTGGGGTTACTGGATTGTATGGTAACTCTATTTTTAGTTTTCTAAGGAACCACCATACTGTTCTCCATAGTGGCTGTACCAATTGACATTCCCACCAAGTGTGTAGGAGGGTTCCCTTTTCTCCACACCCTCTCCAGCATTTATTTGTAGACTTTTTAATGATGGCCATTCTGACTGGTGTTAGGTGATACCTCATTGTAGTTTTGATTTACATTTCTCTAACAATTAACAATGTTGAGCATCTTTTCATGTGCCAGTTGGCCATCTGTATGTCTTATTTGGAGAAATGTCTATTTGGGTCTTCTGTCCATTTTTCTATTGGGTTGTTTTTTTTTTATATTGATTGTATGAGCTGTTCATATATTTTGGAAATTAAGCCCTTGTTGATAGCATCATTTGCAAATATTTTCTCCCACTCCATAGGTTGTCTTTTCATTTTGATTATGGTTTCTTTTGTTGTGCAAAAGTTTATGTGATTAGATCCCATTTGTTTATTTTTGCTTTTATTTCTTTTGCACTGGGAGACTGACCTAAGAAAACAATGATACGATTTATGTCAGAGAATGTTTTGCCTACTTTCTATTCTAGGAGTTTTTTGGTGTCATATCTTATATTTAAGTCTTTAAGCAAATTTTGAGTATGGTGTGAGGGAGTGTTCTAACTTCATTGATTTACACATGGCTGTCCAGCTTTCCCAACACCACTTGCTGAAGAGACTGTCTTTTCTCCATTGTATGTTCTTGCCTCCTTTGTTGAAGATTAATTGATCATAGGTGTGTGGGTTTATTTCTGGGCTCTCTATTCTGTTCCATTGATCCATATGTCTGTTTTTGCCAATGCCATGCTCTTTTGTAGCTTTTATTGTAGCTTTGTAGTACTCTCTGAAGTCTGGGAGGGTTATGCCTCTAGCTTTGTTCTTCTTCCTCAGGATTGTTTCACAATTCTGGGTCTTTTGTGGTTCCATATACATTTCAAGATTATTTGTTCTAGTTCTGTGAAAAATGTCATGTGTAATTTGATAGGGATCACATTAAATCTGTAGATTGCTTTGGGTAGTGTGGTCACTTTAACAATATTATTTCTCTGATGGGCAGCTTTGGTTTAAGGACTCCACATCAGCTTTGCCAAACTATCTTGGAATTAAAATGCAGCCTAAGGCCTTCGACTCAATCAACCAAGCTTCTTTCCTTCCTTCCTCCCTTCTCCCCTTCCTTCCTTCTCTTTCTCTGGTTCATAAGGGACAGTCCTACATGGCACTCTGATAGCTCTCTTGCTCTCTCAGCCTTCTTTTACTCCATCCCCGTTTTCCTTCACAGGTGTCTTTCTTAATCTCTTACAGGTCTAATCTATTGTATTCATTTCCTAGGACTGTGGTAACAAAAGCTCAAACTGAGTGGCTTAAACAACTAATTTTAGTGTCTCACATTTCCAGAAGCTAGAAATCAAGATAAAAGTTTTAGCAGGGTTGGTTTCTTCTGAAAGCTGTGATGGAAAATCTGTTCCAGGCTTCTCTCCTAGGTTTTTGTAGCCTCAGGTGCTCCTTGAATTCTCTTCTCCCTATATCTTTACACCATCTTCCTTCTGTACATGTCTGTCTTTGTGTCCAAATTTGCTTTTTATAATGACACAGTCATATTGGATTAGGGTTCATTCTAATGACCTATCTTAACTTGATCATCTGCAAAGATTCTACTTCCAGAGAAGATCACTTTCACAGGTACTGGGGGCTAGAATTTAACATCTTTTTTGGGGGGGGACACAATTCAACCCACAACATTTAGTGTGTCCTTCTGGGAGGACCTGAGCTAACAAAAAGGGAATTCAGAGATTTCAATAAGTCTATTTATATTTAAAACATGCATCACTTCTAGAGTTATCATTTGTCCTAGTTGTAGTTTTGAAGATGGAAAATCCTGTATTCTTTAAGCTATAAAAAGTGCTAGACATAGTTAAATTAATCTAATGGAACATAATTATACTAATTAGATGCATTTAAAATTTTTATCAGAAATACCCCACAATATTAATTTTAAGGAACAGATATTTTAAGGTATGCCAGAGATAGGATAATTTAATTTTTCCTTTATTTTGAATAATAGTGAGACTTGTTTAGTCTCTTTCTGCTTTCACAAACTGTGTTCCATGGAATACAATCTTTCTGTGAGACATAATAGATATTAAAAAGTCGGGGGGAGGGAGGTAGAGATCAAGATGACAGAATAGAAGGATGTGAAGCTCATCTCCTCACACAAATACATCAAAAATACAACTGCATGTGGAAGAAATCTCACAAAATACCTACTGAACACTGGCAGAAGATCCCATACAACCAAAGGTGCAAGAAAGATCACCACATAACTGGGTAGGACAAAAGGAAAAAAAAGGGAATCAGGATGGGACCTGACCCCTGGAGGGAGCTGTGAAAGAGGAAAGGTTCCCTCACCCTGGGAAGACCCTTCACTGGCTGGGACATGAGCCAGACAGGAAGGGAGTATCAGAGGCTCAGAGGAGAGTGTAGCAGCCAGCTTGTGTCAGGCAGAACGGAGAGACATCACCACAGAGGGTTGTGGCCACCTTGCTGCACTCCCCAGCCAGAGACATGCACCTGCTGGTGTGCACAGCAGCTGGATGCTGAAACTCAGGATTCAGCAGACAGACCCAGGGAGAGGACTCAGCAGGGCTGCATGGAGACAGCCCAAAGGGCCTGAAATGTGGTCCAAGCCACAACTGGGGGTGTGTTTGATTTGCCTTCCCCATATTACCTAGTCTTTAAAAAATTACTAATAAAGGAACTACTTTTTCCTGTGAAGAACACAAGTATTGATCAGTCCCTCACCAGTTTCTCACCTCTAGGATAACTGCAAATCCTAGAGTTAGACAATTAAAAGATTTCATTCCTCTGTCATCATCAGGCATGGTGATGTGTCCTTAGTTGGTCTAATTGTAGTCTCTCTGTCTACCCAAGTTCCCAGGGAAGAGGCTCTCTTCCTACAAGTGTTGTAAACTGTGAGATGTGAAGTCCTAAATGTCTCTATATGAGCTGGGTTCTTCTTGCCACCACTTTATCAGCTTGTACCTCTCCCGCCTTCATCTACTAACCTCCAGCCAAAAAGGCCTTCTTTCAGATTCTCAGATGCTTTTAGTCTTATCTTGATTGAGGACTTTGCCCAGAATGCCCTCTCTTCTTCCCCTGGCCACTCTTGCACTTGGTCAGCTCATCCTTCAAACCCTGCCTTAAGCATCCTCATTAGACATGCCTTGTACCATCCCTGAGGTCTCTAAAGCATTAGTAAGTCAACATATCCAAATCCAGATTCATGATCATCTCCCCGGACCTGGTCCTCCAGCTCTGTGAACAGTTCCACCATCCACAGAGTTGCACAAGCGAGAATCTCTAGTCTTGATCTGCTAGTGATGATTGTGTCTACCCTATAGGTAGAGCCATCTGAGAGCTGAAGATGCAGAACCCTGGCTCCAGCTGTGACTGACACTGTTGAATAAGCAAGCCAAGACATCTGCTGTCCTTCTTAAGCTAGTTTGAACAGGGTTTCTATTACTACATCCAAAACAGTCCAAGTTAAAAGTTTATTATCATTATCATCATCATCCCCATCATTAATATGTTTGTTATTATTGTTATCTATTTGGAAAAAGAAGCAAACCCATCTCTGTAGGAGATGTGCATGTGAACTCATTAGTGAATAACAGAGTAGGCCTGATGACAAGTCAGAGCTTCATCCAGATAAATGGGTTTAGGGGCTAGAACATCAGAGGTGAGCTTTCTCGCTCAGGTTTCACTGCCCTTAACCTTCAGCAGTGCTCATTTTTCACATTCGCCAAAACCTTTTCACTAAACTTAGTATTCCATTCATCCGTCCACCTGGGTGTCACTGGGAGTGATTTAGAAAGATTACAAATCTCTGTGCCTTTCCACCGTCCTTAGAACACAGACAAAAATCTAGCCTGAGATCTCAGGGCAGCGTGAACCACAAATGCCATGACATTAAGTCTAATCTCTATAGGGGGATGAAAGTGGTGTGGGGAAGACTGGGTGGAACACATGACCTAGGGTAAGCCCATTAGCACATTCAATTATCCTGGCCACAGTGACGGATTCAGCAATGAGCATGTAACCTCATTTTGACCATCAACTTGAGAAACCAAGGATATATATGCTGAGAATGCTGAGACAAAGACTCTCTTTTCTGAATAAGTGTGAAACCCCAGGAACTTATGACAAGCATCCTGGGACCCCAAGGTGAATCAGCCTTAGGATGCAGTTGAACCTGGGGAATAAAAAGCAGAAATGGAGAAGAAATACCTGGGCCTCTGTCACAGTGTTGAGTTACTAGATCAAGCCTCACTTGGAGCCAGATACTCCTGGACGTTTTGGTTGCTTGTATGAATATATTTCCTTTATAGTTTGAGCCTGTGTCATAGAGTTTTCTATAATTGCAACTAAAGCATCCTAAGAAATTTATTTTTATATACATCCTTTTTCTGCAAGAAAAGTCAAATTTTTCATCAGATTCTGAAGATATCTGTGACCCCTAAGAATATTTTAAAACCCTGGACTAAAGAATTTCTAAGATTTTTTGCAACATTGGCATTCTGTGATCTGCCAGTTGATTTTGTTTTAAATTCCAACTTTAGCTGATAATGCATGAAACTAGGCAATCTAAAAATATGTTTTCAAATAAAAGTTGATTTTTCTATTATGAAAAGAAACATTAGAAAAATATTTGAAAATATGAAAAAATATAAAATAACAGAGAAAGCCATTGTTAATATTTGGGGGTTATTTTTCTATGCACTTTACACATAATTTTATGGAAGTTTTAATGTGGGAAAGCTCATAATATATATATATATATTTTCATCTGGCTTTTTTTCACTTGACATTATAACATAAGCATTTCTCCAGATTATTAGAAACCTTTTGTAAACATCCTTTTTAGTGGCTGCATAACTTCCTACTGAGCACTATAATTTCCTTAATGTGAGACAAACTGAGGTTGTTGCTTTTGTGATATTTCTCATTTTTGAAAATGGAGTCTTGCCTGAAAGTAAATGAAGGAACTACCAATAGTGGAAGTGTTCATTGCTATGGCAAGTCAAGGCATGGGGGAGATTGGGGAAGGAGGTGGGGACACACCAGGATGCTCCAGAGCCCTTCTGTCCTCTCTGGGTGTCATCTTCACCTTTCTCTTATTGCACAATACCTTCCTCTTGTTTTGAGGCCACACTGAAGCTTATGGCCATTGGTGGCCTTCAAGTTCCAGGTTCAGTTACCTGGAGAGATTGACTCTAGATAAATCCTGACTTCAACTAGCTTGAGTCAGGCACTCACCCTGAGCCCATTCAACTCTGCCAGGGTAAAGAGTGGAGGGTACACTGTCACACTGTACAAAATCCTTGCTAGGAATTCACCACCATGGATTTGGGCCTCACCCGTGTTAATCACAAGAATGAGCAGTGCCCAGGATTAAAAAAAAAAAAAAAAAAAAAAAGACTGGGCTTATTTACTCATGTGCTTAGAAAACAGCCTCAAATTGTTCACCAAAACAAAACAGGTTACAAATATAACACCACCCTCCCTATACTCCCGATCCTCAATTTCTTCACTATTCTTTGTTCTAAATACCAACCTCTAGAGATGACTTCCCCAGCAACTATGAGTTTTCCTGCTGAGCTCCATGCAGTGCTTGGATTACAAGTTACATTTTTCATTACCATGGTTTTTCTTACTCATTTTCTGCCCAATTTCTTCAAGATCAGACTTAGCTGAGGCTAGCCTATGATAATTTTCAAGTATATATGGGTTTTCTTATTGTGTATAATACAAAACACGTCTCTCTGGGATCTGTCCTGACAAAGAGCTAAAAAGTTAGCTTATTCTGCATACTGGATTCATTAGGCTTTTTTGGTTTGTTTGTTTTCTTTTCTTTTTGGTAGGAACAGAAAGGTTGCTTTATTTCAGAGGCCAGCAACCAGGGGAGAAGGTGGATTCGTCTCCAAGAACCAACTCACAATTGCCGTTTAGGGGGCAAGAATTTTTTTTTTTTAACATCTTTATTGGAGTATAATTGCTTTACAATGACGTGTTAGTTTCTGCTGTATAACAAAGTGAATCAGCTATACGTATACATATATCCCCACATCCCCTCCGTCTTGCATCTCCCTCCCACCTTCCCTATCCAACCCCTCTAGGTAGTCACAAAGCACCGAGCTGATCTCCCTGTGCCATGCGGCTGCTTCCCACTAGCTATCTATTTTACGTTTGGTAGTGTATATATGTCCATGCCACTCCCTCACTTCGTCCCAGCTTACCCTTCCCCCTCCCCGTGTCCTCAAGTCCATTCTCTCTGTCTGGGTCTTTTGATGTCTCCTGCCTGCCTCTGGCTACCCCACGGGTTGCAGAAGTCGGGGTGCAGAAGGCAGTGCAGGGAGGATAGGTGAGAGAAAAGGTACAGAGGATTTAAGGAACTCCTCTGGGCTCCACTGTATACCTTGTAAACATTCACTATGAACTCTCTGAAGCTTAAACTCTTTTGAAGGGCACAGTTAATAAATGTGTATCTCTAAGGAAACATAAAAGAGCTGGGGTAGCCGGTTGCTTCCTGATCTAATCAATAGCTACACATCTCACATTTATTAACTGTTCACAGTCTGAATGGAATTGACTGAAGACCTTTCCTTCCTTCAACAGTCTTCCTCCTCACCAAAAAAAAATTAATTAGGAACTGTACTAGGTGATGTAAGTGAAACAAATAGAAATAAGGCAGCCCGAATCCTAAAGAAGTTTCCAATCTAATGGGTGAGCAAAAGGTTACAAGGAGGTACAAAGTAGAATCAGAGCTTGGACAAAGAAGGTGATCGTTCTGAATGCGAGATTAGAAAAGTTTAGGGAGCAAATAAAATTCACTCTAAGTCCTTAAAAGTAGATACGATCTGGATGAGGGTAAAAGGGATGGGGTAGGTATGGAGAGCATAGTCAAATAAGAGAATAACACAAATAAAAATGAAAGCGATGGTGAAAAAGAAATGGGGCTGTTCAGAGACCACTGGGCTAAGGCATTTGAGCTTTATCTTCCAGGTGATGAGAGAGTCAGAAGGTTTTCCAGTTGGGAAAAAAAACAGGGTGTATTTTCACTGAAAGAAAGTCACCCTGGAGGCAGTTAAAATGGTTGATTTAGGAAGGGAAGAGAGATTAGAGGCAGAGAAAGCAGTTGAGAGGTTGTGTTATGTTTAAGGCAAGAATGCCTAGGACCAGAATTTTGGCAGTAACAAAAGAAACGATAGAAGAAAACTATGACCTAAGCTTTGTGCTTACAACATGTGCTTGAAATTGTTTTCCTGTTCGAGTTCAAAGGAAGGAGGGATTCGTGTGGGCTAGATTGTCAGGGAAAGAGGAGAAAGTTCTTAAGGAAAAATAAATGTACAATTTATTAAAACTGTATGATGAGGCAGCACTTTATTAAGTATTTCTATGCATCTCTAATTAGGCTTAACATGAACATTGTATAAAATCTAAATATTTGATGAGAAGGGAAGAGAGGAAGGAAGGGATGTTGGAAACACCATAAACAGTGGCTCTGAGGCCTGCTAAACATACTTGTTCAGAAAACTTAGCAGGTCAGGCTAATTACCTTTAGTGAGAGCTAAAATCAGATGGATATGATAGAACTGAAGGATAAGCTTCTTGAACATCACATAGGGCTAAATACGGTGATGATCCACTGTTTGTTGAGCAGGGTAGTGTGGGGTTGTAGAGGTGTCATGAGTCAAGTGGTCTAAGGGTGGTCTGTGATTTATGGCATAAAAGATGATGTCATCTCCTTTATGGTTGTTTCCTTTATCCATCAACCAAGATCTTCCTTACTGTATTGGAAGGAAGAACATTTGCCACCAAAATGACTGACCAATATTTGCAAATACAGGCCATGAGCAAACTTTTTAAGAAAGACCCTGGCATTTTCTACTCCCTCTCTGTTTGCAACTCTACAAGTGAGAAGACAGTGTTGGACAACAGGTAAACTATCAGGCTGTTTCTGTGGAGATGCTGGTTATCTTAGCTTAGGAGTTTCTCCATGGGTAAAATGAGGTTTAATTATCTGCCCTGTTTTTGTAAAAGTGTTCTTGAGGGGACTGAATGATAGAAGGTGTGTGCAAATGCCCTGAAAGCAAAATGCGCAAAATAAACTGCACACAGTCAAGATAATATTAGATTCAAAATTTCAACCTGAGTAAGTGGATTGCAACTGCAACAGAAAAAAAAAATTGCAAACACAAAACAAACCCTTTTCTTGTATACACAGTATGTGCCAACCACTGGGCTAGAGGTTTTACATGCATAATCTCATTAGATTCTCATAATCTGAGATTTTTATTCCTCTTTTTCACATGAGAACACTGAGACTCAGAGAAAAGAAGGGTCAGGTTCAACATCATGTAACTAGTAACAGAATGGAATTTGAATTGCCAATATGCCTTCCAGAAAGTTAAACCAATATATTTCTATATTACTGTATATATTCCCAAAGTTACACGATAAGAGATTTTACAAATCAACATAAATATTCCAAAGAAGAATGAGCAAATCAAATGTTTATAAATAAAAAAGTAATGTGCAAACTCTTGCATAATTAAACTAATGCAAAATAAATCAATGACTAGAAAAAAAAAAAAAAGAATGGAATTTGAACCCAAGCTAGCTCCTATTAGAACTTAATCATGTAACCTCTATACTACACTGCCTCTGAGGGGCCCCAAACATGAGAAATGAGGCATGGGATATGTACATTATAAGTACAGTGACATACACAGAGCAGAACAGTAGAAAATAACTGTGGTATGAAAGAATGGGTGGATGAATAGGTGGATAAGTTTATATATTTACTGATATAAAGGCCTCCCATTTTGCTCTCAAATTATCTAACTTGTATTATTTTAAAATTCTTTTTCTTTTTATAGTATTACTCATAAAAAGATGGAAAATGACTTTCAAGGAACAGATTCTCAAAATTACTAGAATAAAGCATTTTAGAGATTCAGAATGAGACAGTGCCTTGAAGCCAGACCTTTGACATCTTGTTTCTAGGCATGGCTGATCCAAATCTCCCCAGTTTTCTGGTCCAGTAACTATTCTATCCTCAAAGGCTGCTCTGGAAAAGATCAGTCTTGCAGGCTTCCAGAAGGACATGTCCATGGAAAATGTTAATAGCCAGGTATTTACACGGTTCTGTCACAAACCAATAAGTACCACTAATGGGTGCATTTATGGCGCTGCTATAAATTCTATATGTTCTGTACGCTAAGTAAAACTTTCTCTATTTTCTAGTTGTTTTGTTTGTGGAAGGGGAGAGGTAGTACATTTCTAGTTCTACCACTAAGGGACAGTATGATCCTGGGAAGTTCACCACCTCTTCAAGCTTCAGTTTTCTGACCCATAAAATGGGAACAATAATGGGGCTCGGGTTTCCCTGGTGGCGCAGTGGTTGAGAATCTGCCTGCTAATGCAGGGGACACGGGTTCGAGCCGTGGTCTGGGAAGATCCCACATGCCGCGGAGCAACTAGGCCCATGAGCCACAACTACTGAGCCTGCGCGTCTGGAGCCAGTGCTCCACAACAAGAGAGGCTGCGATAGTGAGAGGCCCGCGCACCGCGATGAAGAGTGGCCCTCGCTCGCCGTAACTAGAGAAAGCCCTCGTACAGAAATGAAGACCCAACACAGCCATAAATAAATAAGTAAATTAATTAATAAAAAAAATAATGGTGCTCATCTCTATGGTTATTCTGAAAATAAAGTGAAATAATATATATTAAGTATTTACTGTGGTGCCGGGAATATAGTCATATTCCTTAACTGTTCACTGGTTTATAATTATTACTGTTATCATTAGTGATCCACTTACCTGGAGAACCTTCATGACCCATCCTCCAGCAGCAAAAGTGCCTGTTCTGTAATCATTAAGATGTTTCTCCTAAAAAAAAAAAAAAGGAAACAGTATTTTCTTTTTCTTCCACTACTAATTTATCGGAAATGAAATTTTTATCAGGTATCTCATACCTGGTAAAATAAAAGGGAACCAAGTGACTTGCAACCCCTCCGCATGCCTATAAATTGTAGGTGGGGTGTTCATGTTCTCAGCATGTTATAGTCCTTCCAAGGTACAAAGAGGAATGACCATTGGATAAAGTGCCAGAGACACAGGTGGCCCAGACAGCAAGAGTGAAAGGCTCGTTGGGAACAGTAAATTAGAGTTCTGTCCCTCCAGTTGCCATGGCTCCCCACCATACAATACAGTTGATTTTAGCGTTGCAGCACCACATCCTATGGTTAGCACAATGCCCGTGACTTAGGCTTTCCACAGTTCCTGATGCCTTTTCCTTTGGGCTCAAAGTAGTAATCCTTCAGTAGAAGAATGGTATTTCATTTCACAGCCAGTTCTTTTTGGATCTCAGAGTTTCTCAGAACTTAAAGCCATGTAACTGATCTGGCAGAGATCCAGATCAGTTGGGGTTGTGGATAACATCCAGAACGACAGAGATAAGATGGTAATGGAGCTGCAGTTCTGTACCAGGATTTGACACTGTGGATCAGGAAGTGAGGGTGTAGGAACAGAGGTTCTTAGCAGTCACTAGTGTGAACCATAGCATCCTAACTCTGGAAAGGCTTTAGGGTATTCTGTCATTCCCAGCTGGCAAACAGGTGGCCTCAAGTCAGAATACACCCAAAGGAGACTTTTGTTTGATGCACACAGCTTTTAAAGATAATTTGTAGGAGACAGTAACATTTAAAATTGGGAAATTACAGATAAAAATCTAAATTTCCTGGCTCCTCATAAAGAATCTGAAGATTGTGATAATCCTAGGTCCAGCGGCAACAATCTGAGTATCAGATGCCCCCTTCAAGGCTTTACCAGGGTCCTTATCACCTCTCAAATCTCCTCAACATCAAGGCCAAAGGAGAGCCATCACTTACACTGAGAGTGTACTATAATATTTCCTGTAAACACATTTCCATCCAAAGTAGGAGAGTACAATATAGACTGAGAGAGCTTGTTTATTCCAAGAAAGATGGCAGAGAGCAAATGTATATTCAGATGTAAGGACAATTTCTATGTATTTAATATCCAAATAAACCATGCCTTTTTGTAAAGAATGTAATTTAAGACAGACACAACTGTGAAACAAACACATCCTGATTTAGTCATGATTCACCTAGCTGGTCCCACTGATATCTGAGTTTGTAGCCCTGGGCTAATCTGACTGCATCATTGTACAGGAGGAAAAACTGAGGCACAGAGAAAATGCCAAACCTCAGGAACACAGACCTCAGAGTGTCCTTGACCACTCTAGCACCAGGATATAAATCTATGAAAAAGTAACTTACAGTAAACTAGCAGGTGTCCAAGTGAATGGTTTGTGCTAAAAAGACAGACAGTGGAATAAAGCAGTCAGGAAGAGTGGGCAAAGGAGTAGGGCTTTGATCTAAATTTTGAAGGAAGGTATTTTGGACACATCATAGGCAACATCATATGCAACACTGCAAATCCTTTTGGTGGTGACCAGTTCTGTGGAGCCTTCAATCAGCTTTGCGCAGGTCCTGCTCTGAGGCTTGGCATTCACACATGCACAACCCAAAAGTGCAGGGGAGTTAATACTCCTTGGAGTAACCATTGAATAAAGGGGATGGGAACTAATGGCTAAATGTTTCCCTCTTTATTTCCTCCAAGTTCACACTTGTAAGACAACCTCATATGACTTCTCAAAAGCAACACTCTCCAGGTGTGGAGAAAAGGGAACCCTCCTACACCACTGGTGGGAATAAATTGGTGCGGCCACTATGGAGAACAGTATGGAGGTTCCTTACAAGCTAAAAGTAGAGTTACCATATGATCCAGCAATCCCTTTCCTGGGCACATATCCAGAGAAAACTCTACTTCGAAAAGATACATGCACCCCAATGTTAATAGAGCACTATTTACAATAGCCAGGACATGGAAGCAACGTAAGTGTCCATCGACAGATGAATGGATAAAGAAGATGTGGTACATATAAACAATGGAATATTACTCAGCCATAGAAAAGAATGAAATAATGCCATTTGCAACAACATGGATGGACCTAGAGATTATCACACTAAGTGTAGTCAGTCAGACAGAGAAAGACAAATACCATATGCTATCACTTATATGTGGAATCTAAAATATGATACAAATGAACTTATTTACAAAACAGAAACAGATGCACAGTCATAGAAAACAAACTTATGGTTACCAAAGGGGAAAGAGTGGGGAGGGATAAATTAGGAGTTTGGGATTAGCAGATACAAACTATTATTATTATACATAAAATAAACAACAAGGTCCTACTGTATAGCACAAGGAATTATATTCAATATCTTGTAATAAACCATAATGGAAAAGAAAATGAAAAAGAATATATCTATATTATATATAGATATCTGAATCACTTTGCTATACACCTGAAACACAATATTGTAAATCAACTATACTTCAATTTTAAAAAAAAGGAACACCCTCCTGTAATGGTTGCCAATCCAATGACACATTTCTCTTCTTCCTCCTCCAGTGTTAGTTCAGGCTGCTGGGTGGCTTAAACAACATTTATTTTTCACAGTTCTGGAGGCTGGGAAGTTCAAGATCACACCAGTAGATCTGGTGTCTAGTGAGGACCCACTTCCTGGCTTTTAGACAGCTGGCTTCTCACTGTGCCCTGACAAGAGGGAAAAGGAGAGGGAGAGGGAAAAGGAGAGGGAGAGGGAAAAGGAGAGGGAGAGGGAAAAGGAGAGGGAGAGGGAGAGGATCTTTTGTGTCTCTTCTTACAAGAGCACTGATCTCATTCATGAGGGATCCACCCTCTTGACCCAATTACCTCTCAAAGCCCTTACCTCCAAATACCATCACACTGAGGATTAGGCTTCAACATATGAATTTTGGAAGAACACAAACATTCAGTCCATAGCACCTAGTCACCCTAATCATCATTCCTGGTAACAGGGAACACATCCCCCAATAAACTACTCTCCCAGAAGCCTTCATCTCAGGCCTTGCTTTAGGGAACTTAGGCTAAAACACAAAGTTCAGTGGTAGTAGAAAGTAGATATCATTTCAAATAGGAAGGAAGGTGGTATTCAGAGGACAGGACTGCATATCTACAATGTAACCCTTTTTGGCAAAAGAATACCTGGGAATAACTGGTTTCCTTGGTATTTTATCATACAAACTCTTGTAAGTTTTAATTAAAGGATGTTAGAAATGTCCTAAGAACACCCTGTTCAGTGACTCATTCCCAAAAGTAGTTGAAAGAGAACTGTAAGCTTAAAACATCACAGGAGTTAGGATTGAGGTTTATTTTCTTTTCACTTTAATAGTCAAGTCAAAATATTTAAGAAATTTTCAACTGAATACAACAGTCAAAATTTTTAGAATTCTCTCAAGATACGTCCAAAAATTCAAATTATGTCATTATTTAAAACACTGTTTTATATTTTAAGTGGGTTTGAATTTTATAGTCTGGTTTGACACTTCTTGATAATTTTTATGAGTGAAGTCTAGGTTTTTTCCTTTCAGGATACCAAAGGTAAGATTCAGAATGCTTTCTAAAGGCGCTTAGTCAGGAAAACATGTGTGTGTGCTATTTGACAGTAGATGAAGATAGTTCTGGTCTAGCACTCCTCCCTGGATGACCTTAGCCAAGTTCCTGTCCCTCTGTGACTCAGTTTCCACATGTGTCAAATGAAGGACCCTAACCATATTCTTAGGAGGAAACCCACACATTTTTTAGTTCAGCCCTAGGGTGTGAATCCCTTCATTAGACATCCCAGAAAACTAAACATCCCCCTTTAGCATGAATATTCCCCATAGACCTCCATCCCATGCTTTCCAAAAGAGCCCATTCCTTGTTTTGGAGTGTGCTAACCTTTTCCTACTGGCCAAAGTGCCAGTTTAAAATTCTCATGAATGGAGAAAAGACAGTTGTTTGTTTCATGCTTGCTTACTTACTTGTTTATTTATCTGGCTTATAGCAGACTTGCTCCAAATATAATTCAATGTGGCAAAGAAGTTTCACAAGTCTAAGAGTCCTGAATTCACCAACAGTGTCAATGATTTTCTTGCTATGTTTTATGTTCATTTTAGTCAGCTCTGAAATTTCCTTCCAAAAAACTCTTGGACTTCTGTGGCTTTAATTAATTCCCCAGTCTGCAACACTAAGAAACATTTTTTTTCCCAAACACATGATTCCTCAGAGCACTGGAAGTGTCATGACCTGACTGGTGGTAGATACACACCCTAAAAACCCACCTCTGCCCCCATGTAAGCCTGATTCTACTTATTTCTCTGGCCTTCAATCTATATTTCATGTCCAGCATCAGTATAGCTGGGACTAAATATCAGTTATATTAATCCCAGTCTTAGCCTCAGGATAATACTTCAAAAACTCTTCTCAGAAGCAAGTGCATGGCAGAGAGCTCTCACCTGGCCCTCTCCTTGACTCCAGCCTGGGAAGATCTGGAATCAGGCACTGGGGTGGGTCCTCTGGTGTGGGTACCATCTGATGAAGCATCTGTAGGTGTCAGAGCCTGGCTGACATCCAGATCTTTCCTTCTGGCTGGACTTCATTGGCCAAATGTGGCCTTTTAGCTCACATCTGTCCTCCAGGCTGGCCACATAGTGGGTACTAGTATTTTGGCAGACTGTAAAAGCACCCCCATTACAGCTGTCTCTGTGTGGTCCTGCACATCCAATCCTCTTAATTAGCTGACTTGCCTTAAGCTCACTATTCAGAATCTTGCCCCTAAATGTAACAGTATAGTCTTCCCCATAGAGATTTTGCACATTTTTCATTAGATTCACTCCTAGGTACTTGGTATTATGTTTGCTTCTATAATGAAATCTATTTTTTAAATTTCTTTTTCTAATTGTTTCTGGTTTATGGAACCATAACTAGATTCCTACAGTAAAATTCTGTGATAACAGGCTCAGTAATAATGCAGATTTGGATATAAAACAGTTGGTGTTTGAGTTCTCTGTCTGGCATCCATTATCATACGTATGTAGCCTAAAGTCTGTGTCTTCTGGGGGCAGGAGGGACATAATTAGGAAGTGACTGCTTCAGCTTCATGGCCATGTGGGACTTCCTTGGGTCAGTATATAGTCAATTGGGTAAAGAATAAGTTTCATCATTGTCATTTTGTACTTGGTGGGTCAACAAACATCATCTAAATTATTTTACTTTACAAGAACCTCACCAGAAATGAATCCTTACATTTTACTGAGTGCATTTTTGGACCACGCTTATAACATTATGGTGGGATATTGAAGCATACTGATTTCATTCCCAGCAATCTTGCTAAATTTGTTAATTGCCTCTAATACTTTGCTATAGATCCCTTAAAATTTTCTATGTCTGCTATAAATAATAAAATTACGGGGGGGAGGGACCTTCAAGATGGCAGAGGAGTAAGACATGGAGATTACCTTCCTCCACACAAATACATCAAAAATACATCTACATGTGGAACAGCTCCTACAGAACACCTACTGAACGCTGGAAGAAGACCTCAGATTTCCCAAAAGGCAAGAAACTCCCCAAGTACCTGGGTAAGGCAAAAGAAAAAAGAAAAAGCAGAGACAAAAGAATAGGGATGGACCTGCACTTCTGGGAGGAAGCTGTGAAGGAGGAAAACTTGCCACACACTAGGAAGCCCCTTCACTGGTGGAGACGGGGGGTGGCGCGGGGTGGGAAGCTGTGGAGCCACAGAGGAGAGCGCAGCAACAGGGGTGCAGAGGGTAAAGCAGAGAGATTCCCGCACAGAGGATCGGTGCCGACCAGCACTCACCAGCCCGAGAGGCTTGTCTGCTCACCCGCCGGGACGGGTGGGGGCTGGGAGCTGAGGCTCGGGCTTCGGAGTTCAGATCCCAAGGAGAGGACTGGGGTTGGCTGCATGAACACAGCCTGAAGGGGGCTAGTGCACCACAGCTAACCGGGAGAGAGTCCAAGAAAAAGTCTGGAGCTGCCTAAGAGGCAAGAGACCATTGTTTCAGGGTGCACAAGGAAAGGGGATTCAGAGCACCGCCTAAACAAGCTCCAGAGACAGGTGTGAGCCACGGCTATTAGCGCAGACACCAGAGACAGGCATGAATCACTAATGCTGCTGCTGCAGCCACCAAGAATCCAGTGTGCAAGCACAGGTCATTATCCATATCCGCCCCCTGGAGCCTGTGCAGCCCACCACTGCCAGGGTCCCACGATCCAGGGACAACTTCCCCAGGAAAACACTCAGCACACCTCAGGCTGTTGCAACGTCATGGCAGCCTCTGCCCCTGCAGGCTCACCCTGCATTCCGATTATGATTTCAGTACCCCTCCCTCCCCCCAGCATGAGTGAGCCACAGCCCCCTAATCAGCCACTGCTAATCAGCCGCTGCTTTAACCCCTTCCTCTCTGGGCAGGGAACAGGTACCTGAGGACAGCCTACAAGCAGAGGTGGGGCCAAAAGAAAACCTGAACCCCAGGAACTGTGCAAACAAAGAAAAGAAAAGGAAATTTCTCTGTGCAGCCTCAGGAGCAGTGGATTAAATCCCAACAATCAACTTGATGTACCCTGTATCTGCGGAACTGAATAGATATCGTATCACCCCAAAACTGAGGTGGTGGACTTTGGGTTTGCTGTCTGCGACTGACTTGTTTCTGATTTTTATGTTTATCTTAGTATAGTTTTTAGTGCTTGTTATCATTGGGGATTTGTTTTATTGCTTTGGTTGCTCTCTTTTTTAATTATTACTTTTTAAATTTTTATCTTAATATTTTTTTTACTTTAATAATTTTAGGTTTTTATTTTTATTTATTTACTATTTTTTTTCTTTTTTCTCCCTTTTCTTCTAAGCCACGTGGCTAACAGGGTCTTGGTGCTCCAGCTTGGTGTCAGGCCTGAGCCTCTGAGATGCGAGAGCTGAGTTCAGGACACTGGACCAGCAGAGACCTCCCGGTGCTATGTAATATCAACTGGTGAGAACTCTCCCAGAGATCTCCATCTCAATGCTAAGACCCAGCTCCACCCAAAGGCCACCAAGCTCCAGTGCTGGATGCCCCATGCCAAACAACTACCAAGAAAGAACACAACCCCACCCATTAGCAGAGAGGCTGCCTAAAATCATAATAAGTTCACAGACACACTAAAACACACCACCAGATGTCGTCCTGTCAACCAGAAAGACAAGATCCAGCTCCACCCACCAGAACACAGGCACCAGTCCCCTCCACCAAGAATCCTACACAAACCACTGAACCAACCTTAGCCACTGGGGGCAGACACCAAAAACAATGGGAACTACGAACCTGCAGCTTGCGAAAAGGACACTCCAAACACAGTAAGTTAAGCAAAATGAGAAGACAGATAAATACACAGCAGATGAAGGAGCAAGGTAAAAACCCACCAGACTAAACAACTGAAGAAGAAATAGGCAATATATGTGAAAAAGAATTCAGAGTAATGATAGTAAAGATGATCCAAAATCTTGGAAATAGGAGACAATACAAGAAACGTTTAACAAGGACCTAGAAGAACTAAAGAGCAAACAAACAATGGTAAACAACACAATAAATGAAATTAAAAATTCTCTAGAAGGAATCAATAGCAGAATAACTGAGGCAGAAGAAGAGATAAGTGACCTGAAAATAAAATAGTGGAAGTAACTACTGCAGAGAAGAATAAAGAAAAAAGAATGAAAAGAATTGACCACAGTCTCACAGACTTCTGGGACAATATTAAATGCACCAACATTCGACCTACAGGGGTCCCAGAAGAAGAAAAAAGAAAGGGACTGAGAAAATATTTGAAGAGATTATAGTTGAAAACTTCCTTAATATGGGAAAGGAAATAGTCAGTCAAGTCCAGGAAGGACAGAGAGTCCAGTACAGGATAAATTCAAAGAGAAACACGCCAAGATACATATTAATCAAACTATCAAAAATTAAAAACAAAGAAAAAATATTAAAAGCAGCAAGGGAAAAGGAACAAATAACATACGAGGAAATCCTATTAAACTTAACAGCTGATCTTTCAGCAGAAACTCTGCAAGCCAGAAGGGAGTGACAGGACATATTTAAAATGATGAAAGGGAAAAACCTACAACCAAGATTACTCTACCCAGCAAGGATCTCATTCAGATTTGACAGAGAAATTAAAAACATTTACAGACAAGCAAAAGTTAAGAGAATTTAGCACCACCAAACTACCTTTACAACAAATGCTAAAGGAACTTCTCTAGGCAGGAAACACAAGGGAAGGAAAAGACCTACAATAACAAACTCCAAACAATTAAGAAAATTGTAATAGGAACACACATATAGATAATTACCTTAAATGTAAATGGATTAAATGCTCCAACAAAAAGACACAGACTGGCTGAATGGATGCAAAAACAAGACCATCTATATACTGTCTACAAGAAACCCACTTCAGACCTAGGGACACATACAGACTGAAAGTGAGGGGATGGAAAAAGATATTCCATGCAAATGGAAATCAAAAGAAAGCTGGAGAAGCAATTCTCATAGACAAAACAGACTTTAAAATAAAGACTATTATATGAGACAAAGAGGACACTACATAATGATCAACGGATCAATCCAAGAAGAAGATATAACAATTGTAAACATTTATGCACCCAACATAGGAGCACCTCAATACATAAGACAAATGCTAACAACCATAAAAGGGGAAATCAACAGTAACACAATCATAGTAGGAGACTTTAACACCTCACTTACACCAACTAACAGATCATCCAAAATGAAAACAGTAAGGAAACACAAGCTTTAAATGATACATTACACAAGAAGGACTTAATTGACCTTTATAGGACATTCCATCCAAAAACAACAGAATACACTTTCTTATCAAGTGATCATGGAACATTCTCCAGGATAGATCATATCTTGGGTCACAACATAAGCCTCAGTAAAGTTAAGAAAACTAAAATCATATCAAGTATCCTTTCTGACCACAATGCTATGAGACTAGATATCAATTACAGGAAAAAAAACTGTAAAAAATATAAAGACGTGGAGGCTAAAAAATACGCTACTAAATAACCAAGAAATCACTGAGGGAATCAAAGAGGAAATCATAATATACCTAGAAACAAATGACAGTGAAAACACGATGGCCCAAAACCTATGGGATGGAGCAAAAGCATTTCTAAGAGGGAAGTGTATAGCAATACAATCCTACCTCAAGAAACAACAAACATCTCAAATAGACAGCCTAACCTTACACCTAAAGCAATTAGAGAAAGAAGAAGAACAACAACAAAAAAACCCAAAGATAGTAGAAGGAAAGAAATCATGAAGATCAGAACAAATAAATGAAAAAGCAATGAAGGAATGATAGCAAACATCAATAAAACTGAAAGCTGGTTCTTTGAGAAGATAAACAAAATTGATAAACCATTAGCCAGCCTCATCAAGAAAAAAAGGGAGAAGATTCAGATCAACAGAATTAGAAAAGAAAAAGGAGAAGTAACAAATCACACTGCAGAAATACAAAGGATCATGAGAGATTACTACAAGCAACTATATGCCAATAAAATGAACCTGGAAGAAATGGACAAATTCTTAGAAAAGCACTACCTCCCGAAACTGAACCAGGAAGAAATAGAAAATATAAACAGACCTATCACAAGGACTGAAATTGAAGCTGTGATAAAAGATCTTCCAACAAACAAAAGCCCAGGACCAGATGGCTTCACAGGCGAATTCTATCAAACATTTAGAGAAGAGCTAACACCTATCCTTTTCAAACTCTTCCAAAATATAGCAAAGGGAGGAACACTCCCAAACACATGCTGAGGGGCCACCATCACCTTGATACCAAAATCAGAAAAGATGTCACAAAAAAAGAAAACTATAGGCCAATATCACTAATAAACATAGATGCAAATATCCTCAACAAAATACTAGCAAAAAGAGTCCAACAATACATTAAAAGGATCATACACCATGATCAAGTGGTGTTTATGCCAGGAATGTAAGGATTCTTCAGTATATGCAAATCAATCAATGTGATACACCATATTAACATATTGAAGGATAAAAAGCATATGATAATCTCAGTAGATGCCGAAAGGCTTTTGACAAATTTAACACCCATTAATGATAAAAACTCTCCAGAAAGTAGGCATAGAGGGAACTTACCTCAACATAATAAAGGCCATGTGACAAACCCACTGCTAACATCATTCTCAATGGTGAAAAAATGAAATAATTTCCTGTAACATCAGGAACAAGACAAGGTTGCCCATTCTCACTACTATTATTCAACACAGTTTTGGAAGCTTTAGCCACAGGAATCAGAGAAGAAAAATAAATAAAAGGAATCCAAATTGGGAAAGAAGAAGTAAAACTGTCACTGTTTGCAGATGACGTGATACTATACATAGAGAATCCTAAAAATGCTACCAGAAAACTACTAGAGCTAATCAATGAACTTGGTAAAGTAGCAGGATACAAAATTAATGCACATAAATCTCTTGCATTCCTATACACTAATGATGAAAAATCTGAAAGAGAAATTAAGGAAACACTCCCATGTACCAAAGCAACAAAAAGAATAAAATTCCTAGGAATAAACCTACCTAGGGAGACAAAAGACCTGTATGCAGAAAATTATAAGACACTGATGAAAGAAATTAAAAATGATACAAACACATGGAGAGATATACCATGTTCTTGGATTGGAAGAATCAACATTGTGAAAATGACCATACTACCCAAAGCAATGTACAGATTCAATGCAATCCCTATCAAACTACCAATAGCAATTTTTCACAGAACTAGAACAAAAAATTTCACAACTTGTATGGAAATACAGAAGACGCCAAATAGCCAAAGCAATCTTGAGAAAGAAAAATGGAGCTGGAAGAATCTGGCTCCCTGACTTCAGACTATACTACAAAGCTACAGTAATCAAGACAGTATGGTACTGGCACAAAAACAGAAATATAGATCAATGGAACAGGATAGGAAGCCCAGAGATAAACCACACACATATGGTCACATTATCTTTGATAAAGGAGGCAAGAATATACAATGGAGAAAAGACAGCCTCTTCAATCAGTGCTCCTGAGAAAACTGGACAGTCACATGTAAAAAATGAAATTAGAACACTTCCTAACACCATACATAAAAATAAACTCAAAATGGAATAAAGACCTAAATGTAAGGCCAGACACTATAAAACTCTTAAAGGAAAACATAGGCAGAACACTCTATGACATAAATCACAGGAAGATCCCTTTTGACCCACTTCCTACCAAAATGGAAATAAAAACAAAAGTAAGCAAATGGGACCTAATGAAACTTAAAAGCTTTTTCACAGCAAAGGAAACTATAAACAAGACGAAAAGACAACCCTCAGAATGGGAGAAAATATTTGCAAAGGAAGCAACTAACGAAGGATTAATCTCCAAAATATATAGGCAGCTCATGCAGGACAATATTAAAAAAGCAAACAACCCAATCCAAAAATGGGCAGAAGACCTAAATAGACATTTCTCCAAAGAAGACATACAGATGGCCAACAAACACCTGAAAGGATGCTCCACATCACTAATCATTAGAGAAATGGAAATCAAAACTACAATAAGGGCCCGCCCCCCCAGAATGCACGGCGCAGGCAGCATGACTCGCAGGGAGGTAGACCGCGGCCAGAACAGGGTCCCGGGTGTGCGTGGGGAGCGGGTTTCAGGGCGTCGGCCACGATGAACATGGTGCTGTCATGGGCGAACTAGCTGTTCGCCTTCTTGCTGAGTGTGATGGCGGCGCTCACCTTCGGCTGCTTCATCACCACTGCCTTCAAAGACTGGAGCGTCCCGGTGTGGCTGCACGTCTCGCGGATCATGCTAAAAAATGTAGAAGACTTCACTGGACATAGAGAAAGAAGTGATCTGGGATTCATTACATTTGATATAACTGCTTACTAGAAAATATATTTGATTGGAATGTTAAGCAGTTGTTTCTTTATTTATCAGCCGAATATTCAACAAAAAATAATGCTCTGAACCAGGTTGTTCTGTGGGACAAGATTGTTCTGAGAGGTGATAATCCAAAGCTGCTGTTGAAAGATATGAAAACAAAGTATTTTTTCTTTGATGATGGAAATGGTCTCAAGGGAAAGAGGAATGTCACTTTAACCCTATCTTGGAACATTGTACCAAATGCTGGAATTCTACCTCTTGTGACAGGATCAGGACATGTATCTGTCCCATTTCCAGATACATATGAAATAACAAAGAGTTATTAAATTATTCTGAATTTGAAACAGCATATTTTTATAACTAATGAATTGTATCTTGTTTATCTCTTCCCTTGCATCTTTATTTGTTTTGGGTTGTTACTTTTTTTTTTTTTGGTGTAAGAATGAACATCAAAAGGTATATTTGAAGAGAAAGGTTAATGTACTACTTAATTTTCCAAACAAAAACAAACAAAGGCCATCAGAGTGGAGTATTATAAGAATAAGACAGCCACATGAGAAGGATTTGTGAAATATTTATATTTGAAGTATTCCCTGTATTTCTATTATTCTTTATGGAATATGAAGTGAGCATGAAGGGTAGTTAAAACTTTCAGGTGCCTGTGGAGTTATAAGAACTCTATTTATGCCTTGCATTTATGCAAGTTCACACTGGATGTGATTTAGAAGCAGACATTCTCTATTACCTCTTTTAGGGTATGTCTGAATACTGGAAAAATTAATACAGTTGTTGGTGAGAAGCCTAGTTTACAAAATAGCGAAAAGTGATGAATTTTATTCCGTTTGTCTTAGGAATGCCCACAATGCTTGTTTTTCTGACAGGTGACTAGCAACTTTCTCCACTAAAGACTAAATACCTCTTTATATGCTGTAAATCATTCTAAATCATTTTAAAGTCTCTTAAGTCAACCAAAAAAAAAAAAAAAAACGAACTACAATAAGGTATCATCTCACACCAGTCAGAATGGCCATCATCAGAAAATCTACAAACAACAAATGCTAGAGAGGGTGTGGAGAAAAGGGAACCCTCTTGCACTGCTGGTGGGAATGTAAATTGATACAGCCACTATGGAGAACAGTATGGAGGTTCCTTAAAATACTAAAGATAGAATTACCATATGACCCAGCAATCCCACTAATGGCATATATCCAGAGAAAACCATATTTCAAAGAGAGACATACACTCCAGTGTTCACTGCAGCACTATTTACAATAGCCAGGTCATGGAAGCAACCTAAATGCCCATCGACAGACGAATGGATAAAGAAGGAGTGGTACATATATACAATGGAATATTACTCAGCTATAAAAAGGAACAAAATTGGGTCATTTGTAGAGACGTGGATGGACTTAGAGACTGTCATACAGAGGGACGTAAGTCAGAAAGAGAAAAACAAATATCATATATTAACGTAAATATGTGGAATGTAGAAAAATGGTACAGATGAACTAGTTTGCAAGGCAGAAATAGAGACACAGATGTAGAGAACAAACTTATGGACACCAAGGCGGGAAAGTGGGGGGAAGTGTGGAGGTGGTGGTGGGATGAACTGGGAGATTGGGATTGACGCGTATAAATTAATATGTATAAAATAGATAACTAATAAGAACCTGTTGTATTAAAAAATAAAATAAAAGGTTTAAAAAATTTAAAAATTAAAAAAACCAAAAAAATCTTCATTCTTCTTTACAGACAATTTTGGTAACTTATTTACTACCACTTTAACTTATATGCATTTGTTATGCAATTGATTCTTTGCTTTTTAAATTTCACAATATGTTACTATTACTTTTGTAAAGTTCATTACAGGAATAATTCAGAGATAGTGTGGATGTGGTTCTAGATCAACACAAAAAAGCAAGTATTCCGATTCACATGAATTTTTTGGCTTCCCACTGCATATGAGTTATAGTTACACTATACTGTAGTCTGTTGAGTGTGCAACAGCATCATATCTAAAAATATATATATATACCTTAATTAACAAATACTGCTAAAAAATGCTAACCATCATCTGAGACTTTAGTGAGTTGCAGTTGTAACATCAAAGATCACTGAGCACAGATCACCAAAACAAATGTAACGATGAAAACTTTAAAATATTTCAAGAATCACCAAAATGTGATACAGAGACATGAAGTGAGCAAACGCTGTTGGAAAAATGGTGTGAATAGACTTGCTCAATGCAGGGTTGCCACAAAGCTTCAATTTATAAAAAACACAATATCTGCTAAGCTTAATAGTAAGGCCCAATAAAATAAGGTGTGCCTGTATCTTTACTCTTTATTGTTTATTTCTTCTTGTATCTCAAATTTTACATCAGAGACCCTTTCCTTCTTCTGAAGTTTCTCCCTTAGAATTTACTTTAGTGAGGACCTGATGGTAGCAAACTCATTTAGTAACTGATTGTGTGAAAACAGTTTAATGTTTTTTAAATACCTTGAAATATAGAAGATATTTCTTTGTAACACTGAAGATAGTATTCCACTGGCTTTCTAGCTTCCTTTTTGTTGTCAAGAATTTGGCTTTCATTCTAGCACTAGGGCAGGCAAACTATACCCCACAAACAAATCCAGCCCATACCCTGTTTTCATTAACAAAGTTTTATTGTAATATAGCTAAGACCATTCATTACATATCACCTATGGCTTCCCTCACACTAATGGCAGAGCTGAGTGGTTGTGACAAAACTACGTGGCCCTCGAAGTCCCAAACAATTAGTTTTTGGCCCTTTTTAGAGAAATTTTGCTGACCCCTAACCTAGCATCCACTCCCTTTGAAGGTAATTTATTTTCCCTGGCTTCTCTGAAGATTTGTTTTTTCTGTGAATTTCTTCATGTTTATTACAATATGTTCTTTTATTTACCCTGCTTGAAAATTTTTGGAAATCTTGAATCTGTTAGTTGATATCGGTTATCAGTGCTTAGAAATTCTGAATTATTATCTCTTAGTTTTCTATTAGTATGTATAAAATTCACTAATCACTGGTTTCTAAAAAATACACATTTATGTTTCACAATTTCTGCAGGAGGGAATTCAAGAGTGGCTTAGCTGAGCAGTTCTGGATCAGAGTCATTCATAAGATGGCTTTCACAAATCAGCTGAAGCTGCAATCAACTAAAGGCTTACTAGAGCTGGCTTAACAAAGTGGTTAATTCACATGTCTAGTAAGTTAGTGCTGGTTGTTGGCAGAAAGCCTCAGTTCTCTTAACACTGGCCTCTACATACAACATAGTGTCCCCAGGACACGGTGTCTGACTACCTACACAGTAATCAATCCAGGAGAAAGAGAGTTAGGCAGAAGCTTCTCTTTTAATGACTTCATTTTAAAGTTCCCACAGCATTACTTACACCACATTTTACTAATTAAAAGCAACTCACTAAATATAGACAACATGCAAAGAAGAGGTGAATTAAGCTTCATCTAGTAAAGGGAGGAATGTCAAAGAATATGAACATATTTGAAAACCACCATATTATCCCTTTTATTTTCCTCACTCCTATTTTCTCTCACTTCATTTTTTTCTGGCACTCCAATTAAATATAGGTTAAGCCTTCTCACTGTATCTGTCTTTTACTTCTCTTCTGTATTTTCTACCTCTTTTTTCTCTTCCTACACTATTGGTAACTTCCTCTGACCATCTTCTAGTACATTAATTCTTTCATCAGCTATGTCTGATCTGCTATTAACCTCAACCACTTAGTTTTAAATTTCATTTTATTTCAATCGCAATTTTTTGCTCAAAAATAAATTGTTTCTAGAGGGAAGTGGCCAAGATGGCATAGTAGGAAGACCCTGAACTCATCTCCTCCCACAGACACACCAAAATTACAACTACTTACAAAGCATCTATCTATGAGAACAAACTGAAGACTAGCAGAAAAGATTTTCCATGATGAAAAACCTAAAGGAGGAACCATAATGAGATGAAATCAAAAGAAAGCTGGGTAGCAACACTTACATCAGACAAAATAGACTTTAAAACAGAATGTGCTCCCTCCCCCCTGGCCTGAGTGAGCCAGAGTCCCCGAAGCGGCTGCTCCTTTAACCCTGTCCTGTCTGAGCGAAGAACAGACACCCTCCAGCGACCTACACGCAGAGGCGGGGCCAAATCCAAAGCTGAGACCCGGGAGCTGTGGGAACAAAGAAGAGAAAGGGAAATCTCTCCCAGCAGCCTCAGAAACAGCGGATTAAATCTCCACAATCAACTTGATGTACCCTGCATCTGTGGAATACATGAATAGACAACAAATCATCCCAAATTGAGGAGCCCGGAGTCAGTGCTGTGCCTCTGAGGTGGGAGAGCCAACTTCAGGACACTGGTCCACAAGAGACCTCCCAGCTCCACATAATATCAAACGGCGAAAATCTTCCAGAGATCTCCATCTCAACACCAGCACCCAGCTTCACTCAACGACCAGCAAGCTACAGTGCTGGACACCCTATGCCAAACAACTAGCAAGACAGGAACACAACGCCACCCATTAGCAGAGAGGCTGCCTAAAATCATAAAAAGTCCGCAGACACCCCAAAACACACCACCAGACGTGGACCTGCCCACCAGAAAGACAAGATCCAGCCTCATCCACCAGAACACAGGCACTAGTCCCCTCCACCAGGAAGCCTACACAACCCACTAAACCAACCTTAGCCACTGGGGACAGACACCAAAAACAAAGGGAACTACGAACCTGCAGCCTGCAAAAAGGAGACCCCAAACACAGTAACATAAGCAAAATGAGAAGACAGAAAAACACACAGCAGGAGAAGGAGCAAGATAAAAACCCACCAGACCTAACAAATGAAGAGGTAATAGGCAGTCTACCTGAAAAAGAATTCAGAATAATGATGGTAAAGATGATCCAAGATTCTATTTCCCAGATCCAAAATCTTGGAAATAGAATAGACAAAATGCAAGAAACAGTTAACAAGGACCTAGAAGAACTAAAGATGAATCAAGCATCGATAAAAACCCAATAAATGAAATGAAAAATACTCTAGATGGGATCAATAGCAGAATAACTGAGGCAGAAGAACGGTAAGTGAGGTGGAAGATAAAATAGTGGAAATAACTGATGCAGAGCAAAATAAAGAAAAAGAATGAAAAGAACAGAGGACAGTCTCAGAGACCTCTGGGACAACATTAAACGCACCAACATTCGAATTATAGGGGTTCCAGAAGAAGAAGAGAAAAAGAAAGGGACTGAGAAAATATTTGAAGAGATTATAGTTGAAAACTTCCCTAATATGGGAAAGAAATAGTTAATCAAGTCCAGGAGGCACAGAGAGTCCCATACAGAATAAATCCAAGGAGAAATACTCCAAGACACATATTAATCAAACTGTCAAAAATTAAACACAAAGGGCTTCCCTGGTGGCGCAGTGGTTGAGAGTCTGCCTGCCGATGCAGGGGACGTGGGTTCGTGCCCCGGTCCGGGAGGATCCCACATGCCGCGCAGTGGCTAGACCCGTGAGCCATGGCCACTGGGCCTGCACGTCCAGAGCCTGTGCTCCGCAGCGGGAGAGGCCACGACAGTGGGAGGCCCGTATAACGCAAAAAAAAAAAAAAAAAAAAAAAAATTAAACACAAAGAAATCATATTAAAAGCAGCAAGGCAAAAACAACAAATAACACACAAGGGAATCCCCATCAGGATAACAGCTGATCTCTCAGCAGAAACTCTACAAGCCAGAAGGGAGTGGCAGGACATAATTAAAGTGATGAAGGAGAAAAACCTGCAACCAAGATTACTCTACCCAGCAAGGATCTCATTCAGATTTGATGGAGAAATTAAAACGTTTACAGACAAGCAAAAGCTGAGAGAGTTCAGCACCACCAAACCAGCTTTACAACAAATGCTAAAGGAACTTCTCTAGGCAAGAAACACAACGAAGGAAAAGAACTACAATAACGAACCCAAAACAATTAAGAAAATGGGCATAGGAACATACATATCGATAATTACCTTCAATGTAAATGGACAAATGCCCCCACCAAAAGACACAGATTGGCTGAATGGATACAAAAACAAGACCCACATATATGCTGTCTACAAGAGACCCACTTCAGACCTAGAGACACATACAGACTGAAAGTAAGGGAATGGAAAAAGATATTCCATGCAAATGGAAACCAAAAGAAAGCTGGAGTAGCAATTCTCATATCAGAAAAAATAGACTTTAAAATAAAGACTATTAGAAGAGACAAAGAAGGACACTACATAATGATCAAGGGATCGATCCAAGAAGAAGACATAACTAACAATTGTAAATATTTATGCACCCAACATAGGAGCACATCAATACATAAGGCAAATAATAACAGCCATAAAAGGAGAAATCGACAGTAACACAATCATAGTAGGGGACTTTAACACCCCACTTTCACCAATGGACAGATCATCCAAAATGAAAATAAATAAGGAAACACAAGCTTTAAATGATACATTAAACAACATGGACTTAATTGATATTTATAGGACATTCCATCCAAAAACAACAGAATACACATTTTTCTCAAGTGCTCATGGAACATTCTCCAGGATAGATCATATCTTGGGTCACAAATCAAGCCTTGGTAAATTTAAGAACATTGAAATTGTATCAAGTATCTTTTCTGACCACAATGCTATGAGACTAGATATCAATTACAGGAAAATATCTGTAAAAAATACAAACACATGGAGGCTAAACAATACACTACTTAATAACGAAGTGATCACTGAAGAAATCAAAAAGGAAATTAAAAAATACCTAGAAACAAATGACAATGGAGACACAACGACCCAAAACCTATGAGATGCAGCAAAAGCAGTTCTAAGAGGGAAGTTTATAGCAATACAATCCTACCTTAAGAAACAGGAAACATCTCGAATAAACAACCTAACCTTGCACCTAAAGCAATTAGAGAAAGAAGAACAAAAACATCCCAAAGTTAGCAGAAGGAAAGAAATCATAAAAATCAGATCGGAAATAAATGAAAAAGAAATGAAGGAAATGATAGCAAAGATCAATAAAACTAAAAGCTGGTTCTTGGAGAAGATAAACAAAATTGATAAACCATTAACCAGACTCATCAAGAAAAAAAGGGAGAAGACTCAAATCAATAGAATTAGAAATGAAAAAGGAGAAGTAACAACTGACACTGCAGAAATACAAAAGATCATAAGAGATTATTACAAGCAACTCTATGCCAATAAAATGGACAACCTGGAAGAAATGGACAAATTCTTAGAAATGCACAACCTGCCAAGACTGAATCAGGAAGAAATAGAAAATATGAACAGACCAATCACAAGCACTGAAATTGAAACTGTGATAAAAAATCTTCCAACAAACAAAAGCCCAGGACTAGATGGCTTCACAGGCGAATTCTATCAAGCATTTAGAGAAGAGCTAACACCTATCCTTCTCAAACTCTTCCAAAATATAGCAGAGGGAGGAACACTCCCAAACTCATTCTACGAGGTCACCATCACCTTGATACCAAAACCAGACAAGGATGTCACAAAGAAAGAAAACTACAGGCCAATATCACTGATGAACATAGATTCAAAAATCCTCAACAAAATACTAGCAAACAGAATCCAACAGCACATTAAAAGGATCATACACCATGACCAAGTGGGGTTTATTCCAGGAATGCAAGGATTCTTCAATATACGCAAATCAATCAACGTGATACACCATATTAACAAATTGAAGGAGAAAAAACATATGATCTTCTCAATAGATGCAGAGAAAGCTTTCGACAAAATTCAACACCCATTTATGATAAAAACCCTGCAGAAAGTAGGCATAGAGGGAACTTTCCTCAACATAATAAAGGCCATATATGACAAACCCACTGCCAGCATCGTCCTCAATGGTGAAAAACTGAAACCATTTCCACTAAGATCAGGAACAAGACAAGGTTGCCCACTCTCACCACTCTTATTCAACATAGTTTTGGAAGTTTTAGCCACAGCAATCAGAGAAGAAAAGGAAATAAAAGGAATCCAAATCGGAAAAGAAGAAGTAAAGCTGTCACTGTTTGCAGATGACATGATACTATACATAGAGAATCCTAAAGATGCTACCAGAAAACTACTAGAGCTAATCAATGAATTTGGTAAAGTTGCAGGATACAAAATTAATGCACAGAATCTCTGGCATTCCTATATACTAATGATGAAAAATCTGAAAGTGAAATCAAGGAAACACTCCCATTTACCATTGCAACAAAAAGAATAAAATATCTAGGAATAAACCTACCTAAGGAGACAAAAGACCTGTATGCAGAAAATTATAAGACACTGATGAAAGAAATTAAAGATGATACAAATAGATGGAGAGATGTACCATGTTCTTGGATTGGAAGAATCAACATTGTGAAAATGACTCTACTACCCAAAGCAATATACAGATTCAATGCAATCCCTATCAAACTACCACTGGCATTTTTCACAGAACTAGAACAAAAAAATTCACAATTTTTATGGAAACACAAAAGACCCCGAATAGTCAAAGCGATCTTGGGAACGAAAAATGGAGCTGGAGGAATCACGCTCCCTGACTTCAGACTATACTACAAAGCTACAGTAATCAAGACAGTGTGGTACTGGCACAAAAACAGAAAGATAGATCAATGGAACTGGATAGAAAGCCCAGAGATAAACCCACGCACATATGGTCACCTCATCTTTGATAAAGGAGGCAGGAATGTACAGTGGAGAAAGGACAGTCTCTTCAATAAGTGGTGCTGGGAAAACTGGACAGGGACATGTAAAAGTATGAGATTAGATCACTCCCTAACACCATACACAAAAATAAGTTCAAAATGGATTAAAGACCTAAATGTAAGGCCAGACACTAACAAACTCTTAGAGGAAAACATAGGCAGAAGACTCTATGACATAAATCACAGCAAGATCCTTTTTGACCCACCTCCTAGAGTAATGGAAATAAAGACAAAAATAAACACATGGAACCTAATGAAACTTCAAAGCTTTTGCACAGCAAAGGAAACCATAAACAAGACCAAAAGACAACCCTCAGAATGGGAGAAAATATTTGCAAATGAAGCAACTGACAAAGGATTAATCTCCAAAATTTATAAGCAGCTCATGCAGCTCAATAACAAAAAAACAAACAACCTAATCCAAAAATGGGCAGAAGACCTAAATAGACATTTCTCCACAGAAGATATACAGACTGCCAACAAACACATGAAAGGATGCTCAACATCTTTACTCATTAAAGAAATGCAAATCAAAACTACAATGAGATATCATCTCACACCAGTCAGAATGACCATCATCAAAAAATCTAGAAACAATAAATGCTGGAGAGGGTGTGGAAAAAAGGGAACACTCTTGCACTGTTGGTGGGAATGTGAATTGGTACAGCCACTATGGAGAACAGTATGGAGGTTCCTTAAAAAACTACAAATAGAACTACCATATGACCCAGCAATCCCACTACTGGGCATATACCCTGAGAAAACCATAATTCAAAAAAAGTCATGTACCAAAATGTTCATAGCAGCCCTATTTACAATAGCCCGGAGATGGAAACAACCTAAGTGTCCATCATCGGATGAATGGATAAAGAAGATGTGGCACATATATACAATGGAATATTACTCAGCCATAAAAAGAAACGGAATTGAGCTATTTGTAATGAGGTGGATGGACCTAGAGTCTGTCATACAGAGTGAAGTAAGTCAGAAAGAGAAAGACAAATACTGTATGCTGACACATATATATGGAATTTAAGGGAAAAAAAATTTCATGAAGAACATAGGGGTAAGACCGGAATAAAGACACAGATCTACTAGAGAATGGACTTGAGGATATGGGGAGGGGGAAGGGTAAGCTGTGACAAAGCGAAAGAGCGGCATGGACATATATACACTACCAAACGTAAGGCAGATAGCTAGTGGGAAGCAGCCGCATAGCACAGGGAGATCAGCTCGGTGCTTTGTGACCGCCTGGAGGGTTGGGATAGGGAGGGTGGGAGGGAGACGCAAAAGGGAGGGGATATGGGAACATATGTATATGTATAACTGATTAAATTTGTTAATTAAAAAAAATTAAAAAAAACCAAAAAACACAAAGAATGTAACAAGAAACAAAAAGAACATAACATAATGATAAAGGGATTGATCCAACAAGAAGATATAACAATTATAAATATATATGTACCAACACAGGAGCACCTATATATATAAAGAAAATATTAACAAACATAAAGGGAGAAACTGACAGTAACAAAAATAGTAGGGGACTTTAACACCCACTTACATCAATGAACAGAACTTCCAAACAGAAAATCAGTAAGGAAACAGTGGCCTTAAATGACATATTAGATCAGATGGACTTAATATATGTTTTATATATATAAATATATATTATATATATATATAATATATATAACATTCTATCAAAAGCAGAACACATTTTTTTCAAGCACACATGGAACATTCTGCAGGATAGATCAGATGCTGGGCCACATAAAAAAGCCTCTATAAATTTAAGAAGACTGAAATCGTATTAAGCATCTTTTCCAATCACAACAGTACTGGAGTAGAAATCAACACAAGAATGAAACTACAAAAGAAAAAAAAATGGAAGCTAAACAACATGCTACTTAAAAACTAATGTCATACTGAAGAAAGCAAAGAAGAAATTAAAAAATACCTAGAGACAAAAACAGAAACACAATGACCTAAAATCTATGGAACAGAGCAAAAGCAGTTCTAAGAAGGAAGTTTATAGCAACACAAGTCTAACTCAGGAAACAAACAAAAAATCTCAAACAATCTAACCTTACACATAAAGGAACTAGAGAAAGAAGAACAAACAAAACCCAAAGTTAGTGGAAGGAAAGCAATACTAAATTTCAGAGTAGAAATAAATGAAACAGAGACTTAAAAAATAATGAAAAATACCAACAAACCTAAGAGCTGTTTCTTTGAAAAGTTAAATATAATTGATAACCCTTTAGCCAGAGTCATCCAGAAAATAAGAGGGCCCAAATAAATAAAATCAGAAAGGAAAGTGGAGAAGTTACAACACCACAGAAATACAGAGAATCATAAGAGATTGCTATGAACAGTTAGATGACAATAAAATGGACAACCCAGAAGAAATGGGTGAGTTCCTAGAAATGTACAATCTCCCAAGACTGAATAGGAAAAAATAGAAAACATAAAGATCAATCACCAGTAATCGAACTCAATCAGTAATTTTTAAATTTCCCCAAAACAGAAATCCAGGACTAGACAGCTTTAGAGGTGAATTCTGACAACCATTTAAAGAAGGGTTAATATATATATCCTTCTCAAACTATTCCAAAGTGTTGAAGAAGCACGAATGCTTCCAATCTCATTCTATGAGGCCATCACCACCCTGATACCAAAAATTAGACAAAGACACCACAAAAAAGGAAAACTATATGTTAATATCCCTGATGAACACTGATGCAAAAATCTTCAAAAAAATATTAGCGGACTTCCCTGGTAGCACAGTGATTAAGAATCTGCCTGTCAATGTAGGGGACACGGGTTCGATCCCTGGTCTGGGAAGATCCCACGTGCTGCGGAGCAACTAAGCCCGTGTGCCACAGCTACTGAAGCCTGCATGCCTAGACCCCGTGCTCCACAAGAGAAGCCACCACAATGAGAAGCCCATGCACCACAACAAAGAGTAGCCCCGACTCGATGCAACTAGAGAAAGCCCACGAGCAGAAACAAAGATGCAAAGCAATCAAAAACCAAATTCAATGATATATTAAAAGGATCATATACCATGATCAAGTGGGATTTATCCCAGGGTGCGAGAATGTTTCAATATCTGCAATTCAATCAATGTGATATACCACATTAACAAACTGCAGAATAAAAAATCATATGATCATCTCAATAGATGTAGAAAAAATCTTCTGACAGAATTCAACATCCATTTATGATAAAAACTCTTCACAAGGTGGCTACAGAGGGAACATACCTCAATATAATAAAGGCCATATATAACAGACATAAAGCCAACATTATCCTCAACAGTGAAAAGCTGAAACCATTTTCTCTATGATCAGGAACAAAACAAGGATTCCCACTCTTACCACTTTTATTCAACATAGTGTTGTAAGTCCTAGCCTTAGCAATCACAGAAGAAGAAAAATACATCCAGATTGGAGAGGAAGAAGTAAACCTGTCACTGTTTTCAGATTACATAATACTATATATAGAAAATCCTAAAGACACCACCAAAAACTACTAGATTAAATGAACTCAGTAAAATGGCAGGATACAAAATTAATACACAGAAATGTGTTGCCTTTACATATGCTAATAATGAACTATCAAAAAGAGAAATTAAGAAAATAATCATCAAAAAGAATAAAATTCCTAGGAATAAATCTAACTAAAGAGTTAAAAGACCTTTACCTGGAAAACTACAAGACACTGATAAAAGAAATTGAAGATGACACAAACAAATGGAAAGATATGCCATGCTCATGGATTGGAAGAATTAATATTGTTAAAATGACCATACTACTCAAGGCAATCTAGAGATTCAGTGCAACTCTCAACAAAATACCAATGGCATTTTTCACAGAACTAGAACAAATACTTCTAAAATTTGTATGGAAACACAATAAAACCCTGAATAGCCAAAGCAGTCTTGAGAAAGAATAACAAACCTGGAGGTATCACTCTCACTGATTTCAAAGTACAGGCATATTTTGTTTTATTGTACTTCACTTTACCACAGTTCACTGATATTGCATTATCTATAAATTGAAGGTTTGTGGCAATCCTGCATGAAGCAAATCTATTTGTGCCATTTTTCCAACAGTATTTTTTCACTTCATGTCTTTTTCATATTTTGGTAATTCTCACAAAATTTTGAACTTTTTCATTATTATTATATTTGTTATCATATTCTGTGATCAATGATCTTTGATGTTACTACTACAACTCACTGAAGGTTCAAATGATGGTTAGCATTTTTTAACAATAAAATATTTTTAGGGAATATAAGGCTATTGCATACTTAATAGACTAGAGCATAGTGTAAACATAACTTTTGTATGCACTGGGAAACCAAAAAAATTGTGTGACTCTCTTTATCATGATATTCACTTTATTGTGGCAATCTAGAACTGAACCTGCAATATCTCTGAGGTATCTCTGCCTGTACACTATAAATCTATAGTAATCAAAACAGTATAGTACTGACACAAAGACAGACTTACAGATCAACGGAACACAATAGAAAGCCCAGAGATAAACCCACGCACCTATGGTCAATTAACCTATGACAAAGTGGCAAGAATATACAAAGAGGAAAAGACAGCCTCTTCAGTAAATGATGTTGGGGAAACTGGACAACTACATGTAAAAGAATCATACTGGACTGCTTTCTCATACCATATACAAAAATAAGCTCAAAATGGATTAACAATTAAATGTAAGACCTGAAACCATAAAATTCCTCGAAGAAAATGTGGGCGGTACACTCTTTAACATCAGTCTCAGCAATATTTTTTTGGATCTGTTTCCTCAAACAAGAGAAAAAAAAGCAAAAATAAACAAATGGGACCTAATCAAACTAAAACCCTTTTGCACAAGGAAGGAAACTATCAACAAAACAAAAAGGCCATCTTCTGAATGCCAGAAGATATTGTAAACTATATATCCAATAACGGGTTAATATACAAAATATACAAAGAACTCATAAAACTCAACATCAAAAAAAACAAAACCTCATTAAAAAATGGGCAGAGGACCTGAACAGACACTTTTCCAAAGAAAATGTACAGATGGACAACAGACACTTGAAAAGACGCTCAACAAACTAATCGTTAGGGAAACATAAATCAAAACAATGAGATATCACCTCACACCTGTCAGAACTGCTGTCATCAAAAAGACAACAAATAAGTGTTGGCAAGGATGTAGAGAAAAAGGAACCCTTGTCCACTATTGGTGGGACTGTAAATTGGTGAAGCCATGGAGGTTCCCCACAAAAATAAATGTAGTACTGCCTTATGATCCAGGAATTTCACTTCTGGGTATTGAACCAAAAATAAAAAACACTAATTTGAAAAGATACGTGCATACCAATATTCACTGTAACATGATTTACAGTAGCCAAGATATGAAAGCAACCTTAGTGTCTATCAATAGATGAATGGATAAAGAAGATGTGGTATATACATACAATGGAATATTACTAAGATATGAAAAAAATTCTTGCCATTTGCAATAACCCAGATGGATCTAGAGGGCATTACACTATGTTAAATAAGTCAGACAGAGAAAGACAAATACTGTATGGCCTCACTTATATATGCAATCTAAAAAACAAAACATACAAACCAACAAAACAAAAACAGGCTCACCGATACACAGAACAAACAGGTGGTTGCCAGAGGGGAGGGACATGGGGGCAAAATAGGTGAAGGGGAATAAAGGTATAAACCTCCAGTTACAAAATAAGTAAGCCACAGAGATGTCATAATATACAGCATAAGGAATATGGTCAATAATACTGTAATAAGTTTGTATGGGGACACATGGTTACTAGACTTATCATGGTGATTATTTCACAACGTATGCAAATATCAAATCACTATGTAGTATATCTGAAACTAACCTAATATTGTATGTCAACAATATTTCAAAAAATAAAGCAGAAAATAACAACAAAGATACATAAATTGTTTCTAGATGTTCTGTGTTGTTCAATTTTCAGGTTTACTAACTTACCTCCAACAATCACGTATTCCTTGCAAATAGCTTAAATTTTGTATTGTATTTCTTTAAACATAATCAGCAATGTTGTTTTCAGATCTGTCTCTGTTAGCACCAGTATCTGAAGTCTTTGTGGGCTTACTTCTGCTCTCTCTGCTGATTTCTAACCATTGAGCCTAATCCTCTCATTGTGCCTCGATCTTTGAGTACATTGAACATTGTATTTGAAAAATTGTTTCACTCTGCCATGTACCTGGGGACCACCATGCATCCAGGAACATCTCTAAACAAGTTCAAGATTTGAGACTCCTTGGAAGACTTAGAAGATTCAATCCCTGACTGTAACTTCTCAAAAGAGCTTTCCCGGTTCTTGTTCTTTCTCTCACAGTGAGTAGAGCCTTTGGGAGTTGCAGCTGAATATGGTCATAGGATTGGTTAGACTCCCACCTTAAAGGGCCCTGGATTTTTATGTCCACTGTATCCCACAGAGTGACCAAATGACCTCCCTGAGGGAGCACTTGGTTCAAGTCTTGGTTCTAAGTAAATGTTAGAGCCAAGACTTGAACCAAAGCTTTTGCATTACCTTTATGCCATATCTGATCTCCACAATCAATAACTGTGATGATGACATTATTGTTCTTTCTTTCCCACAACACAACCTCCAGGGAAACATTTTACTTAGCAATGGTAAGTTATTATACATAAGTGCCTAGATATTCTAGAAGAGCAACCTACAAATGCTGAAGGAGAAGCACTGCCTTTTACTATCTGGACTGTCAATGGTCGGAAGCAAAACTTTCAACCTGAGTAACTCAAGAGGTGACAGCTGACAAGTGGGAAAACAACTGTCTACCTCTTGAGTTAGTGTTGCCATTGTTGAAGAAATTTAATGGCACTGTTTATAAAATAACAGGGCATTTTCTCATGGCACATGTCAGCAGGGCATCTGAATGATACACTGCATTGTTTTCAATCACAGTTTTATGAGGCCCACATTAAATATTGAAAACTGAGCTATATATTTAGAACAGTAATTAGTGTGCAGCCGCCTCTGTGCCTTATCCTCTGTTAAGATTTTAAAGTAAACCAAGGATGATGAATATTTAATGTACTGTACCTCATTGTCATCTGATAATAAGATTTGTTATAGGGTTATAAAATGTTATGTTAGGTTCTTACGGAACATAATTAATATAAAATATAGCTGAGCTCCCAGGCAGAGCTGCCTGATAATAAAAAAAGTAACAATAGAATGATAAGTGATATCAACCATTTCCTCCAAGGGCTTAGACGACAACCATCCAAGAGATGAGAAGATGCATTTGAGAACTAGATGCCCTCATGAAGCACTAAAGAGGAAAGAAGGAAGAAGACAGTGAAAGAAGCAAAAGCAAACAAGGGAAAAGATGGAGTGGGTAAAGGGCAAGGAAATAGGGCAAACAGAAGAGTAGAGAGTGACTGGGTGTGGGGATTATCCAAGGATCAGATGGAAGTTTGGAGGGAAACAATGCTAAAGGCCTTTCCCACATGTAGATCCTAGGATCCTGTGTTCCCTCTAAAGGGGATCAGAATATGCAACCTTTAAAACATGCCACTTTGGCATAGGATTATTTTGAGCTAAAGGAAATTGAGAAAAAGCAGACCTGGAAGATCTCTCTGCCTTCCCCTATATCTGCCTAAAAGCAGGACATAAATTTCCCTTGTGAAGCTGCCCCCCTTGTCCCATACCAGCAAGAGAAGAACAACCCTTATCACAGAGACAGAGATGGCACCGAAATGAGCCTGCATAAGAAAATCTTACTAAGTAATCTTTTCTGTCATTAGTTTCCCCACACATTTCCTACTCACCTTCTCACAGTTTATCACTCCTAAGACCCCAAACCCCCTTTCCTTTGTCTAATCACATGTCCTTTTGCTAGAATGCTCAATAAGCCCATTAGTCTAACCACTTCTTTGGGTTTTGCTTCTTTTCTGTGAAGCCCCCATGCACAAAAAATTTAAAATATTTACAACAATAAAAAACGTGTATCTCTTTTCTCCTGCTAATCTTTCTTTTGTCAATTTAATTGCAGGCTCCAGTCTCAAACCTAAAAGGGTAAAGTTTTTCCTCCCCTATACCTCACGGTCAAAAACTTCAACAGCCATAGGTATCTCATGGAGCCATTGATTTCATCTTGAGCATTATCTGAAAGAATCCAGTGGCCCTCCAGAAAAATCTCTGCTGTCCACAGAGTAAACTCTGAAAATAAAATAAGTATCACTTGCTAATAGCAATAGTAAACCAAGACAAGAGTTTAGACACTGTTGTTTATTTATGGTTCATTTTTATCAATCAGAGACACAGGACAAACTGTTAGAAGAGATATCAAAATCTAATTTGTGGTCACAGGTTTCTAAACTGTTAGCATCAGAAGGGACTCTGGCAATCACAAGAGCATACGGTAGATTCCACATATAAGTGGTATCATATGATATTTGTCTTTGTCTGTCTGGCTTATTTCACTTAGTATGATAATCTCTAGGTCCATCCATGATACAAATGAACTTGTATACAAAACAGAAATAGACCCACAGACATAGAAAACTAACTTATGGTTACCAAAGGGGAAAGGTGGGGATGGATAAATTAGGAGTGTGGGATTAACACACACACACAACTATATATAAAATAGATAACTAACAAGGACCTACTGTATAGCACAGGGAACTATACTCAATATTTTGTAATAACCTATAAGGGAAAAGAATCTGAAAAGAATAAATATATATGTATGTATCACTCAATCACTCTGTGGTACACCTGAAACTAAGACAACATTGTAAATCAACTATACTTTAAAAAATAAAATAAAATAAAACTAGAAAAAAAACAAATATGGGAAAAATTTTAAATAAATTTTACATAATTTCTTTATTAAAAAAAGAGCATATGGTAGTTAGGAGGGTGACCTTATAAGATAGATAACTTCATATTTGATTTCTACCATGCACTAACTGTGTGACAATAGACGTTCTGGGCATCACTGTCGTCATCTATACAGCTTGTGGTTAATAATGACTAAAATAATGCAAGTCATGAACTTAGCACAGTGACTGCATATTTTAAATATCAACAAATATGAACAAGAATGTTAACAGTTATGAAGGAAGAAGAAGAAGAGAAATCGTCCATTTCAGTATCTTACCAATAAGACAGTTGAGGGCCAAGGTGGTGAGATAGATTGTTAGAGACATACAGCACACTAGTGCTGAAACTGAAGGTAGAACAGATAATCTTTTCCACTTTAAGTACAGCTGACCCTGGCACAATGAGGGGGTTAAGAGCACAATCCCCACACAATTAAAAATCCACAGATAAGTTTACTGTTGGCCCTCCGCATCCATGGGCCCACATATGTGGATTCAACCAACCACAGATCATGTAGTACTGAAGTACATATTTAGGGGGAAAAAATCTGTATGTTAGTGGACACTCTCAGTTCAAACCCATGTTGTTCAAAATCAATGGTAATAGTATTGGAGGAGAGCAAAATTTACCACCCCAAAAGGTGTCTCTTTAGCATGAAGATTATTTTAGGCTAGTTGTTTTTAAGAAACAAAAGGCTCAGGAAGAGCTTTTACCTCCTTCCCCTTAAATGTCTAAAATAATTTAGATAGGGGGTCTATCCCAGGAAAAGGGCTCCCACCAGAGCTACCTACAAGACTACAAAAATTGGGTGGTAGACTGGGGCAAACTTAGCAAGGCTGGTTTGATCAAAGTCCTCTCTGTGTCCCATTGTCTCTTCATGGCTCACCAAACATTTGCATTTACCATCTTCTTGCAAATTGTTTTCCTTGCCTTTGAAGTCCCAAGCCCCTAACCGCCTTTCCTTCCCTCAAATGGCATATAAACCTCTGGTGCCTGACTTGTCCTTGGGTCACATTTTTCACAGGAGGCCCTGTGCCTACCTAAATTAAATTTGATTTTCTCCTGTTAAACTGTCTCATGTCAGTTTAATTCTTAGACTAGTCAGAAGAACCTAGAAGGGCAGAAAAAATGTTTTTCCTTCCCCACAAGTATATAGCACTTATTATGCATCCATTCAAGCATCAGGTGCCTTGGGAATCAATACAGAAAGAAATATAAAACATCATCTTTAACATCAAGGAATAAAATTTATCTATGGAACACTGAGAAATTAATATAAAATTTATGCCATGAATTACATTTACGTGATAAAAAGTATTACAGAATTTAAATACGTCTCCAAAAAGGTTATGAGACTGAGAGGAAAATCTTGTAAAATGGCATAGTAGAAAATAAAATTATATGTAGATATGTAAAGAGAAAAAGAAACAAGATCAAAGTAAAATATGTCAAAATAATGACACAATTCAGACAAAATAGACTTTAAAATAAAGACTGTTACAAGAGACAAGGAAGGAAACTACATAATGATCAAGGGATCAATCCAAGAAGATATAACAACTGTAGATATATATGCACCCAACATAAGAGCATCTCAATATATAAGGCAAATGCTAACAACCGTAAAAGGGGAAATTAACAGTAATACAATAATAGTGGGGGACTTTAACACCGCACTTACACCAATGAACAGATCATCCAGACAGAAAATTAACAAGGAAACACAAACTTTAAATGACACATTAGACCAGATAGACTTAACTGATATCTATAGGACATTCCATCCAAAAGGAACAGAATACACTTTCTTCTCAAGTGCACATGGAACATCCTCCAGGATAGATCACATCTGGGGTCACAAATCAAGCCTCAGTAAATTTAAGAAAATTGAAATGATATCAAGCATCTTTTCTGACCACAACACTATGAGATTAGAAATCAATTACAGGAAAAGAAACCGTATAAAACACAAACACATGGAGGCCAAACAATATGCTACTAAACAACCAATGAGTCACCGAAGAAATCAAACAGGAAGTCAAAAAATACCTAGAGACAAATGAGAACAAAAACACTGTGATCCAAAACCTATGGGACACAGCAAAAGCAGTTCTAAGAGGAAAGTTTATAGCAATACAATCTTACCTCAAAAAATGAGAAAAATCTCAAATAAGCAACCTAAACTTACACCTAGAGCAACGAGAGAAAGAAGAACAAACAAAACCCAAAGTTAGCAGAAGGAAGAAATCATGAAGATCAGAGCAGAAATAAATGGGACAGAAACAAAGAAAACAATAGCAAAGATCAATGAAACTAAAAGCTGGTTCTTTGAGAAGATAAACAAAATTGATAAACCTTTAACCAGGCTCATCAAGAAAAAAAGGGAGAGGACTCAAATCAATAAAATTAAAAATGAAAAAGGAGAAGTTACAACGGACACCACAGAAATACAAAGGATCATAAGAGACTACTACAAGCAAATATACACCAATAAAATGGACAACCTGGAAGAAATGGACAAATTCTTAGAAAAGGTATAACCTTCCAAGACTAAAGCAGGAAGAAATAGGAAATATGAAGAGACTAATCATAAGTACTGAAATTGAAACTGTGATTAAAAAGCTTCCAACAGGGCTTCCCTGGTGGCGCAGTGGTTGAGAGTCTGCCTGCCGATGCAGGGGACACGGGTTCGTTCCCCGGTCTGGGAGGATCCCACATGCCATGGAGCGGCTGGGCCCGTGAGCCATGGCCGCTGAGTGGGCGCGTCTGGAGCCTGTGCTCCGCAGTGGGAGAGGCCACAACAGTGAGAGGCCCGCATACCACAAAAAAAAAAAAAAAAAAAAAAGCTTCCAACAAAAGTCCAGAACCAGATGGCTTCACAGGCAAATTCTATCAAACGTTTAGAGAAGAGCTAACACCCATCCTTCTCAAACTACTCCAAAAAATTGCAGAGAGAGGAACACTCCCAAGCTCCTTCTAAAAGGCCACCATCACAGTGACATCAAAACCAGACAAAGACATCACAAAAAAAGAAGATTACAGGCCAATATCACTGATGAACATATTCACAAAAATCCTCAACAAAATACTAGCAAACTGAATCCAACAACACATTAAAAGGATCATACAGCATGATTAAGTGCGATTTATCCCAGGGATGCAAGGATTCTTCAGTATACGTAAATCAATCAATGTGATACACCATATTAACAAGTTGAAGAATAAAACCCATATGATCATCTCAATAGATTCAGAAAAAGCCTTTGACAAAATTCAACACTTATTTATGATAAAAACTCTTCAGAAAGTGGGCACAGAGGGAACCTACCTCAGCATAATAAAGGCCATATATGACAAACCTACAGCAAACATCAGTCTCAATGGTGAAAAACTGAAAGCATTTCCTCTAAGATCAGGAATGAGACAAGGACGTCCACTCTCACCACTTTCATTCAACACAGTTTTGGAAGTCCTAGCCACATCAGTCAGAGAAGAAAAAGAAATAAAAGGAATCCAAATTGGAAAAGAAGAAGTAAAACTGTCACTGTTTGCAGATGACATGATACTATACATAGAAAATCCTAAAGATACTACCAGAAAACTACTAGAGCTAATCAATGAATTTGGTAAAGTAGCAGGAGACAAAATTAATGCACAGAAATCTCTTGCATTCCTATACACTAATGATGAAAAATCTGAAAGAGAAATTAAGGAAACATTCCCATTTACCACTGCAACAAAAAGAATAAAATACCTAGAAATAAACCTACCTAGGGAGACAAAAGACCTGTATGCAGAAAACTATAAGACGCCAATGAAAGAAATTAAAGATGATACACACAGATGGAGAGATATACCATGTTCTTGGATTGGAAGAACCAATACTGTGAAAATGACTATACTACCCAAAGTAATCTACAGATTCAATGCAATCCCTATCAAATTACCAACAGCATTTTTCACAGAATTAGAACAAAAAATTTTACAATTTGTATGGAAACACAAAAGACCCCCAATAGCCAAAGCAATCTGAGAAAGAAAAACAGAGCTGGAGGAATCAGGCTCCCTGACTTCAGAGTAGACTACAAAGCTACAGTAATCAAGACAGTATGGTACTGGCACAAAAACAGAAATATACATCAATGGAACAGAAGAGAAAGCCCAGAGATAAACCCACACACCTACAGTCACCTAATCAATGACAAAAGAGACAAGAATATACAATGGAGAAAAGACAGTCTCTTCAATAAGTGGTGCTGGGAAAACTGGACAGTCACATGTAAAAGAATGAAATGAGAACATTCTCTAACATCATACATGAAAATAAACTCAAAATGGATTAACGACTTAAATGTAAGACCGGACACTATAAAACTCTCAGAGGAAAACATAGGCAGAACACTCTTCGACACATACCGTAGCAAGATCTTTTTTGATACATCTCCTAGAGTAATGAAAATTAAAACAAAAATAAACAAAGGGGACCTAATTAAATTACAAGCTTTTGCGCAGCAAAGGAAACCATAGACAAAATGAAGACAACCCACAGAATGGGAGAAAATATTTGCAAATGAAGTGACCAACAAGGTATTAATCTCCAAAATATAAACAGCTCATGCAGCTCAATATCAAAAAAAACAAACAACCCAATAAAAAAACAGGTAGAGGATCTGAATAGACATTTCTCTAAAGAAGATATGCAGATGGCCAAAAAGCACATGAAAACGTGCTTAACCTCACTAATTATTAGAGAAATGCCAATCAAAACTACAATAAGGTATCACCTCACACCAGTCAGAATGGCCATCATCAAAAAATCTACAAACAGTAAGTTCTGGAGAGGGTGTGGAGAAAAGGGAACCCTCCTACACTGTTGGTGGGAATGTAAACTGGTACAGCCACTATGGAGAACAGTATGGAGGTTCCTTAAAAAACTAAACAGTAGCTACCATATGATCCAGCAATCCCTCTCCTGGGCACATATACAGAGAAAACCATAATTCGAAAAGATACATGCACCCCAACATTCATAGCGGCACTATTTACAATAGCCAAGACATAGAAACAAACTAAATGTCCATCAACAAATGAGTGGATAAAGAAGATGTGGTACATATATACAACGGAATACTACTCAGCCATAAAAAAGAAAAATTAGTGCCATCTGCAGCAACATGGATGGACCTAGAGATTGTCATACTGAATGAAGTAAGTCAGACAGAGAAAGACAAATATTATATGATATTGCTTATTTGTGGAATCTAAAAGTATGGTACAAATGAACTTGTTTGAAGAACAGAAATGAAGTTACAGATGTGCAGAACAAACTTGGGGTTACCAGGGGGGAAATGGGGAGGGATAGATTGGGATATTGGAATTGATACATACACACGACTATATATAAAATAGATAAGAACCTACCGTATAGCATAGGGAGCTCTACTCAATACCCTGTAATGAACTGTATGGGAAAAGTATCTAAAAAACAATGGATATATGTATATGTGTAGCTGATTCACTTTGCTGTACAAGAGAAACTAACACAACATTGTAAATCTACTATACTCCAATAAAAATTAATTAAAAAGAATAATGACAGAGGTTTTTCTCTAAGCAGTGAGATTATATGCAGTTTTCTTCTTCTTCATGCTTTTTCTATACTTTCCAAATTTTCTACAAAGGTACATATTAGTTTTTAGAATTATAAGAAAGATAAACTTTCTCTTGCCAAAGAAACATTACATTTAGTGGGAAAAGCCTCTATTCACAATAGCAACTACACCATATGTAAAAATACCTAGAAATAAAAATTTAAAAGAGGTTACAAGATGTATATGAGGAAAACTAATTAACCCCTAGTATATTATTATACTGTATTAATCCCAACAGGATTTTTCTATAACTTGGCAAAGCTCTTTGAAATTTTATCTGGAAGAATACAAAAACTATAATAATCAGAAAAAAGTAACTTTAAGATTTTAAAAAGAGAGGTAACTTCAGTCTTCTGATTGACCAGGCTGAAATAGATTGACAATACCCAATGTTGGCATTTTTGGTGAACATGTAAATTAATGCTCCCTTTCTGGAAGATAGTCGGGCAATATGCATAAAAATTTCAAAGGGATATGCTCTATGACCTTGTGATTCTCAATGACGGTAATTTAAGGGGTTAGTCAGACAAGAGTACAAAGAGGTTCAGAGAAATGTTAGTTTATTCTTATAGAGTGAATTGAAAACCTAGAAACAACCTAAAATATTCACAACACGATATCTGCTAAACAAATTATAGTTCATCCATACAAAGAAACTGTATATAGGCGCTAAAAATGCTATAGTCTAAATTCATGGCATCTTGTTAAGTGAAAGGAGAGATTACAAAATAACATATGTAATGTAACAACACATAAAATTACAAGCACACAGAGAAATATTTAGAGAAGGGGTCATTTGAGGATATTGAGGTTTGGATTTTTCTTTTTAGTTTCTTATTTATATTTTATTCTATTCATTTTTTAAATAAATTTATTTTATTTATTTATTTTTGGCTGCATTTGGTCTTCGTTGCTGTGCACTGGCTTTCTCTAGTTGTGGCGAGTGGAGGCTACTCTTCATAGAGGTGCACAAGCTTCTCACTGCGGTGGCTTCTCTTGTTGCGGAGCACGGGCTCTGGTGCATGGGCTTCAGTAGTTGTGGCACGTGGTCTCAGTAGTTGTGGCTTGCAGGCTCTAGAGCGCAGGCTCAGTAGCTGTGGCACACGGGCTTTGTTGCTCTGCGGCAGATGGGATCTTCCTAGGCCAGGGATGGAACCCATGTCCCCTGCATTGGCAGGTGGATTCTTAACCACTGTGCCACCAGGGAAGTCCTATTCTATTCTTTTTTTTGGTAGTACACGGGCCTCTCACTGTTGCGGCCTCTCCCGTTGCGGAGCACAGGCTCTGGACGTGCAGGCTCGGCGGCTGTAGATCACGGGCCTAGCTGCTCCGTGGCATGTGGGATCTTCCTGGACCGGGACATGAACCCGTGTCCCCTGCATCATCAGGTGGACTCTCAACCACTGTGCCACCAGGGAAGCCCTATTCTATTCATTTTTGACCCCAATAAGCTTGAATTATTTTGATAATCAGAAAAAACTGTGAAGCTCATTTCATGTTAGAAAAAATAAGTGGAGGGAAAGGAAGACAATAGAGTGTGTTAATATAATCCAGGAAGAAAAGATGAATCTAAAATCTTCACTTTAGTGAACTGCTTTAATCTCCTCCCTTATCACAGTTTATGTGAGAGTCCAAGGGGTTACAAAGCTGAGTAGTTTACAAATGTTTTTTCCCTCCCCTTGAAACTATAGCAATGATAATGAGCAGGAAAATGACCAAAGAGGAGAACAAATAGGTTCTTCAACTCCGGGGAAGATGTGGGTAACCTCTGTAGAATCCCAAGGAAAAGAAAAGGCAGAGAATATGAATCCAAAGAGAGACATATTTGGGTTTGGTTTAAGAAAGAATACTCCAACAGTAATAGCAAGCTCAGAATTCCTAGAAATCTTTAAGGAACTTGGGACCACTCCTTGTCAAACACAGTTTATACGAAAAGGACTCATAAGAGTAGTCATTGAATTAAAATATAATAAGGTTGAGAAACACACACACACACACACACACACACAAATGAGCAGTCACTGGACTAGATGACCTTTAAGTTGCATTCCAATCTAAAATTGACTCTATTTCCCTGTAGCACTTAAAAAGAGACAGTACTCTAGGTACTGACCTGGAATGATGCCCATAGGGGATTCTGAAAAGACAGTGACTTGAAAGCAATTCCTTTACTCTTCATCCCAATTCAAATCTTTCCCTTTTCAATCAAAGCCTAGGGCTTCTGGTAACTGAGTGAAAATTTGTGGGAGTCCTGGGTAAGAGAACCAGTGAGGAGCTTTCTTTCTCATGGACTGGGAAGACATACGGAGACCACTGTCAGAAAGCCTGGAGCAAGGATCCCTCCCCCAAAATGTGTCTCATTTTGAAGAGACCAGTGGATCCAGGGGATAGATCAACAGAGGCCCCAATATGTACCAGACCTCCCAGGTCCCTGTCACGGAGGGGGCAATTCCACCCTTGTCCTTCTTGAGTTCTTTTGGCTGGTCTAATAATTAAACTGACACAAGAGAGATTAACAGGAGAAAAAAAATTTTAATTCATGCGCACAGAGGTCTCATATAAATAGGACCTAAAAAGTGACCAAAGAAGGCAGCTTTTATACTTTTGAGACAAAGAATAAATTTGTAAGGAATTGACAGGACAAAGAAAATTGGGCTTTGGATGCTTAATTAGTGAAGAATCTCAAAAGCATTTGGGCTTGAAGTAATGAATTAAAGAAGTAGCAAAATTTGTTTATACATTTCTCACCTATCTTTGGTGATAAGGGTGTCCTTCTACCTCTAGGTGCAGGGAAGGCACCTTTCACATAGGAGGTTTATTTCCTGAGTCCAGGTAGACAGAAAGGAGGGTCAAAGTGTCCTCTTGCATTGGCCATTTCTTAAGTAACTTTAATTCAAAACAATCAATATGGCACTTCAGCATATTTGGGTGGTGGCCCACCCTGAGCCCCCAAACTCCAAATGTCTAGAACAAGTTTTTAGAGGTAAATAAAGTAATCCTACCCTTCATACTGGTAAAGTACAAGAGACAGGGGAGCAGGGATTTTTACTTCAAATAAATAACACCTCAAGGGGTACAGCAGCCCAAGAGAGGAAGAACAATCAAAACAAAGGGAACATAGAACCAGGCTTTGAGAGATTCTGGAAGAGACAGATAACAATTTGAAGAAAAAGAAAATTAGGAACATCTGTATACACTCTCCCCCACTTCGCACTCACCTTGGCCCAAAGATCTTTACAGAGATAAAAGATACAGTTTCCAAATAAACTGATTAGTAGATGAATTTAGGGAGAGAATGTTCAAGGTCACTGTTTAAACTTGATTTAGTGGCATGAAAAAAAAATCTCAGAGTGTTAAGAAATACATAAACAGATAAAAATCATGAGGGAGAAAAGCTGATAATAAACTGGAAGATGTATGTGAGAGATTTAACATACATATAAAAGGATCTCCAGAAAAAAGAACAGAGAGAAGAGAGACAAAAATAAAGCAAAAGACAGAAGATCTATAAATTCAATGCATTCCCAACTGAAATTCCAACAGGCTTTTAGTAGAAATTGAAAAGCTGATTCTAAAATTTATATAGAAATGCAAACACTTTAGAACAAGCAATGCAAATTTTAATAGGATCAAATTTGGAAGATCTACATTATGTGGATCTATTTTATGTGAAACTAAGTGGAGAACACCCAAATGAGAACAAGCAAAGCCTATTTATTGAGCTTGCAAAGGAGTCAGCCACCACAACTTGCATTTGGCAGAAACTCAAAAGCAGGCAAGAGTTGCTTTATAGTAGAAAAAAGGGAAGGCTTTAGGTATGCTCTAACTGGAGATTGTTGGCATGGGGAATCCAGAAGTGGGTATTTTTTAACAAAAGTGCTTAAGGAATTCAATGGGGAAATGATAAACTTTTCAACACTTGATACTGGAACAACTCTATATCTATTTAGAAAAAAAAAAAAATCAGCCATTATCTGACACCACACAAAATAATTAACTTGAAATGGATTGTAGAACTAACGGTAAAGGCTAAAACTGTTCTAAAAATATACACTGAAGAAAACCTGTCCCTTTCAGTTAGGTAAAGTTTTCCTAAATAAAACATAAAATGCACAGTCTATAAAAAGAAAAATTGATAAAGTTGGAGCCCAGGACAGGCTGCCCCCAAATACGCCTCAGTGGCATATTGATTATTTTGAATTAAAGTTACTTAAGAAACAGCTGATGCAAAAGGGACATTTTGACCCTCCTCTTTGTCTCCCTGAAAGTATGAAATAAATCTCCCATGTGGAAGGTGCCCTTCCTATAAGGTAGAAAGACATCCTTATCACCAGAGAGAGAGAATTCAGGGCTGAGTAGCCTGTATAAACCAAACTTGTTACTTCTTTACTAATTTACTACCCAAGCCCAAACCGTTTAAATTCCTAAGTTTCTCTGTCCTATCAATTCCTCACAAATTTATTGTTTCTTTGTGTAAAAAAATATAAAACCTGCTTGCTTTTGGTCACACTCTGAGAATCATTTTATGATCTCCCATTCACATGAAATTAAATTGATTTTTTTCCTGTTAATCTTTTGTCATTTTTCTTATTAGTCCTGCCACAAGAACTCAAGAGGGGTAGTGGGGGAAATTTCCCCTCCCCAGCAGGGTTTTTTTTTAAGTTAGAACCTTTTTCTCTTTGAAATTCACCATTAAGAAAACAAAAAGTCAACCTACAGACTAGAAGAATATATTTTCTACACAGATGTCAAGCAAAGGACTTGTAAGAAGAATACAGAAAGAGCTCTTACATTTTGATAATACAACAAATAACCCAAAAATTTATGGACAAAGATTTGAATCAATTCTTCCAAAAGAATATATACTAAGGCCAAAACACATATGAAAAGAAGCTCAACATCACTGATCATGAAGGAAACGTAAATTAAAATCACAATGAGAAAGAGCCTGACAATACCAAGTGTTGATGAAGATGTGGGACAAACAACACTCTCATAACTGCCAGCAGGGATGGAAAAGGGTACAACCACTTGGGTTATCAGTTGGATAGTATCTTAAAAAGTTAAACATAAACCTACTACACGACCCAGCCAGTCTACTCCTAGATATTTACCTAAGAGAAGTGAAAATATGTTCACATAAAACATTGTATATGAATGTTCATAGCCAATTTATTGTAAGGAGACAACCATGGTGTCTTTCAACAGATGAGAAGATAAATAAAACTTGATTTTTCCATCCAATGGAACATTCCTCAACAATAAAAAGTAACAAACAGGTGACACAAGTAACAACATGACTGAACCTCGAATTATTCTACATGAAAGAATCCAGATTAAAAAAAGAGTACATACTCTATCAGTTCATTTATATAAAATTCCATTTATATACAATTCTAGCGACAGAAAACAGATCAGTGGCTGTCTGTGGATGGGAATGGAAAGAAACATGATTCCAAAGGAAGAAAATTTTTGAGAGTAATGGAATTTGCCAGTATCTTGATTGTGGTGGTGATGATATATCTTTAAAAGCTCATGAAATTGTACATTTTAAATATGTACAGTTTATTTTGTGTAACATGTCTAAATAAAGTTTTAAAACATGAAAAACAATGATTTAAGAGATATACAGAGAACCTTACATCCCTTGAGTGGGGAATTAGTATACAACTTAAATGCTATACAATATTTCCGAATACCAAATTTATGCTTTCCACAAAGAAAACATTTTAAATTCCAAAATAATCTATGTAATTAAATAAAGCTTATAATTACATAGGTTATATGCTTTGATAAATAATTTCAAATATTTATAATATTTGATAAAAATTTCTGGTTAGCCTTTAGACCAGAAGGAAATTATAAACTAAAAAATAAACTTTACACTAAAAGCTAGAGCACAAATTAAAAACTCTATTGGGGAAAAAAATACCTATCTTTAATATCTTTATCATTAAAATGAAAGATGAAAAATAGAGGAACTTAGAATTCATCTTTGAAAAACTAAAAAAAAAAAAACCAGAACCACCAACACCAACAAAATAAAACAGGAAGCTGAAATTCATATGGATGAAAGGATTTGATAAAAATGAAAACTGAAAGTCCGCCTGCCGATGCAGGGGACGCGGGTTCGTGCCCCGGTCCGGGAAGATCCCACATGCTGCAGAGTGGCTGGGCCCGTGAGCCATGGCCGCTGAGCCTGCGCATCCAGAACTTGTGCTCCGCAACGGGAGAGGGCCACAACAGTGAGAGGCCCAAGTACTGCAAAAAAAAAAAAAAAAGAAAACAAAGAATTCATAGGAAAAATAAATAAGCTCATCTCAGGAAGAAATAAACACATGCACACATACATAAATGATTAGGAATTAAAAAGGAAACCCAACCAGAGGCAAAGAAGAGATAAAAAGAATTACAATAGAAGAAATATTACAGGCAAATATATGACAATATATTTGAAAACCTAGAGGGAATAGATAATATTTTCGCCAATATAAAATACCATGGTTGACTTAAGAAATAATATACATGAGAATGTAATGTATGACAAATTGATATTTCATTTCAGAGGGGAAAGGATGGATTCTTTAAAATTATGTTGATGTAAAGGGGCCATCCATCAGGAGGAAAACAAAATTGAACCCTATCTTACATAATACTAAGTAAAGATAGTATGGAGTGGGTGGGGGAAAGAAAGAAAAATAGAAATCCTGCAAAAAAAATTAGGTGACTTCATATTATAATTCATAATTATAATTTCATGGTAAAGCAGATTTTATTATTTATGACTAGAAAATAAGGTGTTTTAAAAACACAGTTACCCTATAAAAGTTTAAATATTTATAGCAAAATACAACAGTCCAATGCTGTGGATGGAAATTTAGTACCTATAATATAAAAATGCTCTTTTGAATTAACAAGGAGTCTCCTCAAGAGAAAAATAGGTGAGGTTATGAATAGAAATTCACAGAGGACAAATCCAAATAGCCGAAAGAATATGGAAAAGAGCTTAAAATCACTAGCAGGAAGGAAAATGTGAACAAATTCAACAGTAAGTTATGATTTTATAAACATCAGACTAGTAAAAGCTGAATAACAACTATTGCCAGTGTGGGTGTGGGGAAAACAGGATCATTCTGGCATGTTGCTGGTAAGATGTAAGTTGTTACTGGCTTTGCTGGAATACATTCTGGCAGTAATTATTAAATTTAAATATATATACACCTAGCAATTCCACTTTGGAAAATTTATTCCATAAAAATAAAAGTCTCAGTATATAAAGATATGTAGTTTAAGGATGTTTGATGCAACATGGTTTGAAGTGACCAAAAAACACAACAAGACAAAAAAAAAGTACTGGATATAAATAATAATTATTATTTGGAGAAGGGTTGAATCAGTTATAATAGTTCACATCATGAAACAGTGTGCTGCCATGATAAATAATCAATTAGAATTTCAATGAGATTTCTTTGAGTGACAAAAACGAAATGCAGAGAAGTGTGTGTGTCCATTTAGCGTGTGTTTAACTGTAAAGAAAAGAAAACCTGATGATCACGGATTAAACAGACAGTGGTTTATTTTAGAAATCCGGGGATCAGCAGTTGCTGGCACAAATTCAGCCACTCAAAATGTTATCGGGCACCCAGGTTCTTAAGATGCCACCATTAAGATTCTGGCTCTTGTCCTCACACTTGTCACATCATGGTCCAAAGATGGTATTGTCATATCAGATATCATTTCCACTTCCCAAGAAGGATGAAGGAAAAAAAGTTAAAACTAATAAAACCAAATTTATCCTATTTATCAGGAACTAAAACTCTCCTAGAAACGTTGCAGCAAACTTCTCCTTGGGTATAGCTGATGAGCACTGGCACTCTTGCCTAACCCATCCCCAGCAACGAGGACATCTGCTGTAATTCAAATTTTAAGCTTTCCAGACTCTATTAGTACAGAAAGGCTCAGGAAAAGATGTTTTATAATTTGCAACTCTTATAAAAATATATTTGCATACTTTAATCTTATTTTTGTAAATCAATGACAAAATCTCCATATGAATATGCATATGTGCTTTTGTCTATGATATATATGAGCATGAAGGAAAATATATGCATACACATTTAAGCTTTTATGTGGATTTCCTCAAGATGGGTTGTATGGATGGAGAAGGCATAAAAAGAATGAGGCAAACTGAAGAAAACATCATTAACTGTAATGGGATTGTATGCATGCATTTAAATAATATATAGCAATCATTTTTAATGTTTCTCACATATCATTATATTAAAATAGTAATTTTTATCACAGTATACATGATGAGATGCCATTTTTATTTTTTAGAAAATACATGTGTTTGTATGTGCCTACAAAAATAACGCCCAATATTCACTGAGCTCTTACTTTGTGCCATACATACATACCAAAGATATATATACCTTTAAGTCCTCTCAATAAGGCTATGAGATGAGTAGTTTGTATTATTCCCACTTTACAGATGTGGGAGCCAAGGCTTGGAGAGTTCAGTGACCTTCCCAAGATCACCCAACAGGAAGTGAAAGAACACAGGTCACATTAATAGTCATTATCCCTGGGAGTGAGATAAGGGTGGTGGGGGGAGAGAGGAACAGAGGGCTTATATGGTCCCCTTTACTTACCTCGGAACATTTTCACTATTTTATGATAAGACAATGTTTTAAACACAAGTTGAGATTTTCTTTTAATTTGATCTACATTTTGCCATAAAAGTGAAAAAATCTTGCTTTCCTTTTCTCTCCCCTTCCCATTATTTAAATTTATTTTCCCCATTTATTTCTCTATATCATGTTTCCTTAGTTTTACTTCTGCCTCTTAACACTGTTCAGTCTCCTCAATGTTTCTCTCTCATCTTCAAAGTAAGATAAATTATATCCCCTACCCCCTCACACACATACACACAAGTCCCAGGGAAAACAGAAACCAAGCTCTCTAGTCAAGCTTACAGAGGATTACACATGTCACAGAAATGCATTTTGTTGTGAAACAGACCTGAATGCAAACTTCTAGAGAACTGGACCATCAATCATTATTTGAGGAGGGTGATCAGGCAATTTGCTTGGGGTACCATGAGGCAGAATTTATTGTCAAACACCGTAAGAAAGAAAGAGAACCAAGACAGACAATGAGGTTACTTCAAAGTACCTGTATTAAACAGGGATTGGAATGCTGCACTCCAGTGTCAAATCTCACAGCAGTATGAGAAAAATTTTGACTCAGAGAGAGAAAATCTCTTCAGCCTCTTAAATCACTAGAGCCCTACCTCCGCTTAGCTCCTGACTTTGAGATGTTCCAAGCTCCTGTTGGAAATGGTGATAGGGAGTGGATTAGACACAGCTGGGCTTTTACACTTAAACCTTGAGCATTAATGGTTCAGCAAAGCAAGGTTTTCCCATTAGAGCCACCATACTTTCAAGTCCAACTATTGATAAGCCCCCAAGTTTAACGCATCTGTAAGAAATATGCACGCATGTTGGCCATAATCTAGAGTACACATCTTAAAGTAGAATCAGGAGTCTAGGAAAACAGCCAAGTTGAGACTGCCTTAGCTAGAAAAACAGTATTTCTCACATATTGTTGGGCTTAAAAGAATAAAAGTTTTCTCAACACCGACATCAAATATACTAACAGCAGCACATTTAAGGGAAGTGAGAGATATCCTTTAAATGAACCTATTTTTCAAAAAGACTCCGCATACACAAATGTTAATATCCTTTATTGCAGGAGAAAAAATTATTTCTACAAAGCATTCTCAGCAAATCTGATCATTGAACGTGAACTCATTTTTTGTTGTTGTAATAAATACACAGAGATGTTCTCCTCCCCAGTGGGCTCAGTTTCAAAAACCTTGTTTGTACTTACAACTTGTTCCAAGATTCTGAGTGAGGTTTGACCCTAGGTTGCAACATCTAGTATCCAGATTTTTCTTTATCGCTTTTATCTGGAAATTTACCTGAATTCTGAAAAGACCATGGGAAGTGAGACACTGAAAAAGGCAATATGCCATGAAAAAATTACTAAAATAATCTAAAATTATGTTTCCCTAGCGTAAAGGGAAATTCACCAGGATTCTCCTAAGTGCTAACATTTCTCCATTGTTACTAAAATACTCCTAGGAATGAGATTCCATAATAGTTTCCCTCTGGGGACCATTACTATGGGGCAAGGGAGGGGAGGGGCTTGAACACAATGAGAAGACAGTTGAATGCAGTGAGGCAAAGGTAAGTGTAACAAGTACAAGCTGGGAATGAGTGAGGAGGAATTTTCTTCTTTTATGGAAGGAAATAACAATAACAGAAATAAATAAAGCACCCACCATGGGCCAGTCACTATGTCAAGTTCTTTCCTTCTAACCCACATATGAAGACTTTTATTCTTTCCATTTTGAAGATGAGAAAACTGGGCCTTTAAAAAAGTACTTGTCCTTAGTCACACAGCTAGAAAGTGACAGAGGTGAAGTGAAATCTTTCTGCTGTCTTATCCTAAAGTCTTTGCTTTTAATCACAGGAGAGAAAGACGCTGCTCAATATGAGATATAAACAGAATAGAAAACTTGTATAAGGTATGCACATGGGTAAGAGAAGAGAGGGGAGAGGGGAGGAGGAGAAAGGGAGAGAGAGAGAAAACAGGGCTTACCTGTACAACCACAGGAAGTCATCCAGGTGTGATGGGGACTACGTTGTTTCCAAGCTACTGAAAGATTTCCCTGTTTGCATCCCTCAGCTGCCAAACTAATTCAGAATCCCCTTGCTATTGTATACGCTCCTGTACATTATAAATATATGTATTACTCTATTCCCACAGATAATGAAAAATCTTTGCTAATGAAACAAGGAAAAGGAGCCAAGCTGTGAGATTCAAGTTGCAGCACATTCAAAGTTGGATTGATTTTGAGTTGTTAATTAAACTTTACCTGGGATCTCTATCTCCAGAACCCAGACCAAACTTTGTAATACAACCATGAACATATATGACTCCATTTCCATTACAACATACTCTGTTAATTCTGCCTGAAATAAACAAGGCACTGAGCCACTATACTTGCCCATTCAATTCTCAGCACCCCAGCGTGAGTGTAACAGAGAAACCATGTCCAGAGGATCATGCAAGATAAAATCTATGGAATCAACAATTTCTATAACATAGTCTCTATATCAGCTGGGTCTTTGCTTGTGTTATTTTACTAACAAACAACAGAAGTGGCTCTGCCTACCTTGAGAAAAACAGCTTTACTGGGAGTGTTATAGGGTCACTAATTAAAGAAACTACTAAATCGCCAATCTTAGAAGAAAAAAAGGAAGCAGGGATCCAATCAGCAGGATCTGATCAACAGTCTGGGTGACAACACCACAAAGCAGCGGCTCCGAGCACCTTCTCTTGCTGGAATCACTGAACTCAATATTTAAAGTCCCCAAAATGAGAATCAATCCATTTGCCTTTGTTTGGGTCACTCGCTGACACTTTGGCTAGGAAGAGCAAGGCAACTTACTGACAGTCCCACCCAGAAGCTATATGAATGAGGGAGAAGAGATAACTACCCAAAAGAAAGCTGGGGAGAGAATTCCCCAAAGTGGGAGAAGTGTAAAATGGGTGCTAAGTAGAGAAAAAAATCCACTACAGCATCCCCAGGCTTTGATTTCTCTCAGAAAACTTCCATTGTTGTTGGTTTGAGCTGTACTTTTTCATTCATATTCCCTTTCCCTTTCCTTCTCCCTCTCCCTCTCCCTTTCTCTCTCCCTCTAGAAAGGGAGGGAGGGAGAAGAGAAGAAGACAGGAACATTAAGAAAAAAGAATGGCTTTCAACAATATCCAGGGCAACCATTCTGCCTTAAAATAATGAGCTTATAACACAGGCAATTTTTAAAGACTCTTGAAATGTTATAATAACAATAAAAATGTTGGTTTTGGCAAGTTAAAACAGCTATCTTCTAAGAGGATGGAGTTTGATGAATGTGGGGCCGTTTGTTGGGCTGACACCTTGATATGCAAAAATCTGGGAGAAGAGACAGAGAGTAGGGCATGTGTAATAGAAGAGAATTTGGAGTGCAGGGAGAGGAGAATATGGAATGGGAATTCAGAAAGTATATTCAGTTAACTGCAAATCCAACACTGCTCAGGACATATAAACTGAGGCTGCTGCTTTGGGAAAGACATTTATGGTCTGTGCGCCATGACTGAGCTGACAGAGGTGATCAGCAAAGCAAGACTGAAAAGCAAAATGTAGAGTATACGTGTAAAGGGCAGTGTATGTGGAACTAGAGAGGGAATAAGATTAACAGAATATCTGCCTTGGCATCTAGTGGCCTTCCAAGTCCAGTATGTCCCTCCTGAAGGATGGTCAAATCTTTAGGCCCTTGGGTTCAAAGACGTACCCCTCATTCCTTATGATAAATTCCTCTCAAATTGAGCCAGATGGATTGGTTTCTGGTTTATTGCTATCAAAATAATTCCAGTATATGACAAATGCCTTTAGTGAAGCTTTGGGATGAAAGTCCAAGGCCTGGCCAGGAAGCGCATTGGACAATGCCAACAGAGTGCAGCCTGGATGCCAAGATGGAGCACTGGATGCAAGGAAGGAGAGGCCTGGGAGGGAGGAACCCTGCTATGGAAGCTTCAGCCTCAGAAACTGTGGAGATGGAGATACGAACATGTTGGCAGACATCATCATGAAGATGTGACAGGGTTTCCTGATGATGCAGTGGTTAAGAATCTGCCTGCCAATGCAGGGGACACGGGTTCTAGCCCTGGTCCGGGAAGATCCCACATGCCCCAGAGCAACTAAGCCCGTGAACCACAACTACTGAGCCTGCACTCTAGAGCCCGCGAGCCACAACTACTGAGCCCATGTGCCACAACTACTGAACCCTGTGCGCCTAGAGCCCATGCTCCGCAACAAGAGAAACCACCACAATGAGAAGGCCGTGCACCGCAACGAAGCGTAGCCCCCGCTTGCTGCAACTAGAGAAAGCCCGCATGGAGCAACAAAGACCCAACACAGCCAATAAATAAATAAATTAATAAATTAATTAATTAATTTTTTTAAAAAAAGAAGAAGATGTGACTGCTGGTTTGACTCGCGAGCTGGACCTAAGCATCAGTGGCTCCTCACCCACTACACCCATTCTTGGAATGTGTGCTTCACTTGCCTTCTCCATGCTAGAAGCTGCCAGGGACACAGCCTGGAGATAGTCATGTGGTGTTGAGATCATCTGGACTTTGTGTGTAACTGAACCCAGTTAAGTCCTCTATGTAAACTTTTAAGATTTGATTGATAGGTGCAGAAAACTACTCATCTTGCAGCCACCCATGACAAGCCTCATAAATTCATTCCCTTGTTCATTAACCCTGCCACCTACAAATCTGGAGTGGTGTGCCTCTTTCTTTGGTTTCTCCCTGCCCTCCATGTATGGGTGCTAGTTTCAGATTACACTTGGGGGAGCTCCCAGGGAAGTTGCGAACAAACAAGAGCCATGGAGTAGCAGTCCAAACCAATCTGCCAACTCAGGAAAATAGTAATCACAAGCAGAGATCCAAAACTTGCAGTTCTGGTGGGTGTTCCACTGCTAGCCCCACGGTCTCCGTTATGTGAATCCTAACACTCCTAGCAACCTCCCTCAGATGGTGAGCGACCTGAGTGATGAGAAGAGTCATCTCTATGTTTCACAGCTCATGAGTGGTGAGCAATTACTGTGGTTAACAAGGACACCAGGTCCAGGTGCGTGATGAACTTGCAGCTTTGGACAGTGAGGAATTATGTTGAACAGCTATTCAGAGTGAACAGAAGTTCACTGGGTAAGGCAAAACCTCAGCTGATACAAGAAGAGTGATGGAGAAGGGCATGCCCACTGCAAGGGGAGTGAATGCTGATACAGAGCCGCTAACATGAGGAGCAGGGGATGAACATCAATTGTCATTAACTTAGTTGCATCCACAATGAACCATAATAAAATGAGCTTCCCTGACAGAAAGAAAGGAGGAGAAAAAGCAATAATTAACAGAAGAGTATGGTCTTGTTTGTGGGGAGGAGGGACTGAAATCTTCTTTATCCTGATTAAATAGGATTAACTTTAAAATATCTCTACTGGGGCTTCCCTGATGGCGCAGTGGTTGAGAGTCCGCCTGCCGATGCAGGGGACGCGGGTTCGTGCCCCAGTCTGGGAGGATCCCACGTGCCGCGGAGCCGCTGGGCCCGTGAGCCATGGCTGCTGAGCCTGCGCGTCCGGAGCCTGTGCTCCAAAACGGGAGAGGCCGCAACAGTGAGAGGCCCGCCTATCGCAAAAAAAAAAAAAATCTCTACTAAGTCTTCCCAGCCAGATTCAAGGATGGTTGAGTCTAAGAAATACAGAAATGGCATAGAAAAGACCTAGCATAGTGGTTAAAATCTTGGGCTCTGGGGTCACATACATTATGGTTAATTATGTTCTTCTACTTACCAGCAGTGACCTGGTCAAGTTTACTCTAAGTAACGAAGTAACTCTTACCGCTGAGTTGCTGATGGTTTCAATGAGAAAATGCACAGAAAGTTTAGAAATGTGACCATCACCCCATACTCAGGAAATATCAATAACAACAAAGTGATCTTAAAAGCATTCTGTCACTGCAATTTCAAGGGATTAACCTACTTTTATGTGCCCCTGTGAAGTCTCTACCATTTGCACATATTTAACAAATTTATAGTTGATATGATACTGGGGAAAATCAATGAAATCAATGACAGAATTGAGATTCCAAATGTTCTCAAGTAGCTGAGATGATAATCCAACTCTGACATAAGGAAATAGAATTCTGTGACTTATTCTATGTCAGGTACCATACTGACCACTGGGAATATAAACATGATTAAGAAGTGGTCTCTGCTCTCAATAAGCTCAAAGTATAGTTGGAAAGAGAGGCATCCACCAACAAATGTGATCTCCTGTATAAGCATAGTTGCAGGGCCAACTATGGAAAGTGTGTATCCAGAGGAAGGGTGTGTAATCCTCCAACGAATGGGAGGGAGGAGGAAATTGAGGGGGTCTCATCTTAGCTCAATTCCAGGCAGAGGAAACACAATATGCAAAGGAATGAAACAGTAAATGGCATGGCATATTTGAGAAACTATATTAAAAAAAAAGATTAGTGAGTGATAGAAGTAAAGAATGGAGAAATGTAAGCTGAGCAAGATGTTGAGAGACCTCAAGTGTCATGTGAAAGACCCTGGAGTTTGTCTTGAGGGGAGCAACGGACAAGTTACTAGCTTATTCAAGAAATAATATGTACCAGACATTTTCCTAGGCACTGAGAATATAGCTGGTAGCACACAGGAGTTCCTGCCTTCCTAGGGCTTATATTTTAATGGGAAAAGGGAATAGACTACGAGCACATAAATTAATAAAATGTTTTTCTTTTCAGGCAGTATTAAGTGCTATGAAACTACAAAGGAAGTGTAACAGGTTAAAAGAATAGTGATGCAGATGGAGATACAACTGGAGCCAGTGTGCTCTGTGATTGCTTCTCTGAAAAAGTGACATTCAAGCTGACACCTCAATAACAAGGCAAATTTGGTAGCACAACTGTCCAAGATGTAAAAAATGTAAATTCAACTACTCCTTATTTTAAGAGAGAGAAAGAACGCAATGAGTTTGGAGCATGTGAGCGGGGGAAGACTGGTAGGAGACACAACTAGAGAAGATAGGACCCAGATATCATTGGGCAAGGGTTCCCTGAGGGAACGGTGGAGCTAGCCAACCCTTCGGGCATTTCTGGAACTCCGTTGGGGTGTTTTTTGTTAGTGACAATGACAGAAACTCCCTCCTGACATAGAGAAGCCGGAATCCAGGACTGCTGGGCTTTCTGTATCACACAAGATGGTCCACACATCAAAGAGCTGTCATTCATCCTACATGACTTTCTAATGTCTCAGTAGACATTCATTTAGATAAAATGCTGCTTATAATTTTCTGAGCCTAGAACCTAAATCCATTTTTGCATCATAACACAATATTTTTAAATGAAGTTTTAATAACTCCTAATTTCCCAGAAATACAAATACCTTATAAACTGAAAGAAGCATGTACTTTTTTATCCTGAACATTACCAACAACGTTTCAGGATATAATGTCACCAGTAGCAATGCTGCTTGAGTATTTGAGTCTCTAGTCAAAGCACAAATGTGTATCAATCTGCATTTGTCATTCACATATTCCTGGCAATTCCCCTTATAGATGCAAGCATTTACTTTCTTATGTCTTCTAGTGTAATTATGCCTATGGATGTACATACTGAAATACATGTTCCATTATTAAAAAATCACTTTCCTGACTTCACTGGTGAATTTTACCAAATATTTACAAAGAATTATCATCAATTCTCCTCAAACTCTTTCAAAAAAGTCAAAGAAGAGGGAATACTCAAACTTCTTTTATGAGGCCAGCATCATCCTAATACCAAAACCGGGGGGATGGTGGGGCGAAAAAAAGCACTACTAGAAAATAAAACTACAGGCCAATATCCCTGATGAATAAAGATGCCAAAATTCTCAATAAAACACTAGCCAACCAAATTCAGCAGCACATTAAAAGGATCATTCACCACAACCAAGTGGGATTTATCCCTGGGATGTAAGGATGGTTCAACATATACAAATCAATCAACATGATAAGACTCATTAATAGAATGATAGAAAAGAAACATATGATATTCTCAATAGATACATAAAAAGCATTTGACAAAATTCAACATCCATTCATGATAGAAACCCTTAACAAATTAGGCATAGAAGGAACATACCTCTACATAATAAAGGTGGTATATAACAAGCTTACAGCTAACATCATACTCAGTAGTGAAAGGTAGAAAGCTTTTCCTCTAAGATCAGGAAAAGATAAGGATGCCCACTTTCACCACTCCTATTCAACACAGTACTAAAAGTCCTAGATACAGCAATCAGGCAAGATAAAGAAATAAAAGGTATCAGAATTGAGAAGAAAAAAGTAAAACTGTCTCTATTTGCAGATGACATGATTTTATATATAGAAAAGTGTAAAGACTCAACCAAAAAACCATTAGATCAAATAAACAATTTCAGTAAAGTTGCAGGATACAAAACCAACACACAAAACTCAGTAGCATTTCTATACAATGATAATAAATTTTCTGAGAAAGAAATAAAGAAATCAATCTCATTTACAATAGCATCAAAAACAATAAAATGCATAGGAGTAACTTTAGCCCAAGAGGTGAAAGATCTCCACTCTGAAAACTGTAAGACATTGATGAAAAAAATCAAAAAAGACACAAATAAATGGAAAGGTATACCATCTTCATGGCATGGAGGAATTAATATGGTTAAAATGTCAATACTACTGAAAGTCATCTATAGAGTCAATGCAATCCCTTTCAAGATTCCAAAGGCATTTTTTACAGAAGTATGAAAAAACAGTGCTAAAATGTATATGGAACCACAAAAGATTCTGAATAGCCAAATAAATCCTGAGAGAGAAAAACAAAGCAGGAGGCATCACAAGTCCTGATTTCAAGTTATCCTATAAAGTTACAGTCATCAAAACATAAAAACAGACTGGCATAAAAGCAGATAAATAAACCAATGGAACAGAATCAAGGGCCCAGAAATAAACCTAAGCATATATGGTCAACTAATATTGACAAGGGAGCCAAGAATAGTCAATGAAGAAAAGACAGTCTCTTCAATAAATTGTACTAGCATAATGGGATATTTGCATATAAAATAATGAAACTGGACCCTTAACTTACACTACTCACAAATACTAATTCAAAATGGATTAAAGATTTAAATATAAGAACCAAAATCATGAAAATCCTAGAAGAAAAGATAGGAATAAAGCACCCTGAGATGGATCTTGGTTATGATTTTTTGGATATGACACCTAAAGCACAAGCAAAAAAAAAAAAAAGTAAACAAGTTGGACTACATCATACTACAAATCTCCTATACAGCAAAAGAAACCATCAACAAAGTGAAAAGACAACCTACAGAATGGTATAAAATATTTGCAAACCATATATCTGATAATAGATTAACATCCAAAAATACATAAAGAACTTATACAACTCAATAGCAAAAAATCAAATAAGCCAATGAAAAAAATAGACAAAGGACCTGAATAGACATTTTTCCAAATAAGATATACAAAAAGCCAACAGGTACATGAAAAGAAGCTCAACAGCACTAGTCATTAAGGAAATGCAAATCAAAACCACAATGAGATATTACCTCACACCTGTTAGAATTGCCATTATCAAAAAAAGATAAAAAATGCTGGCATGGATGTGGAGAAAAGGGAACCCTTGCACACTGTTACTGGGATTGTAAATTTGTATAGTCACTATGGAAAACAGTATGGAGGACCCTTAAAAAATTAAAAATAGAACTAACACATGATCTAGCAATTCCACTTCAGGAAAATATTCAAAGCAAATAAAAACACTAACTCAAAAAGATATCTGCACCTGCATATTCACAGCAACATTATTTACAATAGCCAAGTCATGGAAACAACCTAAGTGTTCTCTGATGCATGAATGGATAAAGAAGTTGTGAGACCCATACACACACACACTGAAATATTATTTAGCCATAAAAACTAGGAAATCCTCCCACTTGTGACAACATAGATGGACCTTGAAGGTATTATGCTAAGTGAAATAAATCAGACAAAGACAAATACTGTATGACCTCCCTTATATGTGGAATTAAAAAAATAAATAAAACTCAGACTCTGAAAAAGAGGTCAGACTGGTGGTTACCAGAGACAGAGAGTGATGGGAGTTAGAGGAAGGTGGTCAAAAGGTAACAACTTCCAGTTACAAGCTAAGTAAGTACTAGGAATGTAATATACGACATGATGACGATACCTAACACTGCTGTATGATAAATAGGAAAGCTGTTAAAAGAGTGAACCCTAAGAGCTCTCATCACAAGGAGATATTTCCTTTTTTCTTTTCTTCTTTCTCTTTTTATTGTATCTATGAGATGATGGATGTTATCTGAACCTATCGTGGTAAATCATTTCACAAAATATGCAAATCAAATCATAATGCTATGCACCTTAAACTTACACAGTGATGGATGTCAATTATTTCTCAATAAAACTGAAAATAACTGCTTTTATGTTGTTATTACATAAAATAATTCTATTTTTTAAAGTTAGTGATCAGGTAGATTATATCATCTGTAAAATTCATTACAAGAGAGTAAAGGGGGTGATTTAAAATATTTGTTTATAATATGGAATCTCTGGATCTCACAGAGGTGGGGACCACCATAGGATATGGGGGAAAATGTGGACTTTATTCTAAGTTCAATGAGAAGTTTGAAGTGTAGTAAACAAGGGATTGTGGTGATCTGACTTGCAGTTTTAATAGCTTACATCTGCATTTGCTGAAACCTGGTTGAAGGAGGCAGAAGGAAATCACAGAGACCAGTGAGACACCTGATACAGGGGTCAAGGCAAGCAACGATGGAGGCCCAGACTAAGATGCTAAGAATAGAGTTGATATAAATTCATTTCCTGACTATTTATAACACCCTTGAAATATTTGAAGGCTGTCATCATATCATCCCACATTATTGGGTGGACCAAAAGGTTCGTTTGGTTTTTTCTGTAAGATGGCTCTAGTAGCATTTAGTTGTCTTTAACTTCATTTGAAACAATTTTGTTAGATTGTATGTGACAGCTGTCATATCAGCGTGCATTTTTAAAAAAGACATCAAAATTGGTGAGTTTTTGTGTAGCCATTATAATACTGAAGATGGAAGAAAAATAGCAACATTTTTGGTCTATTATGCTTTATTATTTCAAGAAAGGTAAAAACACAACTGAAATGTACAAAAATGTTTGTGCAGTGTATGGAGAAGGTGCTGTGACTGATTGAACGTGTCACAAGTGGTTTGCGAAGTTTTGTGCTGGAGATATCTCTCTGGACGATGCTCCACAGTGGGGTAGACCAGTTGAAGTTGATAGTGATCAAATCGAAACAATAATTGAGATCAATCAATGTTATACCATGCGGGAGACAGCCGACATACTCAAAATATCCAAATCAAGCACTGAAAATCATTGCACCAGCTTGGTTATGTGAATCTCTTTGATGTTTGGGTTCCACATAAGTTAGGCAAAAAAAACCTTTTTGACCATATTTCTGCATGCGATTCTCTACTGAAATGTAATGAAAACATTCCGTTTTTAAAACAAATTGTGACAGGTGATGAAAAGTGGATACTGTGCAACAATGTAGAATGGAAGAGATCGTGGGGCAAGTGAAATGAACCACCACCACACCAAAGGCCAGTCTTCATCCAAAGAAGGTGATGTTGTGTATATGGTGGGATTACAAGGGAGTCCTCTATTATGAGCTCCTTCCGGAAAACCAAATGATTAATTCCAGCAAATACTGCTCCCAATTAGACCAACTGAAAGCAGCACTCTATGAAAAGTGTCCAGAATTAGTCAACAGAAAACGCATAATCTTCCATCAGGATAACGCAAGACTGCATGTTTCTTTTATGACCAGGCAAAAACTGTTACAGCTTGGCTGGGAAGTTCTGATTCATTCACCGTATTCACCAGACATTGCACCTTCGGATTTCCATTGATTTCAGTCTTTACAAAGTTCTCTTAATGGAAAAAATTTCAATTCCCTGGAAGACTAAAAAAGTTACCTGGAACAGTTCTTTGCTCAAATAGATAAAATGTTTTGGGAAGATGGAATTATGAAGTTCTCTGAAAAACGGCAGAAGGTAGTGGAACAAAAGGGTGAATATGTTGTTCAATAAAGTTCTTGGTGAAAATGAAAAATGTGTCTTTTATTTTTACTTAAAAAACTGAAGACACGGGCCTCCCTGGTGGCGCAGTGGTTGAGAGTCCGCCTGCCAATGCAGGGGATACGGGTTCGTGCACCAGTCCAGGAGGATCCCATGTGCCGCGGAGCGGCTGGGCCCGTGAGCCATGGCCGCTGAGCCTGCGCATCCGGAGCCTGTGCTCCGCAACGGGAGAGGCCACAGCAGTGAGAGGCCCGCGTACTGCAAAAAAAAAAAAACTGAAGGCACATTTTGGCCCACCCAATATTTTCCTCTTTTTGTTAAACATGTCCAGACTCTTCCATTATATTCTACATGACACAGTTTCTAGACTTCTCTCCACCTTGTGAACAAAGATATCTTTGTTGACATCTTCTGAAAAATGTCTAGGCTATCACTATCCCTCTTAAATAGAATTTCCAAAATTGAAGGCAATTCCTCAAATGGGATTTGATGTATTTTCGGAACAGTAAATCACCTGGCACTTGTGACCTCTCTACCCTATCTACTGCAGAATGAAGTAGCATTTTCTGCACCTGCATTGCACTGTTTATTTACATTCAGCTTGTGATAAAATATGACTTCTCTTCCTGCCTCAGACATTCTTTGAGCCTATACACCAGTCTTTACATTTCTAAGAACATTACCCTGATTAGTTTTGATTTCTTCCTTTCCTTTACCACTGGAATGAAATATCACATCATGAATTACACATTACAAAAAGCCTCTGAAAAAATGAAGGCAGCAGCATATGTGTGACAAATTCCAGCTGTGTAGTCCAAACAGCAGGTGTCATAGTATTTGCCGTTTTTTTCATAAGCACCAACTTGTATAGGTGGAGTCTCTTCTTGAAGTCACTTTCTCTCAGGCAGATGTGTTTGTTCTGTCACATCTCTATCTAGCAGGAGAAACATCTTTCTTTCAGTGCATCCAGTGTACTGCAAGAGAGGATGCTTCATGAAGTTATGAGTTCCTCATCATTGAAAGTAGGTAAGCAAAAATAAATTCTCTCTGCTTGAAGATGTTAAATAGAAAATTCAGATTAATAGTAACTGCAAGGCCGTAAATTACTAGATGACACTTAGGATCCTTATAATTCTTAAATTCTAATGATTCCATGATTCTTGTCATCTTTTTTCAACTGGGCTTGCAGTTACCCTGCTTCTCTTACTTGGCACTTGTGGGATAACTCCATGAAAACCACTGTTCCAGCTATCTACTGCTATATAACAAACAATCCAAAAATGTAGTGACAGAAAGCAACAACCATTTAATTATGCTCATGGATCCTGTAGGTTAGGATTTGGACAGGGAACAAAAGGGCTGGCTTGTCTCTCTTCCTCAATGTCTGAGCCTCTGTTTGGAAGACATGCGTGGCTGCGGTGACTCAGATGTCTGGATATGACTTAAACAACTAGGGGCTGGAACCATCTGGGTTTTCTCACTCACAACACATTTAACACCTGGGCTGAGATGACACAGAAGCTAGTTTCAGCTGAAACTATTGACTGGAGCATCGGGAGGCTGTTCCTTGGGGCTTAGGCTTCCTCACAGTATGGAGGCTTAAGAGTAGTCAAAGTTCTTACACAGAGGCTTAGGACTCCAAGGGCAAGTGTTCCAAGAGCTAACACTCCAAGAGCAAGGTGGAAACTTCATGGTATTTTATGACCTAGCCTCAGAAGTCATCTAGCACCACTTTTTATAGGTTCAATCTACCAAAGACCTTCCCAGATTTAAGGAGAGGTGACATAGACCCCATCTCTCCATGGGAGAGATGTCAAAGAATATGCAGCTGCATTTTAAAGTTGCCATATTCTTTATAGCGCATATTTTTAAATTTCAGATAACAACAACCAAGGAGTCTTTTTTTCTTCTTCTTCTAAATTTCCAGACTTTAATTGAAGGTATGTACCCATGTAGCTTATAGGCAGACTCGGGCTTCTAAGCACAACAGGGGAGAAAAGAGTGAACCAAAGCTTCCAGTGGACAAAATGGAGATTTTTCTGGAGCCGAGAACACGTATGCATTTGGAGTGAAAAGAAGACTGATATTCTGGACACTTGCTGCTTCCTTTATAGACCCTAGGAGATCCAAGATTAAGCTCTGCAGCACTCCAAACCCTGGGAGAAAAAGCCTTGCTCAGACTCAATTTATTGGACACTGACTTTTAACCCACTGAAATTGGTATGTGTTCCACAAGTCTCTCAATGTTCTGTTTTGGCTAATTTGTTACCCAGACATGTCTCATTCTCACCTGGAGACTATAAACATGCCTGGGCCTGGGAGAAGAGGTGCAGAGAAAGAGATGACTACGCTTCCCACAGAGACCCATCAGGTTCAACTTCTGAGGAACAATGGAAAGGAAGGAAAGCTATCTCAGCAAGGGAATTGAAATGCTAGAAGAACTCCCCTCCTGGCTGAGTGTAGTGCCATTCTCTGTACCAGCCACCACCTAATTATTCTTCACTGCACATCAGTAAAGGCTGATGTGATTAAAATCATAAATCAGCCCTGTGTTTCTGTGGAGCTGGGTGTGTTCATTAAGGATGCAACATTATCAAAAAGGAAGGCTTTGGTCAAGTCACGGAACTTCTCTCTGTTTAGCTCAAGATACCAGCATTCTGGGTTTGGAGATGTTGACCTTTCAGTTCAAACTCCAGATCTTCGAAATTGAAGGCAGATTACAAGGCAGCATCCCTATCTTTTACAGGAGGCCCTGCAATCGTGGGCAAGTGGAAGAAATGAGATTGTTATATGGTGAATGATCAGTCTTTTATAATGGTAGTTAAAGAGAGTTAACTAATTTAGGGCTTCCCTGGTGGCGCAGTGGTTGAGAGTCCGCCTGCCGATGCAGGGGATACGGGTTCGTGCCCCGGTCCGGGAAGATCCCACGTGCCACAGAGCGGCTGGGCCCGTGAGCCATGGCTGCTGAGCCTGCGCATCCAGAGCCTGTGCTCCGCAACGGGAGAGGCCACAACAATGAGAGGCCCGCGTACCACAAAAAAAAAAAAAAAAAAAAAAAAGAGAGTTAACTAATTTAACTAAGCACTTACCATGCAAGTGCCAAACTGTTTAACATGTATCATCTGATTTCATTCTTGTAACAATCCCATTTTACACATACAGAAACTGAGACCCAGAGCAGTGAAGTGAACTACTCAAAATTACATTGTTTGGAAGTGATGGAGCCAGAATTTGAGATAAGACAGTCTAACTCTATCCATATCCAGGACTTTAACCACTAGGAAGTACTCCCTCTGCTCAGGAGCATATGGGAGAACCCTTCTAGGTACTCCCTGGGCATTCAGGAAGGTCTGGAGAAAGTGATGCCTGACCCGAGTCTTCAGGGTAAGGAGAAACCAGCTAGGCTGAGAAAGGGTAAAGGGTGGTACAGGGAGACCATTGCTGGTACAAGTGTGGGTAAGGGCCTGAAGGCTGTTGAGAGCCAGGATAAAAGCTCCTCAAAGTCAGGAATTGCATTTTCTTGCTCACCATGGAAGCATTTGCTACCTGGCATGTGCCTGGCACATGATAGCCACATGAAAAGCCAAAGGAATACAGGAGTCACAAGCATGGGCTCTGGGGTCAGACTGCCAGTGTTGAGCTATGAGACTTCAAATGATTGGCTTCACCCCTGTGAGCTTTGGTTTTTCTATCTGTGAAAACAAGAGGTGAGAATAGAATCTGTCTCCTAGAGTTGTTGTGAGGGAGGATCAAATGAGATCGTGTGGGTAAAATGCATACGTAGTCTAGTGCCAGCCACAGAGTCAGAGCTCAAAAAGAGGTAGGGCTTCCCTGGTGGCGCAGTGGTTGGGAGTCCACCTGCTGATGCAGGGGACACAGGTTCGTGCCCCGATCTGGGAAGATCCCACATGCCGCAGAGCAGCTGGGCCCGTGAGCCATGGCCGCTGAGCCTGCGCGTCCGGAGCCTGTGCTCTGCAATGGGAGAGGCCACAGCGGTGAGAGGCCCACGTACCGCAAAAAAAAAAAAAAAAAAAAAGGTAATGATAGTTTTTTATTGTTAGTCCCCCAATAACTCTTTGGCAAGGGAATGAATGATTGATGTGGGCATGATTATTAGAGGGCATGACTTATTAGAAGGATTTCAGTATGAATTCTAGAGGGTGAGAGACAAGTGGTACAAGGGAAAGCTGAGGCCAAATTGGACATCCCCACTTTGCCTGCTGTCTTCTCCTAATATTTTGTGATCTTAATGGTGATAGTGATGAGGAGTAAAAGAGAGGTACCACCTTACATTTATACTGCAATTTGCACTTCACAACATACTTGCATAGTCATTATTTTATCCAATCTTCCAAACAAATACATGACAAATATATGATGTGTGTGACTTGTTCCCATTTTGCATAAATCTAAGAAGCTCAGAGAGTATAAGTACCTATAAAAAGTCAACAGGCTGATAACAGAAAAACAAAGCCCAATTATTCTGACTCCTGGCTCTTTATCCCTCCACATGGATAACAGAGCCAGTGCAGACACTCTCAGGAAATTTCCTTAACACCAGAGAATCTGGTTTGACACGTTTGCTGGCTATTCACCAAACCTCGCTTCTTTTCCTCCTGGAACATGTCTTTACTACAGTTTCTTTACTACATTCACTTCATGTTTAAAAGTATCTTAGAGTGTTTGTTTTTGTCAGAATGGCTGACAATTTTCTTTATTTTAGTTTATTATGATGATAATAATATTCCTCCCTTAAAAAAAACATTCAAACTGTCTCAATCCTTGAGGCAATTTTTTTTAACTAAAAAATACCAGCCTGAACTTTTCAAAGAAGAAAATTATTAAAATTCCTTTAGCTTGATAAATAGAAATCATCTCTTCTTGTTCTGCATAAATGTACTTCATATGTACATTTACTACATCACTATATTTTCCTTGCAGTTAAGTGTGACCATGTACCTTAACTCTGGTCAATGGATCATGGGCAGAAGCAATCTGTGGCACTTCCAGGTCTGATACATGAGATCTTTCTTTCCCCTTGAGCAGCAACATTAGAATTTGAAGATAGCACATCTACAAGACTAGAGGAGCCTAGATCCCTAAACCTTAGCTTTGGATGAAACTGCCAACTGCTCCAGAACACCTATTTTGGGAATTACATGAGCAAGAAATACATTTCTATTATGCTAAGTCACTGAGGCTTATCTGTTTCAGCAACCAGCATCACCTTAACTAACAAAGGCATGGAAAAAGAAATATTACAAACCCAGACACTCACTAAGACCATCTTCAGAATTCCCAGGACCTATAGTTCCATGACCCTTTGCTTCTTTATTAGAATTACATTATGTCCCCTTCTTGAAAGCAGCTGGTAATAAATAAAAATTGCAAGACTGTAAATTCATTTTGGGCAAGAGTCCTAACTACCTTCATGTCCTCAGCACCTCACACAATACCAGGCACAGAGTAGCTGTTCAATAAAGGATGACAGAAATAACCATCCTTACAACCCTCATCCGAGGAGACAACATTTGAATGGGATTTTAATAATCAGGTTTTCCAAATGGAAAAGGGTAATTTCCTTTAGGAGGTGATACCACCGAGCAGGACCCTGTGGGACTCCTGGGCACAAAAGCCTTTCTGTGTCCCCCATTTCTTGATTACAGGAAATAGGCTTCATTCAGCCTCCAGGATCTTCCCTGAGTTCCAAGGAGCAGGTTCAAACAGATGTTAATTAGGGAAGGGAGGAGGTGTTGAGACAAGGCGGGGAATGTCAAAAGAAACAATAGTTCAGCCTTGGGTCAGGGTCCTGGTTCCCCCTCAAGGGATACACACAATGATATCTTTGAGCTGTTTTGCAGATACTGGAACTCCCACCAGGTGGAAGAAGTTCTGTGTGGTGCCCACAAGCACGTAGGTCCCAGACCGGTTGGAGCCAGAAGGCTGGTGATGCTGACTCCCGTTTACCTCACCACCAACCAATCAGAAGAATGTCCACGAGCTGATCACGCCCTCTTTGAACCATTACTATCAAACTCCTCACTACTCCCTCCAGGTCAGGACACACAGTTTTAAGAGCATTAGCCAGCTGTGGCCCCCTTTGCCTGGCAAAGCAATAAAGCTATTCTTTTTTACCTCACCTAAATCTCTGTCTCCAAGATTTAATTTGGTGTCAGGAAACAGAGGCCAGATTCGGCTTCAAAGGCACTGTACAAACCATGAGATCTGCCACAACTTGGTGACAGGGTAGTAAGAGACTCTTCACATATCCAATCATTTCTTCAAAGCTATTTATTGCATACCTGTTATATGTCTGTCACTATTCCAGGAGATAAGGGTACAACAAAAATAAAACAAAGAAGATCTCTGTGTTCGTGACTTTTACATTTGAAGGGGAGCAGAATAGGCCACCCCAGAATGTGCCTCTTTAGCATGTTAAAAAGGCAACCACATGTCCAAAATGGTGTCACTTGTGCTAAAGCCCATGATACAAATCCTAGATTTAACATCTGACTTAATTACACTTTCAGCCCTCGCTAGGAATGTAATCTTAATCTGCCAGTTTGGAATTTTCTGGTCGGCACCAATGAGGCAATCTGTCACATGGGCTCTCTTCATCCCTCCCCCCAAACCCCCAGGACCAAAGAAAGAAGAGGTAATCTGCATGATAGACCTTGCCCTCCCCCCAAAAAGATGATGGAAGATGACCTGGCCTGAAACAATTGTTTCTTTTCTTTGGCTGAAAGCTTCCTCTCCCCACCCTACTCCTGCCTATAAAACTCTCCCACTGTAGAGAACCCCTCTGACGGCTCTTCTGTTTACTAGATAGGTTGCTGCCTGATTCATGAGTCACTGAAGAAAGCCAATTAGGTCTTCAAATTTACTCGGTTGAATTTTTTTTTTTTAGCAAGGATAAAGGTTATTTTGAGCTGATTAGTTTTGAGAAACAGCCTACATAGGAGAAGCTCTGCAGAGTAGAAGTTACTCTTCAGTAAGGAAAACTTACATTTATAAAAGAAATCTCCATTAGTAAGGGTATTTCTCTCTGTGTACCAGGATGAGAAGAATGAGCCTAAATCACAAGAAAATATTAATGGAGAAGGCACTAAATTAATCTGAATAACAAAGCTAACCCCTGTTAACTGTGTTTTCCTGGTAATCCCCCTTGACTGTCTTCCCAAGCCCCAACATCTGTTTTTCTTTTTTTTTTTTTGGTCTTTAGCTAAATATGGTATTTAAGGTGGTGGCTTGGGCCATCTCTGGGAGTTACTCAGTTTTCTGGGGCAGCATACATGTTAATACACTTCCTTTTGTTCTCCTCTTATTAATCTTTTATTACATGGAACTCAGCCAAGAAGTCAGAAGGACAGAGGGACAATTATTCTTCCTCCCTTACGCATTTTACTGCGTTTCCACACATCTGCGAAACACTTGCATACAAACCTGGGTCAGTCTGAGCTAGGCACTCAGTCGTCTGGGTACATATTATAGCAATGAGTGTGCCAGGTTAGCAATGATATGATGAGAGATACATTATGATAATAGTCCATTCTCTTAAAGCATAAGAACTCCTGCTCCAAAATTGTGAAGAAAGGAAATCTGAGAACAAATTAACCAGATACACACTTAAGAAGTTGAACCATGTAGGAATAAAAAAAATCACTGCACCAAAAGTGGGTAGTAAAGATAATACTCTGTGGCTGGTCATTTAGTAGATGAAAGTATCAATCCATTCTGTTTCTAAGCTCTTGTTTTAAAAAAGTTAATCATATAATTTGGCTACGGGAACACCAGCGATGGCAGATGTGCTGTCCAACTGACCAGGTTAAGAAAAATAAAGGCAGATGGTTTTAGATTAAAGTCTGGATGGCAATGCTGCCATTAGAGAATTGATGTTCTGTTACCAGGCCAAGGTTCTTCCATTCTATTTACTTTACTCTCTAAATTATCTGCCACCTGGTGGTCCAGGGAATCATTTAGAAGTTTAATCATAGGCAGTTGATAAAACCTCTCTAATTTGAATTCAGTGATTCAGGCAAGAAATATTTATTGAGAGCCTACTATGTGTAAAACAACACTCTAGGTCTTGGGGACTACAACTACCAAGTCAGTAAGCAAATTAAATTCTATTAAGTGCTATTAAGAGAATAAAATACAATAATGGGGGCATTACAGTGCTCAGGGAAGGCTTCTTGGAAGAAGTGACATGAGCTGAGACAGGAAAGATTATGTACTAGTTTTCAACTGCCGCATAACTAACTGCCACACATTTACTGTCTCAGAGTTTCTGTGAGTCAGGAGTCCGAGTACAGATAAGCTGAGTACTTCGCTCAGGGTCCTACAAGCTGAAATCAAGGTGTTGGCAGGGGTTGTGATCTTATCTGAGGCTTGGGATTCTCTTCCAGGCTCAATCCTCAGCAGGATTTATTTTCTTGTGGCTGTATGACTGTGGTCCCCACTTTCTGCTACCTGTTGTCTGGGGACCACTCTCAGCACCTAGATACCACCCTCTGGTCCTTGCTGTGCAGGCCCCTCCTCTTACAACATGCTTTCTATTAGGCCAACAGTAGAGCATCTCTCTGACACTCCACCTTCTTTTAAAGGGCTCACTTGATTAAGTCAGGCCCACCTATGAATCTCTCTTTTGAGCAACTCAAAGTCAACTCATTAATAACATCATCACAGGAGTGATATAACACATTCATTGTTTCCACTCACAATCAAGAGGAGGGGATTACACAAAGCATGCACACTAGAGGGTGGGAATCTTGGGGATCCTCTAAAAAGTCTACCTACCAAAGATGAGAACCAGCCATTCAAAATCAGGAGAAAGCCTTTTCTGGCAGGCTCACCAGAAAGTGCAAAGAACAAATTTGATATTTTCAGGAAAGGGAAAGAAGTTTGGTCCACTGAAGCTTAATGGATGAGGCAAAGGGCAGAAAGAGGTATGGAAAGAGGAATCCCCAGGAATCATTTGAATTGAAACCTAGGCGCTGGTGGCCATGTGAAGTTTGGATTTCATTTTATGTGTAAATAGGAGCTGACTAATATTAACTGAGCCCTCCCCCCTTTCCTCCACCATGATGTAAGACTCATCAATGGCATAAACAATAGTGGATCCAATGTCAAGAGAAATGGGAGGTTTTTATGAGCTGTAACTACCTCTCATTTTGAGAAATTAGGGCCTGTGCTAAAGGTTCTTTATAGGTCTGAAATTCATTTTTTTCTAGGTCCTATTAAAAAGACCATTCAGGTGAAAGTAAAAATAATATAAATGTAATCATTTTCTAGTGTTGGCTGACCTAATTATTATAGAAAGGAATCTGGTCTTCTGCTTGTTCCAGGCATCTTCCAATGCCCATGAATGTACCCTTGGGTCACCTTCATAAATTCTATAAGTAACAATAATAACATTAATAAAATCAAGGCATTCCCAGGAGCAGTATACAATTTGTCCTTTGGTCAGGGGAGAAGTCATAATTAGTGTTTTTAGAAATTTCTAGCAATGCAGTTTTCTTAGATAATACTGAAACAAGAGTTTATTGCTTAGAAATGCTAGCTCATCACACTCATTTTTTTTCTTCACCTTCCTAAGTTGAGGCTGAAAGGGAGATCCAACTCTGAATTAAACAACCTATAGAAATGTCACTATGTCCTAATCGACCCAGGAGTCAGAGGTGTAACTCCTTTCTTAGTTTCTTTGATTGAAGTATTTAGCAGGATTTACTTGAGGCTTCCCTTTGAGATTCTGATTAGTAGAGGAAAAAAATTTTGAAGAAACGATAGAACTTAGATTCCTAAACTTGAAGACCCAGAGACTGTTGGAAAATTCTCATTTCTTTTTTTTAAGTGCCTACTCACTGGTATAACTTCCCCAACGTCAAATTGACCAGGATTTGGATTATCAATAAAATAAGGCAATATAAGATCCTTCTTTCTCAACATCTCCTTCGTGTTTCCATCACTGAAACCTCACATTGTTACATTATTTTCCTCCTAGGAAGTAAAAGAAATTTATTCAGTGAAGCAATCTAAAAATAACTCATTCGAGAGCCAGTGGCTTCCATGGTTACCGAAAGACCCTGTTGATTCTCTGCTCTAACAGGCAACCACAACTGGTGAATCATTTGCATTAAAAACAACACACACCAAAAATAGTATGAAGGACCCTAGAACAAGACTGTCAGCCTTCCACTCCATGAAGTGTAATCTTCTTCACAGCCCCATGAAAAGTACATCCCAGGAAGAAAGAAATATATTCCTGAAAACTAAATGAAACCTGTCTCTGAATCAGTTTCTTGGTTCTGGGAATCCCCTCCAGGCTGTTATGCTCTGACAAACCTCCAGTGGTTCACAATGTAAATTTCAAAAATACTGTCTTCACGAATAACAACTGATCAGATATTTAATATCTACTAAAGGTATCAAAAGGAAATTAAATTATTTTTTCCTTAAGTAAGATTATATCACATGACTTTACATCAAAGTTACATATATATTATGACTGTTAGGAAAGGAGTAATGCATGCATGTGTAAATATATGTTTGAAACATACACACTCATATACTTATGTATTCCTTCATACATATTAAATCTCCTAAGATTCTGATACCCCATTACAACTTGTTTCCAAATGTAGGGATCTAGAAGAATCTACTTTTGAAAAAAGAATTTCATATTTTCATCACAGATTCTCAGATCCAGTTTACCCAAGACATGTTTCTTAAATATAAGAAAAACATACACCAAAATATATTAAAATTGCCTACACATTAACTAAGCTGAAGTCAGAGCGCCAAAGATACGTTTAACTAATTTAGTCACCAGTAATCTAGATTAGAGGTGTAGGCAGTCAGATTTGACAAAAATTGGTTCAAAAATTAATTAATACCAATTAAATTAGCTTAAATATCTTTTTCATCAAAGGTTCTTTCTTACATTCAGCAATAACCATCAAGTAGCTGCCATGCGCCAACCAATATTCTAGGATAATGGTACGACTGTGAGCAGGATGGACAAAGATATCTGTCCTCATGAAGCTTATATTCTAACAGGAAAAGTAGACAAACCAAGATAATTCCAAACCATAAATGAGTTTGTAATAATTAAGGAAATTAAAGTGAGTTGATAGAAAGTAAGGTAGAAGTAGAGGGAGGCTACTTTAGACAGTGTGGTCAGGAAGCCTTTTCTAAAGAGAATTTGAGCTCTGACTTAGAGTAAATAGGAAGAGTCAGGCATGCAAAGCATCACATGAAGAGCATGTGGGGAGAGAGAACAACAAATGCAAAGACCTGGAGGTAAGAAAGAGCCTGGCTTGACAGAGAAACAGGAAGCAAGCCAGTATGCTTGGAGCAGAGGAAACAAGCAATACAAAATGAGTTGGAAAAGAAGCCTGAACGGGCCATGGTAAAGAGTTTAGATTTCACTCTAAGTGCCTTGGGAAGCCATTAGAAGAATTTAGACAACAGTAATAGGATCAGAAATAGCTTTTAAAAGATGACTCTGGCTGATTGTATGGACCCAGGACTGCAATAAACTAAGAGTATGAGCCAGGTGACTACTCAGAAGACCACTGCAAAAATCCAAGTGGGAGATGATGGTAGCTTGCTAAGGGTGGTGGCAGAGAGGTGGAGAAACGCAAATGGTGTTCCTACCTATTTATGTAGGAAAGGATGCAAAATGCAAAGGAAGCCTAAAGGCTTCATTTTCTGGATGCATGGGTATGAGAAAGTAAAGTTGCCTGCCATTTATGAATGGGCTGTGTTCCAAAGCCTTGTTTATCACTTATTTCAAACTCAGGCCACTTTTTCCCACAGATACCTGCTGTTAGTATCTGCTGGGGTTTCATATGAAATGAATCAGTCTAAAATTCATACCAGTAATGGGCAGAACACTCCCAAAGTTCTGCCCTTTTCTCATTATCTAACCTAATCTCAAAGCAGAATGGCTTCAAATGGTCACACATTTGCCTAATGGCTTTTTTTGATGTTCTTTTGATTTTTCTCTTGCTCCAACTGTTTGCTTTAGAACATCAACTTTATTTCCTATATCTCTCTAATAGAAAATAATCTTGGAAACATATAGTATTAAGGTATTTAGGCTCTCCAAAGAGGAGTATTGAACTCCCTAGTGATATCATAAATCTTGGTTTACCAAGGACCCATCCCCAGAGTAGAAGGTGTCAGAACCTTTTTTCAGAACAATGGTAGCATCTGAGAAAAAATTAAGAAAAAAATGGTATTTGGACTCATAAAATCTTAGGGGATGATTCCTTGGATAGGGTAAGGTGGACACAATGAGGCTGGTGAAGTCTTTTAAGACAATATTTCTCAAACTTGTATGTACAGGAACTTCCAATTTGGGTCATGGTGGAATAAAGGGACTGGATTTACTCTCCTGCCTTAAACAACTACAAATATGGACAAACTATATGAAACAACAATATTAAGACTTTGGACAATAGGCAGCACAGTGATCCCTACAGGAAGAAAAACAAACCAGGTGAGTCCTGTGATTGCCCTGGCAATTGTATCTGGAAAGGGTGTTGATGACACAGTGCAGGAAGTGGGAATTCAAACAGAGCCCCGCTGAGGCAACAGAGTTGAGAATGTGGGAGGCCAAGGTGGCTAGACTTTGCAGAGCAGAGTACTGGAGAGGAGGGAGCTGCACAGAAAGAGAACTCCAGAGATGTGCAGAGGGTTTCTCTCAAGTCTTCATCTGAGTACTGATTGGTGCATACAGTAGTCTCCCCTTATCCAGGGGGGATACGTTCCAAGACCCCCAGTGGATGCCTGAAACCACAGAGAGTACCAAATCCTATATATATACTATGTTTTTTTTCCTATACATACAGACCTATGGTAAAATTTAATTTATAAATTAGCCATAGTAAGAAAATATCTGAATTGCCAGCACCACGGTAGACAGTAGATCTGGTAAGTGAGACAGGAGATCCAAAAAGCTCAATGAACTCCAAGCTCAGGAAATAGGAACAGACCTACACCAAGGAATTCATCATCAAATTGCTTAAAATCAGTGATTTTGAAAAAAAAAAAAAATCCCAAAATAGCCATGAAAAAACTTCAGTGTGAATACTTACTACTTGGTTATTTGTTACAATGCAGGTTCTGACTCCGTAGGTTTGGGAGAGGTCTGAGATTCTGCTTTTCTAACAAATTCTAACAAGGTGACCCCAGTGCTACTAATGTGATAATCACAGTTTTGAGAAGCAAATTCTTAAGATTCCAACAGCCAAACCATTTTGATTTTCTAAGTTAACCCAAGATACCAAGAGATTCATAATTTAAAGTGACGGGATAGACCCAGGGAGGCATTATTCTGCCAAGCAGGGTAGACACTTCTTGGCTGTCTAGCAACCATTCCTTCTTATTTGGTGATTTTGCTCTGATTTCCTTTTGAAATTATATCCCCTTATTTACACCTAGGTTATGTGCTTTGAGTGGAGACTCCTCCAAACCAAAGATGGACGCTATAACCCAGCCCTAACTAATCAAGTCATTATATCTCAAAAGAGAGATTGCTCTCCTGCTTGAACCTGGAAGAATGTAGGCTGAAACAGCAGCAGTCAACTTGCCTCCTTTGGAGGAGGGAGTAAGAATACAGCTGTAAGGGAGCAGAATTTGCCACCCCAAAATACATCTCTTTGGCATGTTAATTATTTCAAGCTGATTATTTTCTAAGAAACAGTAGACATGGGAAAAACTCTGAAAACCAAGTACTAGTTACAGCTGTGTAACAAACATTTACATTTGTAAGGAAAATATTCATTTGTAAGGGTATCGCCCTCTCTGTACAGGAAGAGGATAATGACCAAATCTCTAGAAGCTCTTGTCAATGGAGAAGACAATCACTTGAATCTGCTTAACAACCTTACCCAGGTTTACCGTGCTTTTCCTGGTAATCTCCCATAATGGACTCTCTCCACCCTCAACATCCTCTTTTGTCTTTAACGGAAGATGGTATTTAAGGTGAGGGCTTTGGCCATTTTGGTGAGTTACTCAGTTTTTCTGGGTCTCCCCCATGTATACATGTTAATAAAAGTTTGACTTTCTCCTGTTAATCTGTCTCATATCAATTTAATTCTTAGATCAGTCAGAAGAACCTAGAAGGATAGAGGAAATTTTCTTTCTCCACAACAGAGTCCACACAAAAGAAGCAAAGCCAAGGAGAGAGAAAAACTAGGTTCTGGTGTTTCATGTTAACCCCTAGATCATGCCATTATTGAAGTGAGACCTATGCCTGGATTCTTCAGATACATAAGCTAAAAACTTTCTTTTCTAAAAAGCAAGTTTGACATTTTTTTATATATATGGAAAGAACACTAACAGAAACCAAAAGCATAAGTTAAATAAGCTTTCATGACCTCGCCCAGGAATCTAATCACAATGTATAACACAATTTCTATTAATGATGATGGGTTTCAAAACAAATCTCGGTATTCTTAGAGACATCTCTCCCTACTTGCTGTTACAGCATTTGTGGATAGAGGGTAAATTCGATTCTGCCTGAGTCAGGGTAGTTTGCCAAACAGTCCCTAAAATTGTGAGTGTCAGTAGATGTGGCTCTCGGGCTCTAGAGCACAGGCTCAGTAGTTGTGGCACACGGGCTTAGTTGCTCCGCCGCAGGTGGGATCTTACCGGACCAGGGCTCAAACCCATGTGCCCTGCATTGGCAGGCGGATTCTTAACCACTGCACCACCAGGGAAGCCCTCAGAATATTCTTAAAAGTAGATGTCTAAAGAGATCTGGCGAATAAACTGAAAGAGAAGCATAAACACCATGTACATAAGCATCTTGACTTTGAAAGAGGACACTCATTAACCAAGACAATGAGTAGCTGATTTGTGCTTGCTTGCTTCTCTTGTTAAAAAAAAATTTACACTGAAATAAAATTAGAGTCCCAGAAGACAGTGTAGGGGAACAAAATTTTCCACCCCAAAAGATGTCTCATTGGCATGAGGATTAATTTATGCTGATTATTTCTAAGAACCAGAACACTCAGGAATTTTTTCTTTTTACCTCTCTCTCAGCTGCCTAGAGAATTTAGATTAAGGGCCTGTTCCTGGAATAGAGCTATCATCAGAGATAACTGCAAAGAACATGACTAGATGTGCTGGGAGAAACTCAGCACAGCCTAGAGATCAGAGTCCACTCTGTGTCCCACCGCTTCTGCACAGCCCAGCAAACATTTATTTACCAAACATTTGCTTTTCCATCTCCATGCAGATTGCCTTCCTCCCTTTGAAGTCCCAAACCACTACCCAACAACATCCTCTTTTGTTTTTAGCTGAAGATGGTATTGAAGGTGAGGGGTCCAGCCATTTTGGTGAGTTATTCAGTTTTCCTGGGCCTCTCCCATGTGTACATGTTATTAAACTTTTGTTTGATTTTCTCCTGTTAATCTGTCTCATGTCAATTTCACTCATAAACCAGCCAGAAGAACCTACAAGGGTAGAGGAAAATTTCTACCACCCCAATAATAGAAAATTTTCAATTAAACATCATGTATTTTCATGAACCAGACCATAGCATACATCTAATGGAAGAAGTATTTAGGGAAGTTATTTTCACACTCTCTGGGGCTCAAATTCCATATATTAGAGGGAGTGAGTCAGATGATCTTTTCTTTTACTTCAAAGCTGCTATGATTCTGTTGAGAAATAATAGTGAATTAAGGTTACGATTCTAGTGTCCCCTGAGAAAGAGCCTCAAAGAGAGGAAGATAAAAGTGGGGCTCCTGGCCCATTGGTAACATCCAAAACCAAGGAAAGACAAGACTCCAAGTGGATAGCAACAGAAACCTCTCCACCTGCTTTGTTTATTATATGGGTTCCCATGGAGATAGGAGGAGTGGTCTTGAAGGAGATTGAAATAGGTGAAAGGTGAAAATAATATAGAATCATGACTTCAAAAATACATTTGTGGGGGCCTCCCTGGTGGCGCAGTGGTTGAGAGTCCGCCTGCCGATGCAGGGGATACGGGTTCGTGCCCCGGTCTGGGGGGATCCCATATGCCGCGGAGCGGCTGGGCCCGTGAGCCATGGCCGCTGGGCCTGCGCATCCGGAGCCTGTGCTCCGCAACGGGAGAGGCCACAACAGTGAGAGGCCCGCATACCGCAAAAAGAAAAAAAAAAAAAAAAAAAAAATACATTTGTGGGCTTCCCTGGTGGCGCAGTGGTGGAGAGTCCGCCTGCCGATGTGGGGGACATGGGTTCGTGCCCCGGTCCTGGAGGATCCCTTATGCCGCGGAGCGGCTGGGCCTGTGAGTCATGGCTGCTGAGCCTGCACGTCCGGAGCCTGTGCTCCACGACGGGAGAGGCCGCAGCAGTGAGAGGCCCGCGTACCGCAAAAAAAATAAAAAATAAAAAATAAAAATAAATTTGTATTTAAGTGTCTCTCCCTGAGTCAGTCTTGTAACTGAATATTGCCCAGTTCCCTGGCATGGTGAACATCATTTTTTCAATAATAAAATAGCTCAAGTCTTTGCTGGTCTCTAACTTCGTTTAAGTAACCTTGGGACATTAAGGCCCAAACTGCCTGGAAAGTGGGTCTTGGTCATTGTAATAATATAGCCGTTTTCACTTAAAATCAACTTTGTGCCTTTTAAATACAATAAATTGTTCATTCTGATTCCCACATGTCAATCCTGGAACCCAGTAGGATGCTACAGAACTCACAAGCGAAAAGAATTTATTTCCTTCTGTTATCTCTAAAGTAAATAATAGCTCTCCCTGAGAAACACGTTGTAAAGATTCTGAAGAGCCACTGCTGTCCATAGTAACCCCTTGTTCATTTCAGACTCCTTTTCTCTGGGTTTCTGGAGTCAGACCCTGGCTTCTCACTCTCCCTTCACACACACAATAAGGAGGAAGATGCATTAAGGGCAGTGTGACCACTGTCCTGACAGTTTGACTGGGAAGAGGCAGTGATACCTTCCAGAACTTAAAAAAATTTTTTTCTGCAGAAGGGCAGTAATTTCTCCTCCATGTCCCAAAGTCAATTGATAGTAAACCATAGGAGATGGATTAGTAGATCAAACACGTGTCTAGAGCGTTCAGCCTTTCTAGAACCATGGGAGGTCATCACAGTGTTACATATTTCTGAAGTAAATAAACCTAGCCCCCAGGAGTTTACAATGGGGGCTCTTCCAGAGGAGACCACAAAAATCCAATCTTGCCTCCTCTAACTGAAAGGTACCTAACAAATATCCTACCTTAAGCCTTGAAGGAATATAGATTTATTATGGCTTGAATTCTATGGCCAAATCTTTAATCCCTCATCAGATAATTCCAGTTTCACAAATGATGTGGGTCCATTTTGTATACACTCAGAGATTTTGTGGCAGTGGCTCCAACTTCTTCCTGTTAAGGAGGACAGGGTGGTATCTTGTTGAACACTAAAGATGCTGCTTCTTTTCGTGTGTGTGTGTGTGTGCGTGTGTATGTAGTTGAGTTCATTTATTCATTCCACAGATGTTTGGAGACTTACTGTGTGCCACGTACGTCTGGTACGTGGAAATGCACTGGTGACTATGTCAGTTACCTGCTAAAGTCCCTGTACTTGTGGAGCTTACAGATGAAGGTAGAAGAGGCAAGTAAATATTTCAACAGGCAACTCAATAATCAGTGAGGAAAGGAATAGGAAAAGTAAGCCCAAGGAGTCTTGAGGACAAAGAGAGGTACAGCTAACTCAGGTTTAGGAAGCTAAGAAAGGCTTCCCAAAGAAGGTGGCCTCCGAGCAAAAAACTGAAGGATGGGAACAGGAGATGATGGCAGAAAAGAGTTTTACGAAGTGAATAGCATATGCAAAGGCCCAGGGGATGGGAAACTACAAGTATCTCAGTTTGGGTAGGGCAAGGAATGGGAGACTGGGGTATAGTGAGAAATGTGGCTTGAGAAGCAACAGGATTCAGATCACGATAAGCCTTTGGGGAACAATAAGGATGTGATTTTGTTTTTAGGAAAAACCCCTTCCCAATCTCCCTTAAGAATGAAGAAAACATATCTGGTTCAGTTAATACTGATCTTATCCATCCAGTCAGTAAACTAAGGGCATTGTGCTAAGGATCCGTACAATATCTTTCAGAAACAGAAGATACGGGGAGAGGACCGGACGGCAGTGTCTTCACATGCTTTTTCCCAAGGGTGAGATGAACTAAGAGTTGGAATCTACTCACTCAGCACTGTGGTCTTGGCAGAGTGGACACTGCATGTGTCCCACCCTTGGTTCCTTAGTCATGAGCTCCCACCCTCAGCCCACCTCTGCCTCATACAATAAAGGCCATGTGCAAGCGAAATCAACAGGAATAAGGGACCAGGCAGAACGAGGCTCAACTTACTCATCTCAAGTGAGGCTCTCTCTTTAAGAGTCTGGAAGGAGATGGATGCAGCAGCAGAAAAAGAATGAGATAATAAGTAGAATGGACCTGAGAATGACCTTCTCACATCCTGCAGACCTGTGGTCTTTTCTAGTGGTCTTGGCCATGCCATAGTTCATAAACCAATGTTTCAGCCTCCACACTGCCTCATCTGTCCTAATGCTTCATGGAAGGGAACCCCAGAGGAATCAGGTGAGTCAGTGTACAATAGGTAATCTGAGGGTCTCAGTTTTACAGATGAGGAAACCTGGGCTCAGAGAGATGACTTAACTTGTCCAAGTTATGCAGCTAACAAACAAGTTCTAGAGTCAGGATTCCAACCCCAAGATGTTTGACTGCCAAGTACATGCTCCTAACTATTATGTGGTATCATGGAAAAATTTTTTTCCAGGAAACTCCAAACAAAGTACACGTGATTTGTATCAGTGTCACCTCTTTGAGAGCATGTATAAGCAAGCTGCAGTTGATTACCCTGGAAGCATAGCTTTTACTATGCTAATCGAGATACTGCATAGACCACATCAGATATGCCTCTCTCCTCTACAACCTAGAATAAACTCACTCCCTACCATAGCCTGCCATATGCTCTGTAGCAGCCGGCCCCACTTTCCTCTCCAGCCTCATCCGTGAACCCAGCCACACTAGCCTCCTCCTGGAGCTTTTTAGGGTTTCATACATTCAGGACACTCTGCCTGGAGAGAATTTTCTGCTCCTCAGCTGGCTCTCTCCTCTCCCCTCCTTCCAGGGCAGTGCAAAAAGATCATCCCTCAGAACAGCTTTGGGTAAAAACCCATTCTAAATGGCTCCTGATCCCCATTCCGCATCCACCATTATTCTTGATCACGTCCCCACTAGCTTCATAATATTCACCACAACTATATATTGCTTTATTCTTGTATTATTTGTCTGAGTCCCATACCAAAATACAGGCTTCAGCAAGGTGGCATCCATTGCTTTCTATCTATGCCTTGAAGAGTGTTTGGAACATATACTGGGCTGAATAAATATTTGTTGAATGGATAAATGAATTTTCAAGTGAAAGGGATTCCTATGATTTTTTTTCTTAAATCCTCGCATCTTTACATATCTTATAATTGCAAAATCCAGTATCCAAACTTTCCCAGGGTTCTCTTGTCCCCAAAATAGTAACTTCTCTGCACACAGCATAGACTAACCTCTGCTGGAATCACCTGACCTTACTGATGGTGAGCTCAGGGCTGAGTCAGCAAATGTTGCCTAGATTATGCTTCTTTATCACGGGGCTGCAGGAAGGCAGGAAACCCAGTGCTCCCACACCCACCTGCCAATAAACATGATAAAGATGGACTCTCCCAGAGCTCTGGGAGATGATGTTCTAAACTCCTGCTATTTGTCTTGGCTACAAGTAACCCCATGAAAGAAACTGATGCTGGTATGGTCCCTGAGGTCGCTACAATAAACATTATCTGTGTGCAATGAAGGGAATATTGACAGAAAGGGATGAGTCTTTTGTTGAGAGTGCAATTGAGCCTCTAAAAGATAAACAGTTATTGACAGAGAGCCTACCGGTTTATATGAAAAGAATTTTAAAAAATTATTTTTAACAAAGAGTCCTACTTTCTTAGGGTGAATGTGACTGAATGTGGTGGAAAATGGTAGAAAACCTTAATATGGGTTTAAGCCAAAACCAAGACAGGTATTCTCAGTCGAGAAGTAGGTTTAACTTAAGCTTGGGGTTCTCTGTCTCTCTAGAGGTAGGTTAGTCTTTTCAAATATGAAGAGCTTCAAGCTGTAGGCCATAGGTGAGAGGGAACTTGTTGCCACCCTTGGATGCACTGATGGAATTGGGGCATGAAGGCTCAGTACACGAGGAATTCAGTGCAGCCTAAACCACTAGCCCCCAACTCAGGATCTGGAATTCACTTTGCCCCCAAAGTCTGGGACAGGACCTACAGGTATGAAAGCTAAGTCTCTTGAGAACAAGGATTTCTCCTTAGTCATCCCTTGGGCTAGGCACATTTTCTCAGACATGGGAGATGTCAGAAAAGTGTGCAATGGGGAGGATGAATAAATGTGTTGTGATGTATAACTTTAAATCCTGGGGATACAGAGACAAAAAGTCGGTGCTGTTTTTCTTCCTGTGCAAAGGGATTTCCTGGATTTGAAAAAGTACCACCAGAACTATGCGCAAGGCACACTACAGAAGGAAAGATAGGAATATCACAGTCTACAGAGCTTTTTTAAAGAGCCACTGGGAGGCTAGGACTGAATAGGCCCCTTGGGTTCCCTTTGAGTTGGATGAATGGGGCAGGTGACAGAGGACAAGGGAGGAGAGCTGTCATTCTCTCCCACTGAGAACCAGTTAGAAGGTTTTCATCTGGAGATGACCACTGGAGAGCCTTTTAAAAGACTTTTTTAGTTGAAATTTATAAATAGAAGTAATACTACTTTGTATTCAAAGCACGTTTACACATTTCGTTTTCTTTTAAGTTCATAAAGCTATTCCACATCTGTAAAATGAGATGGGAATTCACACCTTACAGGACAGTGTTGAAGAGAAAGCAGGATAATGTTTGTACAAGACTTGGCATTTTGTGTGGTCTACAGTGAGCATGCAATACATGGTCACTGCTATTATCATGGCTGGTACTATTACTATTGCTCTTCCAGACAGGGTTTTCTGGGACAGAGATTAGCATGGAAGGCCTTTACTGGGGAGCCCTCTCATAATCAACATCTGTGCAAGGGAGGAAAAGGAAGCAGGATGGGGAGAGGTAGACGTTGACTGACTAGTCCCCACAAAGGTCTCTCTCAGTCCCACAGAGAGCTCTGGACCACACTGGCTCTTGAGAATTGTCACTCACTGGGGTGAGAAGGCTGGGCCTTTACACCACCACAGTGATGAGTCATTATTGGAGGCTGCCCTCGAAGGAGGCAGGCTTTAGACAAGCCTGAAGTTTTCCTCAGCTGAGGCCATCTCCAAAGAGGGCTCCAAGCTGAGGGCATTTTCTAGGAGCACTTCCAGAAGTTGACGGAGTAAATCATTGAGCCCTCAGGGGATATCCGGGTGTGTCACAGAGCTTAGCCCAATTAGTAAATAAGAAGAGTGCTTCAGAGGGCTTCCAACGACTTGTCCAAGGCCACAGTAAGTAAACAGCAGTGCTAGGAACGAAAGTTAAGTCTTCTGACTCTAATCGGTCCTCTTCAGAAGCTCAGGACCCTTTGGCAGCATTTGGCATTTCTCTCCTTTATCGTGCCAGCAATTGCTCTGCCTTCTCTGAGCCTACACAGATCAAGGAACATCTGCTTAATGTAGTTCCCATGTCTTTTCTTGCGGATAAGGTAGCTAAGTTTACTCAAAACAAACAAACAAACAAAAAAAACAAGGAAAAAAGAATTATGGGAAAGGGAATTTTTTTCAAATTATGTTTACCCTTATAAGTATCATATTCTCACCCTGCTCCCCCTCATTTGAAACACATGCATGTGCACACGCAAAAAGAGACCCCCCCCCAAAGGGTCTGTTTAAGGAAAGATTTTGGCCATAGATCTACCAAATTAGAATCTCCAGAGACAGAACCCTGAATTCTACTTTTTTCTCAAGCACCTCAGATGAGGTTCAAGCACCTCAGATGAGGTTCAAGCACTCTAAAGTCTGCAAACTATCACTATAAATTCACCATATCACCGGTCCAAAGTTATGCTCACATTTTTTTTTTTTTTTTTTTTTTTTTTTAGGTATGCCAGCCTCTCACTGTTGTGGCCTCTCCCGTTGCGGAGCACAGGCTCCGGACGCGCAGGCTCAGCGGCCATGGCTCACGGGCCCAGCCACTCCGCGGCATGTGGGATCTTCCTGGACCGGGGCACGAACCCATGTCCCCTGCATCGGCAGGCGGACTCTCAACCACTGCACCACCAGGGAAGCCCATGCTCACATTTTTTAGTTTGTGCCTATAAACTGGTTCCAAAAGCAATTCACAGAATCAAAGCATTCTCAGGTTGAAAGGTATCTTGGAGATTATTACGTCTCCATTTTTGAGAAGAAAAAACCACGGCCTGAGAGGAAGGGTGACTTGCCTAGGGTAAAAGAAGAGGTTAATGAGCAGAGTCAGGCTCCCACTTTTGGGATCAGGCCTTCTTATAACTCAAACAAGCTTTAAAGAGGAGTTTCAATCCAGTTTCCAGCAATGAAAGCAAAAATTAAAAGAAAAAAAGAGTTCCAGGACTATTGTCAACAATATTGTAATGGAAAACATCTCAATCATTCGGGTCTGTTATAAATTCCACCCTCCCCCACCATTTGCTATAACTACTCCCAACTTAAGTATCTTATGACTAGAGACACGGTCTCTTATTTGAACTTGGTTTACGCAATGGGAAGAGAAGACCCCAAAGCCATCAGTGCCAAAAGGAATAGTATTTCCTTCTACAGTTTTATAATTTATTCTTATTCAGAAGTGAGGTTGGGTTTCCAAATCTGTTCCTTAGAGAAGGAGTAAGGGGAACGGGAAGGGCATTGCACTACAGAGTATGATTATATTTCAGATTACTTTTTTTTGTTTGAAATCTCTCAAGTTTTGATTAATAGCAATTATATTAACAAAAATGATGATGATGATGACAGAAAATCAACCTACAGTTTCTTCTTTATTAGTCCCCACACTCAGTGACTCAAATAAGCATAAAATGTGAAATATGTGGCTGCTTCTATTGGCATCTGTGGTTCTCCAGGTCCCCAAATGGCCTATTGTTAATTTCATTTATAGCAAATTGGGGACATAAATAAACTTGTAATTTGGGTGCCTATGAAAATATGGCAGGCTGGCATGCCAGCACAGCCAAAAATCTGATTTAACTGGTGTTCCTTTCCATCAATTCCATTAAAAGTTGCTAAACGCAGAGCCCAGCTTAGAGTCAGATATAGAGAGGTCCTGAGCCTGTTTAGAGAGGCAATCTGGGATGGTGGGGAACCCCAGCCAAGAAGTCAGGAGGCAAAAGGCTCCACTACTGGCTTCTACCAACACATCATCTATATTTAGAAAACATTTTTTCTCTCCTAGTTCCTCAAACATTGTATCCTGCTGGGTGATTTTTGTAACTGAGCCTTGTTACCTGGAGTCATTCATAGCATTTAAGACTAGAGGAATTTTAGAACATCACATGGACCATAACTCTGACTCAAGTTTGGCTGACTTCTCATCACCCTGGGGGTGGGGTGGGGTGGGGGAACCCATTTTCTTTTTAATTAAAAAATAAATAAATAAAAAGACCACAGATATAGTCTCAGCAGCAATGTAACTACAAACATGACCTCAGAATACAGAGATCAAGAGACTGGTCATCTCTGACACTCACTAGTCAATTATTGGTCACAAGTCCTAGTTGCTCCCAGGATCAGTCTAGACTAGAGTCAGCTGAATATTGTGACTCAACACGAAGTGCCTCAATAACAACGCTAATCAGAAATGTCTCCTCTCTTGCCACCAAAAAACTTCCATTTAGAAATATATTAGAGGGCTTCCCTGGTGGTGCAGTGGTTGAGAGTCTGCCTGCCAATGCAGGAGACACGGGTTCGAGCCCTGGTCTGGGAGGATCCCACGTGCCGCGGGGCGGCTGGGCCCGTGAGCCACAATTACTGAGCCTGCGCGTCTGGAGCCTGTGCTCTGCAACAAGAGAGGCCGCGACAGTGAGAGGCCCGCGCACCGCGATGAAGAGTGGCCCCCGCTCACCACAACTGGAGAAAGCCCTCACACAGCAACGAAGACCCAACACAGCCAAAAATAAATTTAAAAAAAAATGGTCCATATCAAAAAAATATTTAAAAAAAAAGAAGTATATTAGAAGCAAAACAGAAGCTTCTGGAGAAGTAGGGGATGACTAGCAGCCATCATACTTCAGCGTAGATTTCAGAGTACCAATTGTATCAGTGAGAGTTCTTTGTGTGCCATATATAGGAATTAACCCTGACTAAACTTAAGGGAGAAAGTGGAATTTAACCAGAGGATCTGCAGTAACTCATAGATTTGAAGGAAGAGCCAACTGAAGAACTCTTGCAGAGGGGCTACTCAAAGTTTCCAATCACCAGGAGAAAGAATCTGAGTGATCAATGCTGGCCCATTGGCTGTCCACAGCCCACTGCCCACACCTACCCTGGTCCAGGGGCAGGGACCATGCTCAGCAGCCTTGGTAGAGCTGCAAGGAGCTGTGAACATGGTCATTCCCCAAAGGAAAGAATGCTGGACAGGCAGACACAAAACGCCCCCACCCATGCAAGCATCAGCAAGTATGTTTGTTTACTCGTGGGGATTCTTCTGACTACAAAAGTCATGCATTTTTAGTACATAAAATTTGCTAGAGAGATTTCATTTCACTTTGTGGAAGGGAGAGTTAAAGAAGATGCAGCAGCACATCCAGTAGCAAAGTCCCCTAGAAACAAACAGGAAATTTTCAGACTTTTAGGATAAAGGAGAGGAATGTCCATCCAAGCTACTTATAAATGTCTTAGCTCTCACAATTACTTCATGACTTGCTTAGAAAATGAAATAGGTATTATTAACTGGACTGTTTCTTGCTAGATGATAAATGATGTAATCTAATCAGACATTAGACTTACCAAAGCAAGAGCATCTCTCATATACCAAGGCAAAAACCCTTGGGAAAAGATGTAATGCATGTGAAAGAGGTTTCAAAGCTATAAGCCAGGGACTTCTCTGGCAGTCCAGTGGTTAAGACTTCACCTGCCAATGCAGGGGGTGCGGGATCGATCCCTGATTGGGCAGCTAAGATCCCACATGCCTCATGACTAAAAACTAAAACATAAAACAGAAGCAATATTGTAACAAATTCAATAGAGACTTTAAAAATGGTCCACATCAAAAAAAATCTTAAAAAAAAAAGCTGTAAGCCAGTATTACAACTGTAAGATCATTTTCTTCTGTATATTGTTGGAAGTAACGCAAGGAAAGAGTACATAGTAGTTCTCAAAGTAGTAACTGAGAGAATCCACAAACACTTGGCTATACACACTCTCCTGCTGGTGGGGTACTCATAGACAGTATAGAAGTTAGGGCTCTGAGAGCACTCTTCTGATAACTAATGTGACAAAGAGAGGAGCTACAGCCATCCCACATTTGTATATGAGCATCTAAAAGTATTAGTAGAGAATAGAGAGGAAGATGGTGGAAGAGTAAGACGCGGAGATCACCTTCCTCCCCACAGATACATCAGAAATATATCTACACGTGGAACAGCTCCTACAGAACACCTACTGAATGCTGGCAGAAGACCTCAGACCTTCCAAAAGGCAAGAAACTCCCCACGTACCTGGGGACGGCAAAAGAAAAAAGAAAAAACAGAGACAAAAGAATAGGGACGGGACCTGCACCAGTGGAAGGGAGCCATGAAGGAGGAAAGGTTTCCACACACTAGAAGCCCCTTCGCGGGCAGAGACTGCGGGTGGCGGAGGGGGGAAGCTTCAGGGCTGCGGAGGAGAGCGCAGCAATAGGGGTGCGGAGGGCAAAGCGGAGAGATCCCCTCACAGAGGATCGATACCAACCGGCACTCACCAGCCCAAGAGGCTTGTCTGCTCACCCGCCGGGGCGGGGTGGGGTCTGGGAGCTGAGGCTTGGGCTTCGGTCGGAGCGCAGGGAGAGGACTGGCGGCGTGAAAACAGCCTGAAGGGGTTAGTGCGCCACAGCTGGCCGGGAGGGAGTCCGGGAAAAGGTCTGGAGCTGCGGAAGAGGCAAGAGACTTTTTCTTCCCTCTTTGTTTCCGGGTAGGCGAGGAGAGGGGATTAAGAGCACTGCTTAAAGGAGCTCCAGGGACGGGCACGAGCCGCAGCTAACAGCGCGGTCCTCAGAGATGGGCATGAGACGCTAAGGCTGCTGCTGCCGCCACAAATAAGCCTGTGTGCGAGCACAGGTCACTCTCCACACCTCCCGTCCGGGGAGCCTGTGCAGCCCGCCACTGCCAGGGTCCCGGGATCCAGGGACAACTTACCTGGGAGAATGCACGGCGCACCTCAGGCTGGTGTAATGTCACGCCGCCCTCTGCCACTGCAGGCTCGCCCCGCAGTCGTGCCCCTTCCTCCCCTCGCGCCTGAGTGACAGAGCCCCGGAAGCGGCGGCTCCTTTAACCCCGTCCTGTCTGAGCGAAGAACACACGCCCTCCGGCAATGTACATGCAGAGGCGGGGCCAAATCCAAAGCGGAACCCCGGGAGCTGTGCGAACAAAGAAGAGAAAGGGAAATCTCCCCCAGCAGCCTCAGGAGCAGCGGATTAAAGCTCCACAATCAACTTGATGTACCCTGCATCTGTGGAATACCTGAACAGACAACGAATCGTCCCAAATTGAGGAGGTGGACTTTGAGAACAAGATTTATTATTTTTTCCCCTTTTCCTCTTTTTGTGAGTATGTATGTGTATGCTTCTGTGTGAGATTTTGACTGTATAGCTTTGCTTTCACCATTTGTCCTAGGGTTCTATCCATCCGTTTTTTTTGTTTTTTTTACTTAAAAAAATTTTTTTTCTCTTAATAATTTTTTTTATTTTAATAACTATTTTATTTTACCTGACTTTATTTTCCTTTAGTCCCTTTCTTTCTTTCTACTTTTTCTCCCTTTTATTCTGAGCCGTGTGGATGAAAGGCTCTTGGTGCTCCAGCCAGGAGTCAGTGCTGTGCCTCTGAGGTGGGAGAGCCAACTTCAGGACACTGGTCCACAAGAGACCTCCCAGCTCCACGTAGTATCAAACAGCGAAAATCTCCCAGAGATCTCTATCTCAACACCAACACCCACCTTCACTCAACGACCAGCAAGCTACAGTGCTGGACACCCTATGCCAAAGAAGTATTAAGACAGGAACACAACCCCATCCATTAGCAGAGAGGCTGCCTAAAATCATAAGTCCACAGACACCCCAAAACACACCACCAGACATGGACCTGCCCACCAAAAAGACAAGATCCAGCCTCATCCACCGGAACACAGGCACTAGTCCCCTCCATCAGGAAGCCTACAAAACCCACTGAGCCAACTTTAGCCACTGGGGACAGACACCAAAAACAACGGGAACTACGAACCTGCAGCCTGCAAAAAGGAGACACAAAACACAGTAAGATAAGCAAAGTGAGAAGTCACAAAAACACACAGCAGGTGAAGGAGCAAGATAAAAACCCACCAGACCTAACAAATGAAGAGGAAATAGGCAGTCTACCTGAAAAAGAATTCAGAATAATGATAGTAAAGATGATCCAAAATCTTGGAAATAGAATAGAGAAAATGCAAGAAACATTTAACAAGGACCTAGAAGAACTAAAGATGAAACAAGCAACGATGAACAACACAATAAATGAAATTAAAAATACTCTAGAAGGGATCAATAGCAGAATAACTGAGACAGAAGAATGGGTAAGTGACCTGGGTAAGTAGTGGAAATAACTACTGCAGAGCAAAATAAAGAAAAAAGAATGAAAATAACTGAGGACAGTCTCAGAGACCTCTGGGACAACATTAAACGCATCAACATTCGAATTATAGGGGTTCCAGAAGAAGAAGAGAAAAAGAAAGGGACTGAGAAAATATTTGAAGAGATTATAGTTGAAAACTCCCCTAATATGGGAAAGGAAATAGTTAATCAAGTCCAAGAAGCACAGAGAGTCCCATACAGGATAAATCCAAGGAGAAACACGCCAGGACACATATTAATCAAACTGTTAAAAATTAAATACAAAGAAAACATATTAAAAGCAGCAAGGGAAAAACAACAAATAACACACAAGGGAATCCCCATAAGCTTAACAGCTGATCTTTCAGCAGAAACTCTGCAAGCCAGAAGGAACTGGCAGGACATATTTAAACTGATGAAGGAGAAAAACCTACAACCAAGATTACTTTACCCAGCAAGGATCTCATTCAGATTTGATGGAGAAATTAAAATCTTTACAGACATGCAAAAGCTGAGAGAGTTCAGCACCACCAAACCAGCTTTACAACAAATGCTAAAGGATCTTCTCTAGGCAACAAACACAACAGAAGGAAAAGACCTACAATAACAAACCCAAAACAGCTAAGAAAACGGTAATAGGAACATACATATCGATAATTTCCTTAAATGTAAATGGATTAAATACTCCCACCAAAAGACACAGACTGGCTGAATGGATATAAAAACAAGACCCATATATTTGCTGTCTACAAGAGACCCACTTCAGACTTAGAGACACATACAGACTGAAATAAGGGAATGGAAAAAGATATTCCATGCAAATGGAAACCAAAAGAAAGCTGGAGTAGCAATTCTCATATCAGAAAAAATAGACTTTAAAATAAAGACTATTAGAGGAGATAAAGAAGGACACTACATAATGATCAAGGGATTGATCCAAGAAGAAGATATAACAATTGTAAATATTTATGCACCCAACATAGGAGCACCTCAATACATAAGGCAAATACTAACAGCCATAAAAGGGGAAATCGACAGTTACACATTCATAGTAGGGGACTTTAACACCCCACTTTCACCAATGGACAGATCATCCAAAATGAAAATAAATAAGGAAACACAAGCTTTAAATGATACATTAAACAAGATGAACTTAATTGATATTTATAGGACATTCCATCCAAAAACAACAGAATACACATTTTTCTCAAGTGCTCATGGAACATTCTCCAGGATAGATCATATCTTGGGTCACAAATCAAGCCTTGGTAAATTTAAGAACATTGAAATTGTATCAAGTATCTTTTCTGACCACAACGCTATGAGACAAGATATCAATTACAGGAAAAGATCTGTAAAAAATACAAACACATGGAGGCTAAACAATACACTACTTAATAACGAAGTGATCACTGAAGAAATCAAAAAGGAAATTAAAAAATACCTAGAAACAAAAAACAATGGAGACACGACGACCCAAAACCTATGGGATGAAGCAAAAGCAGTTCTAAGAGGGAAGTTTATAGCAATGCAATCCTACCTTAAAAAACAGGAAACATCTTGAATAAATAACCTAACCTTGCACCTAAAGCAATTAGAGAAAGAAGAACAAAAAAACCCCAAACTTAGCAGAAGGAAAGAAATCATAAAGATCAGATCAGAAATAAATGAAAAAGAAATGAAGGAAATGATAGCAAAGATCAATAAAACTAAAAGCTGGTTCTTTGAGAAGATAAACAAAATTGATAAACCATTAGCCAGATTCATCAAGAAAAAAAGGGAGAAGACTCAAATCAATAGAATTAGAAATGAAAACGGAGAAGTAACAACTGACACTGCAGAAATACAAAAGATCATGAGAGATTACTATAAGCAACTCTATGCCAAAATGTACAACCTGGAAGAAATGGAAAAATTCTTAGAAATGCACAACCTGCCAAGACTGAATCAGGAAGAAATAGAAAATATGAACACACCAACCACAAGCACTGAAATTGAAACTGTGATTAAAAATCTTCCAACAAACAAAAGCCCAGGACCAGATGGCTTCACAGGCAAATTCTATCAAACATATAGAGAAGAGCTAACACCTATCCTTCTCAAACTCTTCCAAAATATAGCAGAGGGAGGAACAGTCACAAACTCATTCTACGAGGCCACCATCACCCTGATACCAAAACCAGACAAGGATGTCACAAAGAAAGAAAACTACAGGCCAATATCACTGATGAACATAGATGCAAAAATCCTCAACAAAATACTAGCAAACAGAATCCAACAGCACATTAAAAGGATCATAAACCATGATCAAGTGGGGTTTATTCCAGAAATGCAAGGATTCTTCAATATACGCAAATCAATCAATGTGATACACCATATTAACAAACTGAAGGAGAAAAACCAAATGGTCATCTCAATAGATGCAGAGAAAGCTTTTGACAAAATTCAACACCCATTTATGATAAAAACCCTGCAGAAAGTAGGCATAGAGGGAACTTTCCTCAACATAATAAAGGCCATATATGACAAACCCACAGCCAACATCATCCTCAATGGTGAAAAACTGAAAGCATTTCCACTAAGATCAGGAACAAGACAAGGCTGCCCACTCTAACCACTCTTATTCAACATAGTTTTGGAAGTTTTAGCCACAGCAATCAGAGAAGAAAAGGAAATAAAAGGAATCCAAGTCGGAAAAGAAGAAGTAAAGCTGTCACTGTTTGCAGATGACATGATACTATACATAGAGAATCCTAAAGATGCTACCAGAAAACTACTAGAGCTAATCAATGAATTTGGTAAAGTAGCAGGAGACAAAATTAATGCACAGAAATCTCTGGCATTCCTATACACTAATGATGAAAAATCTGAAAGTGAAATCAAGAAAATGCTCCCATTTACCACTGCAACAAAAAGAATAAAATATCTAGGAATCAACCTACCTAAGGAGACAAAAGACCTGTATGCAGAAAATTATAAGACACTGATGAAAGAAATTCAAGATGATACAAATAGATGGAGAGATATACCATGTTCTTGGATTGGAAGAATCAACATTGTGAAAATGTCTCTACTACCCAAAGCAATCTACAGATTCAATGCAATCCCTATCAAACTACCACTGGCATTTTTCACAGAACTAGAACAAAAAATTTCACAATTTTTATGGAAACACAAAAGACCCCGAATAGCCAAAGCGATCTTGAGAACGAAAAACGGAGCTGGAGGAATCAGGCTCCCTGACTTCAGACTATACTACAAAGCTACAGTAATGAAGACAGTATGGTACTTTCACAAAAACAGAAATATAGATCAATGGAACAGGATAGAAAGCCCAGAGATAAACCCACGCACATATGGTCACCTTATCTTTGATAATGGAGGCAGGAATGTACAGTGGAGAAAGGACAGCCTGTTCAATAAGTGGTGCTGGGCAAACTGGACAGGTACATGTAAAAGTATGAGATTAGATCACTCCCAAACACCATACACAAAAATAAGCTCAAAATGGAATAAAGACCTAAATGTAAGGCCAGAAAGTATCAAACTCTTAGAGGAAAACATAGGCAGAATACTCTATGACATAAGCCACAGCAAGATCCTTTTTCACCCACCTCCTAGAGAAATGGAAATAAAAACAAAAATAAACAAATAGGACCTAATGAAACTTCAAAGCTTTTACACAGCAAAGGCAACTATAAACAAGACCAAAAGACAACCCTCAGAATGGGAGAAAATATTTGCAAATGAAGCAACTGACAAAGAATTAATCTCCAAAATTTACAAGCAGCTCATGCAGCTCAATAACAAAAAAACAAACAACCCAATCCAAAAATGGATTAACCTAAATAGACCTAAATAGACATTTCTCCAAAGAAGATATACAGACTGCCAACAAACACATGAAAGAATGCTCAACATCATTAATCATTAGAGAAATGCAAATCAAAACTACAATGAGATCATCTCACACCAGTCAGAACGGCTCATTAGAGAAATGCAAATCAAAACTACAATGAGATCATCTCACACCAGTCAGAATGTCCATCATCAAAAACTCTAGAAACAATAAATGCTGGAGAGGGTGTGGAGAAAAGGGAACACTCTTGCACTGTTGGTGGGAATGTAAATTGATACAGCCACTATGGAGAACGGTATGGAGGTTCCTTAAAAAACTACAAATAGAACTACCATGTGACCCAGCAATCCCACTACTGGGCATATACCCTGAGAAAACCATAATTCAAAAAGAGACATGTACCAAAATGTTCATTGCAGCTCTATTTACAATAGCCAGGAGATGGAAACAACCTAAGTGTCCATCACCAGATGAATGGATAAAGAAGATATGGCACATATATACAATGGAATATTACTCAGCCATAAAAAGAAACGAAATTGAGCTATTTGTAATGAGGTGGATAGACCTAGAGTCTGTCATACAGAGTGAAGTAAGTCAGAAAGAGAAAGACAAATACTGTATGCTAACACATATATATGGAATTTAAGGGAAAAAATGTCATGAAGAACCTAGGGGTATGACAGGTATAAAGATGCAGACCTACTAGAGAATGGACTTGAGGATATGGGGAGGGGGAAGGGTAAGCTGGGACGAAGTGAGAGAGTGGCATGGACATATATACACTACCAAACGTAAAATAGATAGCTAGTGGGAAGCAGCCGCATAGCACAGGGAGATCAGCTTGGTGTTTTGTGACCACCTGGAGGGGTGGGATAGGAAGTGTGGGAGGGAGGGAGACACAAGAGGGAAGAGATATGGGAACATATGTATATCTATGACTGATTCACTTTGTTATAAAGCAGAAACTGACACACCATTGTAAAGCAATTATACTCCAATAAAGATGTAAAAAATAAATAAATAAAAGCATTAGTAGAATAAAACAGAATTTATAGAAAGACTGAAATAAAGACATAAATTACACAACAATTATTTAGTGAGTGCCTACTTTGTTTCAGTAAATAATAGCTCTTTCATTATATTGGGGGGCCTGAGGTTAACTATGAGATATTTTATATGGTCCTTGCCCTAAGGGAAATTTTAATAATATATTTGGAGATCAATCATGAATTTATTAGTCAGGGCAAGACACCAGACATTCACTGGTAGATGAAAAAGCATGGTCCTGGTCCACTATATAGTTTACAGTCTGGTGGGGATGATGATGTCAGACTATAGAAGAAACATTAAATAAAGGTGCGGCCATGACACACTGACATGAAACAGTCCAGTTAGGGGTATGCCACCACAAAACTGTAACTAACAGAAAGAGACAAAAATTTGTGTAAGACAGCACGTTCATGGTTATCTCTGTAACTCTGCATCCTGATAGGTTTTCTTGAAGACAAGAGAAAGATGCAGATTTATGCAAAGTCCCTGACCAGGAGTCTTGCAAAACTCTAGGTTTTATACACACATAAATAAATAACATTTCGTTGTTATTGTATGTGTTTGCTATGTGTGTAAAGCACATTTTGCAAATTATGTCACTTAATCTTACCCTCATAGCACACCCATAGTTAAGTGGGGTGTTTTTTTTTACCAGATAGAATAACAGAGCTGGGAGACATTAAGCAATTTGTCTGGGGTTTTATAGCTACTAAGTGGGGCAGTCAAAAGTTGATCCCACGTCTGCCCAACACTAGAGTGTGCCCTCTGAACCACTCTACCACGTTGCCGTGTGAATTTCATCCATCACGTGTAACATGGTGGAAATCAGCAAGAACACCTGCTGTCAGAACTCAGTGACTCCTGAGAAGAAATGCAATGAACCCCATTTGGATATACCCTATTTGACTGTGGACCCCCTTATCTCTGGATCTTGACTAAAGAGTTTCAAATATACCAGGGGCAGCTGACCTCCTGCGGCATGCTGTCATGGCTGTGAAAAACCAGGGTCCAAAATCCAAGGGACTTCAGCGTCTTCTAGGTAGGGGTAGAGGACTTTCCTGCTGACATGAGTAGATCAGCCACAGTGACCATTGGTCCAAAAAGAGTGAATTTCAGGGTGTGTGTAGAATTCATGGAGAAAAGACTAGCTGAAAAGGTACAGGCCAGAGCTGCTACAGCCATCTCATCACCAGGGGAAAGCTGGTATGAGAACAGAGGCAAGAGAGAAAATGGGCTAAGAGACAGGAAGGAGAAATCGTGTCCTGGTCAATTGTTTACGCTCCTGCGTCCAACTAGGCTGAAAGCACATTCTGCCATCAGTACTTAGTTATAGGAGCCAATTAAGACCCTTTTCACCTAAAAAACAGTCAGAATTCTTCGTCATTTCTTTTTTTTTTTTTTTTTTTTTTTTTTTTCCTTTTTGCGGTATGCGGGCCTCTCACTGTTGTGGCCTCTCCCGTTGCGGAGCACAGGCTCCGGATGCGCAGGCCCAGCGGCCATGGCTCACGGGCCCAGCCGCTCCGCGGCATATGGGATCCTCCCAGACCGGGGCACGAACCCGTATCCCCTGCATCGGCAGGCGGACTCTCAACCACTGCGCCACCAGGGAGGCCCCTCTTCGTCATTTCTAATCAAAAGAATACTAACTTTCTCAGTGTATAAAAGTGATTCCCAAAGAGGTCGAGGGTCTTGCCCAAGGTCATGAAGACTTTCAGTGGATGAGGGGGTTCATGAACAGAGATCCCCCAATTCCCAGCTCAGAGTAGGAAAGCATTCCATGCATCTTACCTGATAGCATCAATAAAAAATGTATTTCTCCCTTTCAAACAGGAGGGGTTTAAATACTTTCTGACCTGGAATCTCCTATGCAGTGGCCCAGACCCTAATTCATGGTGTTCTCATCTGCTCAGGACAAGAGAGCCACTGGGCATAATTTCAAAATGTGCAGATTCACAGTGTCTTTAATTATCTCTCTGTCATGCACGAACAGCCCTTGGAGCAAGAGCTATACACCCGACTGTCCTCCTCAGCATGGTTTCCATGGCATGGCCACAGATGGCTTCTAAATTTAAACTTGCACTGCCTTTTAATTGGGTGGTTATGTGTTGTTTCCTGCCCACTCTTGCTACAAGTTAGCCTGAGGCTACTAATTACCAGCAGGACCGGTCAGTTGTCATGTCTGCACCAACTCCATCATTTCTGACATCCTCACACAATGACAGGCTCACCCTTTTCCCTTTAGCAAATCTGGGTTAGCCAGGGTTTGGCTTCATTCTCACGAAAGCAGGACGCCAGTATTCCTAGCTGTGACTTCAATTATTTTAGTTGAAGTTTTCTGCAGATAAAATGCGTCTGTTCACTCAACAAATATCTATTTATTCAGGGTCTTCTCTGTGCCTGACCCTCTGCCAGGCCCTGAGTATACAGAAGAGAGATAAACAGACACGGTCTTTCCCTCAGAGAGCCTATTGTCCAGTAGGAGAGATGGACAATGACCTAGTGAAGAGTCAAATAAGGACAAGTTGTGTTCAGGGCCAAAAAAGAAGAAGAAAAAATGCTCTGAAGGAAAATAGGAGAACCTAATTTGGATGGAAGAGAGAAGGCAAGGAACACCTCTCCAAGGAAATGATAATCAACCTGAGACTTGAAGGAAGAGAAGGTGCCTTTCAGGTAAGGGTGAAGAGTAGGGAATTCCAGACAGAAGGAACAGCAGCAGAGAAGCCCAGAGGCAGGAAGGCTGTTGATGCACTCAAAGAAATGAGAGAAGTCTGGACCATGGCAAGAAAGGGAGAGCAAGCTTAAGATGAAGGGTAGGAAGGGCCTTAAAAGCCACCTTAAGGAAGGTGGATTTTACTCTACCTGTGACAGAAGCCATTGAAGAGTTTATTCATACGTTTATTCTGTCAATCAGTCAGTAGTTGATTGAACATCTACCCTGGGTCAGGTACCATTGTAGGCACCGAGAATACATCAGCACAAAAAAGCCCCACCAAATCCCCATCTTCCTGGAGCTTACATTCTAGATGACGACGCTAACACAGAGAGGTTTTATTTGTTCCACATTTATAAAAAGAGCACTTCAGTTCTCTATGAAAATGGAAGAAGGGAGGTGAGGCAGCTCCAGTGGTTTCTGCAGGAGAGACAGAGAAGCATGAAAGCTTCCTGTGCTTCACACTGCAGGGCAAGACTCCTGATGTCCCATCAGAAAGGCGTCTTGTGCCACTTTTGGGCTAGAGTGGTAATGACTTTGCGTGGCTCCGTTATTTCATCTCCTCAGGGGTCAAAAGCAATATTTTTAAGAGGGCTGGGTAAAGTTGAATTGCAGTCTATGGCCCAGAAATGACCAGAGCTGGGAAGCACCTTTGAGACTCACTGAAGCAAGAAGCCATGCACACCCAGGCTGCATGGTGAATACAGCTCTTGGGCTAAAAGAAAAAATACATGGCTGATTCCTCAGTCTACCCCAGTAAGACATTCCTTTCTCCTGATGACCTAATTATCTTCCCATGATTTTCCTTCTTTTTCCATCCCTTCTCCTTAGGCACACACATACACACACACAGTCTTTTAAGGCAAAATGAATGTAAATTTGGCCCAACAGAGAACGAATAATGACCACATAACCGGGACAGGCCAATCCAGCTTTCCTGAAGGTATAATCCAGTGATCACCTGTATCTGTATCAGGAGCATTAAAGAGTAAACACATGTCCACATTTCTCTGTATCTATCTCCTCCCCCTGCCCCAGGACCTTCAGAATCTACATCCCCAGGGAGTGAAGCCCAGGAATCCTCATTTTTTCACATATTATCTAGGGATATTTTTTTTTTTTGCTTCAATGTTCTCACCATTAGAATTAACTTATTCAACTAAAGACAAACCAGACAATTTTATTGTCTGTTCTTCTCTCCATGATTAGGGTAATGTTACAGGATCTCTAAAAGTCCTTCCTTCACTGAGATACAATGAGATGCAGGATGTCACAGAGGTTAAGAGGTGAGCCAGATCTAGGTTCAAACGCTAGCTCCAGTAATAACTACTTATGTAACCAAGACAAGTTATGTAATGTCTTTAAACCTTAGTTTTCCTCACCTGGAAAATGGAGATGACATCACATCATATATTTATTGTGAGGATTAAATGAAGCAACAAGGTGAAATCCTCAGGTTAGATCTGGCACATGCTACATCCTTCATATATAGCGATGATGATTGTTCTCTAATTTTCTTTTTTTTCACCTTTGCTATTAGGACCTGGAGAGGGTATGAGAGTAGTAAAAGATGGAAGGAGAATATAGATAATAGATACTTGTTCTTTCTTCTCTGAAAGAGAATTTTTTATTCACCTTAATCAGCATTCTAGGAACAATTCTTCAGCTGAGGACACACAGAATGGCAGCCTGAATCCCTTATATAAATATAGAAATAGTTATTCCCACAAGGAATAGAAGCAAAACTCCCACACCTTAGCTCTTCCAGGCTTGCTCAAGGCTGCAAAAGCTGGGCTTGTCAGAAAACACCTCCTTGATCCATCCCTAGAGATTTTTCTAACCTAAAGTTAATTAGATGGCACTGGGGAAGGGAGAAAAGGGAGAGCTGGCATCTAATGCCAGCACCAAAATTTAGTTCTGTTTTTAACTTGCAACATAAAAAGGCAATGTCATCCAGAGAAAAAATTCCCAAGTGGCAGGAAGAAGGGAAACCTGAGGCTTAGAGAAGTTAAATATACTTTTCAGGATTAGTAGTGATGATAAACCAAAAGACGACTCTCTCACAACTTCTCCCTATTCTAATGGCTGCTTTCTCGCGTTAACTCATCTTTATCCTCTTTGGATATGCTCCTCCTAACTAAATTTTAGTTATTCTGAGTTTGGAAACCAGAGGGGTTCAATAAAATGTGGACTGTCTGGATAAAGGAAGGGAAGAAAAGACATAGAAATGAAGATGCACTTCCCAAACAGGCCCTCAATCCATGAAGGCAAAAACGATGCACATAGAAACATTAAAAGCGTCAACATGAACATCTTTTAATGAATGACACCATTTCCAGTAGAGAATAATGACACATGATACGGCTTTTCTTTTGAATTATTGAGCATACTTAGATCTGGGGAGATTATGTTTCTGGTCGTGGTGGCTGCTGTCTTTGCCCAGGGCTTCCATTCCAGTTCCCCTCACACCATCTTGTTCTAGCAAGGGACCCTAAAACTCTGATGGAATATAATCCTGATGATGCCTATCATTATACTGCAATGCCTTGGCCAGTCTTTGGTCCAGAGTTAGATATGTGACCCTAGCCAATATGAGGGCACTTTCCAGGAATCATCTAAAGGGGCTGGCCAAGAAAAATCTCTTTTCCTCTCTATTCATGAGGCTGCCAGGATATAGCCCTGGAGCTGCAAAGTGCCATATCCCTCAACATAGAAGATCATGAGGAAATGAAGCTTGGAGAAAGTTTGAGAAGACTTGGAGATGCCTTGGAGAAAATTTGAGAAGCTAAGGGAGAGTGAATCTAAATGCCATCATGTCCTGAGCTCCAGGTTCTGATCTTCAGCTCTTCCTTTTGTTCAGTGAGGAATCATCTTTCTCTTAATCTGAAGGAACTTGGGTCACTACCACTTGGAATCCCATGAATCCTAATAGTTTTACTGGGGCCTGAAATTACAAGACCCAGTAGACCAGGTTATGTGCTAACTAGCCTTCCAAGCTCATGGAAAATATAGATGTCTCTTCTTTAAAACTTTACTCATTAAAAAACAATACCATTTACAATAGCAGCAAAAGAATGCTAACTTACTTACGGATAAATTTGATAAAAGATATGCAAGATTTATACACTGAAAAGCTACAAAACCTTGTTAAGAGAAATTTAGAAGACCTAATGAATGGAGAGATATACAGTGTTTATGAATGGAAACACTCAATATTATTAAGGTATCGATTCTTTTCCATTTGCTACATATAGATTTAACTCAATCTCAAACAAAACCTCAGCAGGACTTTTAGGGAAACTAATAAGCTGATTCCATAATTTATATGCAGATGCAAAGGACCTAAAGTAGCCCAAACAACTTGGGTTGCATAAATTTTTTTGTTGTAGGGGGGCTATTCTGTGTATGTTGAGCAATATTCCTGACTTCTACCAATTATATACAAGCAGTATCCCACCTCCGTTATGACAAGCAACAGTGTTTCCAGACATTGCCAAATGCCTCTGGGGAACAAAATCACCCCAAATTCAAAGCCACTGAGCTATAGTAATCAAGTGATGTATTTGCATAGGGATAGACAAACCAGTGGAACACAGCAGAGAGTAAAGAAATAGACCCATGTATATATATGGTCTACTGATTTTTGACAAAGGTCCAAAGACAATTCAACCGAATAAAAGTAATTTTTTCAACAAATGGCATTGGAACAATTAGATATCAATAAGCAGAAAGAAGAAATGAGGAGGAAACTCAATTTATACCTCACACCACATATAAAAATTAATTCAAAATGAACTCATACTCAAATGTAACCTAAAAATTCAACTTCTAGGTTCTAGAAAACATCTGGAAGAAAATTTAGGCGACAGTGTTTGTGACTTTGGTTTAGGCAAAGATTTTTAGTTAAGGCACTAAAGGCAGGACCTAAAAATGAACAAATTGATAACTTTGATGTAATCAAAATCAAAAACCTCTGTTCTTCAAATGCTATGAAAAGATAAGAAACAAAGAGAAAATATTTTGAAATCACATATCTGATAAAGGACTTGCACGTAGAAAATAAAAAGAGCTCTCAAAGGCAATGGTACGAAAACAGCCCAATTACAATTGGTAACGGATTTGAACAAATATTTTATCAAAGAAGATATATGGATAGCAATAAGCTCGTGAAAAAAATTCTCAACATCATTAGTTATTAGGGAAATGCAAATTAAAACCCCAATTAAATATCACTATATACCTATTAGAATGGCTAAACTTAGAAACTGACCATACCAAGTGTTGGTGAGCACATGGAAGAATTAGAACTCTTAAACACTGCTGCTGGGTATATAAAATGGTATAGTCACTTTGGAACACAATTGGGCAGTTCCTTAAAAATTTAAACAAACATACTGCATTAGATTGTTATGGTTGCCATACAAAGTACCTTAAATTGGATGTCTTAAAGAACAGAAGTTTATTGTCTCATAATTTTGGATAGAAGTTCAAGATCAAGGTGGTGAGGTGGCAGTGTTGGTTTCTTCTGAGGGCTGTGAGGGAGAATCTGTCCCATGCCTTTCTCCTAGCTTCTGGTGGTTTGCTGGCAGTCTTTGGCATTCCTTGGCTTGTAGAAGCATCACCCCTACCTTTGCCTTCATCTTTACATGGTATCCTTCCTTTGTGCATATCTCTATGCCCAAATTTTCCCATTTTTTTAAGGTCAACAATTATATTAGATGAAGGCCCCCCCAATGACCTCATTTTAACTCGATTACCTGTATACAGACTCTATCTCCAAGTAAGGTCACATTCTGAGGTACAGGGGGTTAGAACATCAACATATCTTTTTCAGGGGACATAATTCAACCTATAACATCTACCATATGATCCAGAAATTCCATTCCTAGGTGCTTACCCAAAATAAATGAAAGCATATATACATATGTTCACAGCAGCTTTATTCATAATACCCCAAAACTAGAAACAAACCAAATCTCAATCAACAAGTGAATGGCTAAACAAATTGTGGTATATCTATAAAATACAATACTACCCAGCAATAAAATGAATTAACTATGGACTTACACAATTATACAAATGAACCCCAAAATAATTATGCTGAGTGATGTAAGACAAAGGAATACATCTTTTGTGATTCCATTTATATAAACTCAAGAAAATGCATAATAATTATAGTGACAGGAAGCAGATCAGTCATTGCCTAGTGATGGGGAAAGGGGTAGGGAGAGATTATAAAGGGAACAAGGAAATTTTGGGGGTGAGTGATTTGTTCACTAGCTTTTACATGTATATACATGTCAAAACTTATTAAATTGTATGCTTTATATATGTGCAGATTATTGTATGTCAATTATACCTCAACAAAACTGTTAAAAACAAAACAAAACAGAGCTTGTGCATAAAGCAGGGCACCTGGTAATATTGAAGAAGCTGTCATGCTAAACTAGTGATGATTGTATAAGACAGTTGGGACATCTTTAAGAAATGGCACTCCATTTAAAGTCTTAGAACACCATCTAAGATGCCATAATAAGAAATGTTACCATCTAAAAGAGGTATGGTGCTTTAGGCTGGAGGAAGACTACTTACAAACACTGACTATCCAACATAACTGAAATGGAAATGAGAAATGCTGTCGAAAGAGAAAGGGCTATCAGCCCGATTTATCCTGCCAATGCCAAATCAACTCATTTATTCAACACAGATTTACTAAGCTCAAACAAGGGCATCAAGCTGTGCATGCAATGATGAATTGGATGTGCTCCTTGTCCAGTCTGGTGGGACAAAGGCAGAGGCTGCACATTATCAGCTCACCAGAACGCTGCTTGCTTAGGGCTTCTGTGAATGTGCTTGCTAAGTGCTAGGGGAGCTGAAGGGGGCGGGGGACGGGTCCATCAAGTCTAACCGATTCTCTACAACTCATCAGAGCATAAATCCATCACAAGTATATAAACTGCCAGTCTAGATCAGACTGAGACCCCCCAGATCAACATTTTGTATCTGGCAGTGATTTGTACCAAGTGCATGGGGAAGAAACACCACTATCTTCCTTGGTGCTAGCATGGAAGTTTGGGGCTATTCCTAGGGTCCTTATAGTCTATGTCTGAAATGTTACATTTAGTTAAGTTACTTCAATTCTAGAATACAGTGTGAGAAAGGATACAATCAGAGTCTACAGAAGCAACAGCAGTCTGGATAAGATTAATTTGAACTTGATATATCAATTCAGTGAAATCTAGCAGTCCAACCAGTGTCTGACAACTGGCAGGCAAAGCAACCAATTGATTTGCCATCATTTTCTTTCTATAATTGGCTGCTGCTGGATGTAGTACAGGGGAAGAAGATCTGGATATTTAATCAAGATGCCTAAGAGGCAGCAAGGAGTAAATGCAAGGCAAGGTCAAACTGTGTGACATTAAGTTAATGAACCTCTCTGAAACTTAAATCCTGCCTTGACAAAAAGGTGGACAGTAAGAATACCTACGTTAAAGGTTGATCTGAGGATTTACTAAACCAGGTGTGTGTGGCCCCTGGTTCACGGTATTTTAGTAATAATAACAATAAGTAGTAGCAGTAGTAGTTGTACTGATAGTAAGAGTAGTAGCAGTATTGCCACTGTTGTAAGTTATGTTCTAAATCTGTTACTTGTTTTCCAGGCATGGCTCCACTGATAGGACCTTTCACTCTTTGTGACTTTTCATTCACTGAATCTGTAAGACAGCGGTTATGAGAGCTGCCTTACCTAACCCACAAATTAATTCAAGAAGTAGTTCTACTTGATAGGTATATGCCAGTCACTAAGGCTATAGAGATGAACAAGACATGATTCTTGTCCTCAAGGAGTTTCAGTCTAGTGAGGGAGGTAGACAAGCAAACAGACAGTGGTAAAATAGGATGAAGGCTCCATAATAGGCAATATACAGGCTGAGTGTGGATGTCCACAGAAGGACCAGCAGGGTTCAGGGCAGGCTTCCTAAATGGGAGTAAGCCACAAAAGCGTTTTTGGCAGAGGGAATAGATATCCAAAGGCTGAAAAGGCAAGAAACGGGTGGTGATTTAGCAAATAATAGTTTAGCTTGGCGAGAAGATAGAATCCAAGGAAAAGACAGATTAAATAGATTCTGGGAAGGTGCCTAAGGGCCAGACCAGGAGAGCCTCTTAAACCATATGAAGGAGTTTGGTCACTACCTTGAAGTACCCTGAATACAAACCTGGTATTAGAAACAAATGTTAAAATCTACGTACTCTTTAATTCTAAAATTCTATTCAAACATTGTCACTATCATCAGGTACACATGGATTCAATGTCAGCTGTTGTGCACAAGGATACTGCTATGAACTGCAGGTCTGTGTGTCCCAAAATTCATGTGTTGAAATCTTAACCTCCAACGTGATGGTTTTTGGAGGAGGGGTCTTTGGGAGGTGATTAAGTCATGAGGATGGAACCCTCATATGGGATTAGTGCCCTTATTAAAGAGACCCCAGAGAGCTCCCTTGCCCCTTCTACCATGTGAGGACACAGACAGAAGATAGCCCCCTATAAACCAAGAAGCGAGCTCTCACTAGATACCAAATCTGCCAATGCCTTGATCTTGGACTTCCCAGCCTCCAGAACTGTGAGAAATAAATTTCTGTTGTTTATAAGCCAACAAGTCTATAGTATTCCGTCACAGCAGCCTGAACAGACTAAGACTGGAGGTCATCTCATTTTCTCCAACTCTCTAACACACACACACACACACACACACACACACACACACACACACACACACCCCGCAAAGAAAAAAATAATAAACTATCACACGACTGCTTGCAATTGTAAGTATGAAGTCCTATGCCTGCTCACTGCCTGCAAGAAACTCAGGAGGCCAATGAAATGAACTATCATGGCTTTGTGGCAATAGCTGCTGTCCATGGTTCTACTCTTACTAATTTTATGTCATCAGAATGCAAGAGCTCCCAGAGAGGCTGGTCTCCTGTCTCCAGGTTTGCTTTCCCTTGCAGTGAAGCAGGGTTGCCCAGAGAACTGAATGTGAGGAAATGGAACCACTGAAGCTCCTAGACGAAAATTAATGGTGCCATTTTTTTCAATGTAAGCCTAACCTTAGAACTTTTATTGTCAACCATTCATAAATGCTGCTGTCAAATGGGCATGCAGCCTCAAAGCCCTAGTGAGGCACCAACTAATGGTTTATATTGCCACTAATGTATTACAAAAGGCTTGAACATTTAGTTAAAAGTAAAAATGGAGAATTTGGGGGAGGTGCCAGAGAGGTAAATTGGGAAGAAGTCCATGGCAGAAGAAAGGAGTCTTTGATGCATGCTGGGGTACAATATATGTGTACCACCTTTAATTGTTCTTTGGGTTGAAAATTGCAGTTTCTGCATCTGAGCCCTTTCAGAAGAATTAATCAGAGGAAATCTGTAAAGTTTTCCCATACTTAATAAAACATGCCTCCACAAAGCTTCACAGAGGAAATTATTATAAGATGGTCAGCCCGTATGTGAGATCACACCTGTGCTTTCCGTTCTGGAGAAAGAGCTGAAGAACTTGCCTAGTTAATCTTGGAAAAGAGACTGATTTTGTCTTCTGAAACCTTTTCTCTTGTAAGTTAGTTTACTAGACTTGGATAATCACAGTTACTTAGGTAAATTTATTTGAAAATGCCGATATTCCTGGTGTTCCTAAGGCTATATAATAGTATGAATTAATGACAATTTTTACAAATTTATTGAAACTAGTTTTTAGACTCATTGGAATAATTATTAGAATAATTTACTGAAATTATACCAGGTACTATAAATAAGACAAGCAAATAATGAATCTGAGACTATAAAAATCAAACTGAAATATGCTACATCATATTCTGGAGCCATACCACACATCCACAGGAACACAAGTCTAAGAAAACTAGATGTAAATACATGAATTCTTATAGAAAAGTGCTTCCAGTTAAAAAGGGTAGTCTTAAGGGAATGGCAGGGTAGTGGTAAGGGGTTTTTAGAGAAATCTCCCTGCCAAAAATTCCTACCAAATGCCTTGGCATTATTTCAAATTATTGAGTTTCTGCCTTAGAAACCTTAATGTCTGATTTATAAATCCTTCCTATAGAATCTTTTCAGGAGTACGAAAACATTCACTGGTTTATACAAAGCTAGGTTTAAAGACCTATTCAGTGCACCATTTTGCTCACACTGGTCACATATGTATAAGCTAAACAGATTTGTAAGAGGAGAGATAAAATGAATAAACTTATTCCAAAAGTTAGGGAAAAGGACCTCCAAGTATTCAGTCAAATGCAATATTGGAATAGCTGCTTCAGAGTGAATCCTGGAAGATGGAATATATAATCAAAGGTGTTATACCAAATTCCAACTGTCAAAGTAAACCTGACTGCACTGTACTGACATGACACACATAGTAAGTAGTTCAAGTGGTCAAATTAGAGCAACACAACGAGTTTCCATTCATTACCAGGCAGATGACAAGTCCTGAACTAAATGTTGTGAAAAATAAAACCTTACAAGACATGGTGTTGTCCTTAAGAAGATTTCTATCTTCCTGGTGAAATAAGAGTTAAATACAAAACCTAAGTCAAATTAACATAATCTAGCACATAATGAAGGAAAACATTTTCATCAATCATTAATTTATTCTACATTTGTTGAATGCTTATGGGACAAGCAATATACGAGCCACTGAGTATAAACAATGAATCACACTTAATCTCTGCCCTCAAGAAACTCACAGTAAGAAGTATTAGTTTCTGGGCTTCCCTGGTGGCGCAGTGGTTGAGAGTCCGCCTGTCAACGCAGAGGACGTGGGTTCGTGCCCCGGTCCGGGAAGATCCCACATGCCGCGGAGCAGCTAGGCCCGTGAGCCATGGCCGCTGAACCTGCGCGTCTGGAGCCTGTGCTCCACAATGGGAGAGGCCACGACAGTGAGAGGCCCAAGAAGTATTAGTTTCCAAATTGTTTTCCATGGACAGTGAAATTTCTCAAACCACTTTGACAATGGAGGACTTTTTTCCAGAGTCTGAAGAGTATTCTTCAGAGCTATGCAGGAAATGTTGGTTTCAATCCAGAAATGGTATAAAAATTTAAGTAAGGAAAAATTTCTAGGTTATACTTTGAGAAATCTTTATGGATTTTAATCAAAGCACTGGATGATGGATAGACCTTGGACTGGTAGGTAGATTTAAGGCAAGGAGAGCTCAAAATATGTGCAAGGTACACGGTAGATGATACTTAAAATGACTGGACCACTCTTCCTTTTCTGGTAAGCGGCCTGAGGTGACCTCTAAAAATGGTTCGCTATTCACTTGACCCAGAAAACCCCACAAAATCATGCAAGTCGAGAGGTTCAAATCTTCGCGTTCACTTTAAGAACACTCGTGAAACTGCCCAGGCCATTAAGGGTATGCATATCCGAAAAGCCACCAAGCATCTGAAGGATGTCATTTTAAAGAAGCAACGTGGGCTTCCCTGGTGGTGCAGTGGTTGAGAGTCCGCCTGCTGATGCAGGGGACACGGGTTTGTGCCCCGGTCTGAGAAGATCCCACATGCTGCGGAGCGGCTGGGCCTGTGAGCCATGGCCGCTGAGCCTGCGTGTCTGGAGCCTGTGCTCCACAACGGGAGAGGCCACAACAGTGAGAGGCCCACGTACAGAAAAAAAAAGCAAAAAAAAAGAAGCAATGTGTGCCATTCCGTCGTTACAATGGTGGAGTTGGTAGGTGTGCCCAGGCCAAACAGTGGGGCTGGACACAGGGTCGGTGGCCCAAAAAGAGTGCTGAATTTTTACTGCACATGCTCAAAAATGCAGAGAGTAATGCTGAACTTAAGGGCTTAGATGTAGATTCTCTGGTCATTGAGCATATCCAGGAGAACAAAGCCCCCAAGATGTGGCACAGGACTTACAGAGCTCATGGTCAGATCAACCCATACCTGAGCTCTCCCTGCCACATTGAGATGATCCTTACTGAAAGAGAACAGATTGTTCCTAAACCAGAAGAGGAGGTTGCCCAGAAGAAAAAGATATCTCAGAAGAAACAAAGATTTATGGCCTGGGAATAAATGCTTCAAAAAATAAATGCAAATAAAAGTAAAAAAAAAAAAAAAAAAAAGACTGGATCATCACAGGTCCTCAGGCAGAGTAGTGAGAAATAAAGTATGATAGGTGAATTGAGACCAAGAGTGGAGGATCTAAAAACCCAAACTGAAAACTTCATTCTTTATTAAGAAAGTGACATGGAAAAAGCCCTATTTTTTTTTTTTTTTTTTTTTTTTTTGTGGTATGCAGGCCTCTCGCTGTTGTGGCCTCTCCCGTTGCGGAGCACAGGCTCCGGACGCGCAGGCTCAGCGGCCATGGCTCACGGGCCCAGCCGCTCCGCGGCATGCGGGATCTTCCCAGACCGGGGCACGAACCCGTGTCCCCTGCATCCGCAGGCGGACTCTCAACCACTGCGCCACCAGGGAAGCCCCAAAAGCCCTATTTTAAAGAAGCAACCTAGCCATGATAGTTCAGTGTAACCTGCACGTAAAGAAAAAAGTCTGTAAAAACTCAGAAGATAAAAGGACCTAAACTCTCCCTGAAGAATGGATCAACATGACTGTAATGACAAAAGTTCAAAACATGATACTTTACGTAAGAAAACATGCTAAAATTAGACAGAAATAAGGCAAAAGATGTAGAAAATTTTAATTTGCTTTTCAACAGCAGAATCAGTCTGGGGCACTGGAAAGGAGACCATCAATCATAAGGGCCAGAAAGCATTGGACTTTAACCTTTGAGGTCCATTGAAGACAACATGATATAGCTACAAAACTTCTTTTTTTTTTTTTTTTCTTCTTTTTGCGGTATGCGGGCCTCTCACTGTTGTGGCCTCTCCCGCCGCGGAGCACAGGCTCCGGATGCGCAGGCCCAGCGGCCATGGCCCACGGGCCCAGCCGCTCCGCGGCATATGGGATCCTCCCAGACCGGGGCACGAACCCGCATCCCCTGCATCGGCAGGCGGACTCCCAACCACTGCGCCACCAGGGAGGCCCTACAAAACTTCTTGAGCTGTACACTTGTACTGACTGGGTTCAACCGCATTGCTGTCATTTACTGCTGTTTTATTCCTATCTAAAATATTTCTTTTGGTTATATACAATCACTTACATTCAAGAAGGTTCTACAATGCATGAGCTTTAAGAAATTTTATATCTTCATTTTTTATACTTTATTTAGTCTTTCAACAGATATTTTCTAAGTATCGATTATACATCAAGGACTGAGCTAGGCACTGGAGGTTCAGCACTGAACAAGACAGACATGACTGCTGTCCCGGTGGAGCTCACATTAACTACGCAAAAACTTTTTTTATTAATGTACAGAAAACTAAGAATACATCCCTTGCACCATTTTCATAGAACAGCTCACCATGGCAGATCTACTGTCTTCCATGGTGTGATGCATAGATGTCAGAAATGAGAAGGATGCATTAACTTACTGTAGATATTAACTAGACTTTTAAAAGAAAGTATGAAATCATTGATCTATAGTAAAACCAGCAACTGACTTTTCTTGCTATTCAGAGGACGTGATAATCATCACTAGCACTTAGAAACAGAATGCCAGAGTTGGAAAGGTTCAGAAAGATCAAATCATTCTACTTTGCATTTTTACCAATACAGGAACTAAATCCAAAAGAGCATAAATGATTTGTCTAAGGCTCCATAGCTATTCAGAAACAGAGAAGGAACCAGAATCAAGATGCCCTTTACATCAGCCCAATGCTCTTTCCAATACACTAGAAAGGACACCATTTGTTAAAACAGTGAGAAAGTTGAAGATTTTAGAGCAGACCTGTGATATTTATCTGCATTATCCTTCCATTTGGAGAATTACACCTCCCTTTTCATTGTCTTCTAATTCAGCTCACATGATTTGGCTGAGGCTCATCCAGACTCTCCAGCCTTCCAAGTCACAGGGAGGTCACATTACACAGGCCTTGCCAATAAGAATTCTTCATCTTCTCTAGACACACTAATGGGTTCAAGGACACGTACATGCCCCAAGCTAGGTCAAGTGATGTCTTCTTTAGGATTTCTGCCCAATTATCAGGAAAGGTATTTCCCTTCCTCTAGAACCATAAACCATATGGATTCCGAAAGTCTGGAACTCTTGGAGCAATGTTCTCTGCCACAGGGATAGAGCCTGCTAGGAAAAAAGCAAGTAAAGCAGAACCAAGAGTTGAAAGGATCAAGCAAGAAATGTCACGAGTAAGTCACCTGGATCCAGCCTGGCCTGAAAGACCTCCCCCAGACTTTTCTGTAAAATGAGCCAATCAATTCCATTTCTTAATCTAGTTTAAATTTTTTCACTTACAACTTTTTAAAAAAGGCCCCCAAAATACATGTACTAAACGTCTACTTTCAGAATACACCAAGTGCTATGATCTCCAACTTGAAATGTCTTTGTAGCAATATCAAAAAAGCCCATAGGGCCTCCCTAGTGGCGCAGTGGTTGAGAGTCCGCCTGCTGATGCAGGGGATACGGGTTCGTGCCCCGGTCTGGGAGGATCCCATATGCCGCGGAGCGGCTGGGCCCGTGAGCCATGGCCGCTGAGCCTGTGCGTCCGGAGCCTGTGCTCCGCAACGGGAGAGGCCACAACAGTGAGAGGCCCGCGTACAGCAAAAAAAAAAAAAAAAAAAAAAAAAAAAGCCCATAAATTTGATGGCCAAACCAAGAGTTTCTAAGATGCCTAACAGGAAGTGTTAAGGATGATTTATTCGTAGTTACTTTTTTCTTATTAATAATTTTTATATTTAATAATTATATGTTGAAAAGATCACAGTTTGGATATATCGGTTTAAACAAAATACTCTATTAAAATTATTTTATTATTTCCTTTTTACTTATTTTAATGTGGCTTCGAAAAAGGTTAAATTACATGTGTGGTTTAATTAGATTTACATTGGACACTGGTAATGCACAGGTACATACACTATGCCACAATACGGTGAACTGCCCCTCACCCAAAGGCTCCCAGATTTCTCCCTTCCAGTGTTCTGAGTCTGCAATCCTCTGTGTGAAATGGGCAGGTCTTGTCTCCCCAGTCTGACCCCATTTCCTATTTCTCCATTTTTTTTTAAATGGGTATACCATAATTCTTTTATTTTCAAGTTTAAATTTTCATCAAAATTAGATTTGGACATAATTTACAAAGTCGCACAATTCTTTGAGACTTATTATGAAAAAACAGCATTCTCCTATACTCCTCCCACCTCATCTCTTTCTCAAAAGCAACCATTCTCAATTATTTTAGCTGTTTCTTTTGTCGCTCACCTCCATATATCTAAATAACATGCTTCTATTTCCTAGTTCTTGAATTTTCAGGTTTAGGTATTTATTATCTATAGAAGATGAGAAATTTTGGAGGAAGGCAGCATGCTATGGTGGGTAAGATCATAGCTTTGGAAACATACAGACTTTGGTTACATGTGAAATACTGGTTCTGCCAGTTATGGTCTGTGTGACCTTAGGCATGTTGCTCAATCTCTCTGTTTCTCCTCTCGTGAGGCCTAAATAAGATCATGTATATGGAGTGCTTTGCACAATGCCCACCACATGTGTAAGCACTAAATACATAGTAACTATTACTATTGATACTACAATTATTTATTGTTGTTAGTGGTAGTGGTGGTAGGTACTAACTGCAATTACTGTGCGAAACATTCAGGATGCAAAATGGAATAAGGTACAAATCTTGCCCTTCAAGTTGCTAACAACAACCGTTCAGAATACTGATAGGTGTCAAATAAAGGATACCAGCCACAAACACTCTGGATTCCAAGGATGCGAGAGAGAACCGTGAACTTAAATGGATGGGGAAGATTCTATTGCCTGAAAATTATAGTAAGTAAAATGTATTACTGCTCCTATTTCTGCCAGCAGACATTCATGGTAGCAGATCTAAAAATAGGTAAGAAGTAGAAGAAACCTAAATGATGAGCCAGCCAAATTCCCCATTTTACAGATGGAGAAACTGAAGCCCCTTTAGAGAAGAAACTTACCCAGATCACACAACTAGCCACTCAAAAAGTGAGGGTGAGGAAGCTGTTTGAAGCTTTTGAAGTTTGAGGCTTCTCTGTGTCAATTCTGAACAGAGTAGCTAACCCATTTCTGCACATAATTTACTACAGAGTAACCTCCATCTCACCTCCTGTCAGTTTTCGGATTGTATCATTTCCTGTGATCTCTGTTGCTGTCATTAGTCAATTCCTTAAACTGACCTGAATTCAACATCTTCACTGTAGTCATTTATTTTAAAAGTTTCAATTGGCAGTTTGTTGAAAGACATATCATTTTTCTCATGACAGTATCACTCTTGATCTAAATTGTTCTCCTCATAAGTGGGATCAGAAACAGGAAGTGGAATTATTCTCTTCTTTTGACATTGATCTTGCTTCCTTCGGCGGGGATCTGCTCCAGGCATACAAGTCCAGCCCCCTTGGACCTAATATTCCAATTCCTGCTGCCTAGACAGCTCAATGGACTTGAATCAGAATTCCTAGTATTAGATTAGCATCTCTGCCTAGGGGACAGCCATGTTCTCATTTAACTCAACTTTTTCCTGATGTTTTAAAACCCTTTAGTTCTAAAATTTTAAATGCTTATGTCACTTATTTCCATAGTTTCCATAGAAGAATAAACATGCAATCTATTACTTTTCTGGCCTCTCAGCCAGTGATACAGTCAAAAATATCAAGGTCTGAATGTTTTTCAAGACATCCCAGGGACTTCCCCAGTAGTCCAGTGGGTAAGACTCTACACTCCCAATGCAGTGGGCCTGGGTTTGATCCTGGTCAGGAAAATAGATCCCACATGCATGCCACAACTAGGAGTTTGCATGCCACAACTGAGAGTTTGCATGACACAACTAAGGAGCCTGAGTGCCGCAACTAAGAAGTCTATGTGCCTCAGTGAAGATCCCATATGTTGCAACTAACAGCTGAAGCAGCCTAAAAAAAAAAAAAAAAAAAAAAAAAAAAGATATCCCATATCCCCAAGCCAATCCCACTGCACATTTATAAAAATTTGTTCTCAAAAGTCACACTATCCAGCCATGGATTTAAATTTATTCTCTGAGACGTCTGAGATTCTCCATTCTCACTGACAAATCACAGGGAATTTTACATTTCCCCACTCTGATAGCCTCATGGCTCTCTGTTGTTCCATCACCAGCTGGATTATCGTCCACAAACCGTGGTGGGTTCCAAAGAGACCGAAGGCTGTTTTCAATCCATTTGTTATTTTAATGACAAAGAATCACCCCATAAGCCTTGTTAAAACCTCATTTAATCTAGAAAAAATAGAGGCACCAAGATTCTTAAGCAGGAACAAGGTAATATCACCATCCATCAAACCTGAAATGGAGTGGAAGGAGGCCTAGAAAGGCTGTCCTGGGAGGCATGTGGTCATCCCAGAATGAGTCAGCAAGAGCTTTTAGCATTAGCTACCACATCGTTTAACCCTCATTTTATCAGGAATGAAAACCCTGCAAACTTATTCTCAAACTTTAGTTAGAAAAATCTTGTGTGCAGTCAAAACACCAGGAAAAATAAAGTAATAGAACAATAATTCATGCACGGATCTTGAAGATCATCTGTTGCACTTTTAAAAGTGTGTAAACTAAAACCTGGAGTGGAGAAGGGACCAAGCCTCTCCCCAACACTCTTTTTAAATGGCCTTAATGTCATCTGAAATGTGATTTGCCAATACTCATTATTCTAGTCTTGGCTCTGTCACTTATTAGCTGCATAATACTAGACAATTTGCTGAACCTCTCCAAGCCTCAGTTCCCTCATCTGTAAAGTAGCTATAACAACAGTGCCTACCTTATGATGTTGTTATAAGGATTAATTAATATATATGCATGAAGTGATAATCACATAGTAAATATTTGATAAGTGATAGACATCAATACTATTATCTATGAGGTGAAATTTTAGTATGATGCACCTATGGAGAAATGTTGATCTAAATTCCACCCCTTAATCCTCTATGTCCCAATCTCTTTCTCGCTCTCTCTTTCACAGATGTGTTCTATAAGCACAGAATGTGGAGTCAGGAAATATGGACTTCAGTGTCAGCTTTGCCATACTATATGTTGGGTGACCTTGGGCAAGTCAGTTTACCAATCTAGGCCTTAGTCTCCTCACTTTTAAGATGGGGAAGTGAGGTGAGGTGATATCTATGGTCCTAAACATCTCCACTATTAAATAAATTCTAGAATCTATACCATTGACTGGCTGCCCAGGTCATTTTTTTAGATTTCCAGTCAAAGAGAAAAGCGTCTAGCAATACTCAGCCCCACAGATAATCTCTCTCAAGGACTGGAAGAAGGTGGAGCTCTAAGCTCAACTCCCCATCCTAAAATCACAATCCAGGATTTACTCTGAAAACCACCAAACAACTCCCCATGGGTGATAAAGCCTGGACCTGCTGAAAGACCTCACCTGTCTCAAGGAAGTCCCCATCACTCTCCTCTACCAGCCTGTCATGGACCTTTGCAATTTCCATTACTCTCCCCAACACTATGGCAGCTTCTGTCTTACTTTCAGAGAAGCTTAGTTATGGAGGAAGGGGGCAATGTTGCTGAAGAGGCCCGATGCTGTCCAATCAGAACATTTTCACTTTTAAGGGCCTTGTTTTTCAATAAATCAATGTCACCAAAAGAGACAGAGAGAAGTCTAGGATTAAAGTTCAGAGCAGCCATCTCTGTAAGATGGTCTCTGAAGCCCTACTTAATTTTATTTTTTGAAAGTGTATGGAGTGTTTCTTATAAGCTAGGTGTTGTTCTAAAAGCTTCACCTATATTATCTCACTGAATCTTCACCACAATCTTGGGAGGTAGGTACTTTGTTATCACTATGCTATAAACAAGGAAACTGAAGCACAACCCTACCATGATCAAGTCTGTAAATTTCCAACATATATTACCTACCTGTCCACTGAAACTAAGATTTATTCTGCTAGTCATATTTATCTTGTGGTTTTGATATAGATTTTTTTCCCCTTTTTAGGCAGTGCTTGCTTACTCTGCTATGGGTTTTAATTGAGCCTTCTTCATGTCTGTGTGGGAGATGTATAAAGTCATTAAGTACTATTGAAAACTCTCAACAGGAATATTGACTTTTCCCTACAGTTCTTCCCTGAGATGGTTATTACTGACAATTTAGACTTATGCATGTTAAAATAAATTGACCTGGCATGTGCCACTAAATACAATCCAAGTGATCTTTGGTTGCCCAATTTTAAATCCTCAGATGAAATGATACAGTTTGGGGGGTGAGAAACAGGGAAATATCTGTGATTTTAGCCAACAACTTGAAACTGTATGAATACAAAGGTTTTTTTCTCTCTCTTTTTTCTTGAATGCCTTTTAAAAAATAAATTAACCTTTAAATTTAAGCGCTTTGGTTCCTGTATCAGTCAGGTTTTCTACAGGAACAAAACTAATAGGAGATACATATATATACACACACACACATATATAAAATTTTATTATATATAAAATATTATACATAATATACAATATTATATTATAATAATTATATAATACATATAATTTTATGTATTATATATATAATTTTTTTTCCAGTCTGAGTCCAAAGGCCTGAGAACCAGAAATGCTGATGATGTAATTTCCAGTTCAAGGGTAAGAGAAGACCAACGTCCCAGCTTATGTAGTCAGGAAAACAGAGCAAATTCTCCCTTCCTCCCTTTTTTTGTTCTTTTCAGCCCTCAACAAACTAGACAAGGTCCACCTGTAATGGGGAAGGCAATCTGCTTTACACAGTCTGTTGACTGAAAAGCTAATCTCATCCAGAAACACTCTCACAGACACACAAGAAATAATGTTTAATCAACTATCTGGGCATCCTATGACCCAGTCCAGTTGACACGGAAAATTAACCATCACAGTTTCACTGTTCCTCCAAGTTAAATGACACTGTATAGAAGTCAAATTGTATATTAGGAAGTGGTTAAAAAAAAAAAACTGGAATTTTTTTCTTTTATATCATTCAGGAAAGATGGACTATCTTTCAGATCACAGAAAGTTCCATACATTTGTCTTTCTTCTAGTCATCAGTAAAACTCCTGAATGCCAGAAAGCACATTATGCAAACTTGTGTTTCCCTCAAAACTTAAATGGTTCTTAGAACATAGGAGGCACAGTAAAATGAATGCAGGAAAATATGCAGTCATTGAACACATGAAAGGAATTATGAGATTGGCTCATTTACACTGACATGTAACTCATAAGCAAAAGCACTTTTGAGTAGAGGACCCACTATGTGCAAGATTGGTATTTAATGGCTAAATGATCAACTGGAATGAGTATCACCTTCCCAAAGTTATTCACATGGATCTTCAGCTCTGACCAAATTTACAGAAACTGTGGCCAACATCTTAATTTTTCCCTTGCTAAATTACTATGGAGATGAATTTTAGCAACTTAATCCACCCTGCTTAAACTAATTCTTCATTAAAGCATAACTTTCTCCCATAGGGAAACTTCTAAAGCCACCAGATACAAGCGTAAACACCTCTGGTTTGTTTTAATTCTTTTTCTTAAGTGAGAAGCTGAGCACATTTTGCCAAGGATTAAATCTCCTCAGGTTTCACAAATTTGGTATTTTCAAACTAAATTCATGGTCTCACACTGCAATTCTTTTGCAGCTAGAGGAAAACCACTTCATGCTGCTATGAGAAAAGTATTTAAATGACCCAGAAAGATGGCAAAGGGCTTAGGTAAGTCCATACCTCCTAACATTTCTGCTAAATTCAATATTAATATCCTAAAAAGCTGTAGATTACATTTCTCCTTATATTGCTTAATAGGCTTTCAAATGAGCAAGAACTTATTTTTTTTAAGTTAAAACACTCAAAAGGATGTGAAGACAAGCCAGACTGGGAGGAAATATTTGCAAAAGACATTTCTGATAAAAGGTTATTAACCAAAGTATACAAAGAACTCTTAAAACTCAACAATAAGGAAATGAACAACCTGATTTTAAAATGGGTCAAAGATCTGAATAGACACCTCATCAAAGAAGACATACAGATGGTAAATAGGCATATAAAAAGATGGAGAGCATCACATATCATTAAAGAATTGAAAGTTAAAACATGAGATACCACTATACATCTATTAGAATGGCCAAAATCCAAAACACTGACAACACCAAATGCTGGCTAGGATGTGGAGCAATAAGAACTCTCATTGCCAGTAGGATCACAGAATGGTAAAGCCATTTTGAAAGACAGTTCAACAGTTTCTAGCAAAACTAAACACACTCTTACCATATGGTCCAGCAATTATGTTTCTTGGTAATTACCAAAGCGAGTTGAAAACTTATGTCTACACAAAAACCTGCACATGATGTTTACAGCAGCTTTATTTAAAATTGCTAAAACTTGGAAGCAACCAACATGTCCTTGAGTAGGTGTCTGGATAAATAAGCTGTGGTACATCCAGACAATGGAATATTCAGTGCTAAAAAGAAATGAGCTACCAAGCCACAAAAAGACATGGAGGAATGTTAATGCACATTACGAAGTGAAAGAAGACAATCTGAAAAGGCTACATACTGTATGATCACAACTACATGACATTCTGAAAAGGCAAATCTATGGAAATAGTAAAAAGATCAAGCATTGCCAGGAGTTAGGGGGGAAGAAGGGATGAATACATAGGTGGGGGACATCTTAGGCACACCCAAAGAGCCAATCCAACAGGAAGGATCTTGTGAATGGTGGCAAGAGAAATAGAGTCTTCATACGTCCGGGACTCAACATACGCATCCAATCTAAAAAAGCAATCCTTTTCTTCAAAGCTCAGAAACAAGGTTTGGACTGCATTTCCCATTAAATTTCTGAAAAGCCACATCAACCACATTAGAATGCAGACACTCTGTCTTTTTTTTTTTTTTAACAGTGTGAAAGATTTCAGCATGATTCGATGAGCACCTGCTTTGAGATTTCAGCTAATGCTATTAGAATACTTACAGGTAGATGATACTGGGGTAAGGGCAGTTTCTTGGAACCATGCTGTTCCATTATCGTCTGGTCACCAATCTAGATTAAATGGCAAAGACAGAATTAGAACTTTGAATATAACTAGAGTCCACCCTAGGCGGCTTATCTTTTCAGATTCTTACATGAGAGCATGCACAAGAATACCATTTATACAAATTCAATTTCTATCAACTCAGAGTAGGTACCTAAAAATCAAGTGTATCTAGAGCATGAGCTTTGAAGGAGCCAATCAAATAATGTTGCACTCATTTGATGCCCTTTTACCCTTCAGAAAAAAATAAGTCGATGTATTTGGACAAAATCAAACTCAGGGGATTCTTTATTTTCTGTACAAAACAGTGGTTCTCAATTAGGGGCATTTTGTCACTCATCCCTAGGGGACATTTAACAATGGCTACAGACATTTTTAGTAGTCACAACTGAGGGAAGAGACTGCAACTGGCATCTAGTGGAACAGAGACCAGAGAAATGGCTAAACATTCCATAATACACAAGATAGTCCCCCACGACAAAGAATTCCCTGATCTAAAATGTCAACAATGCCAAGGTTCAGAAATATTATTACTATTCCAAGGTAACATTTTTGTAATTTTTCTTTCCACTGTACAAGTAAACTTCTTAGAAACATTGCCCATAGTCTTCACCTTTGCCTCTTCACCTCGCACTAACACCACATCCAACCCCAATCTGGACCCAGCTCCCTTCATTCCAACAAAACAGTTGTCACTGTAGTCATCCATGAGTTCCTACCACCAAATCCAGCATACACTTCTCAGCCTGCTTGACCTCTTTATGAAAGATTCTCTCCTCTTGCTTCCAGAACCCTAAATTCTCCTGGTTTTCCTCCTCTTTCTTCCCTGTCTCATTAGTAAGTTTCTCTTCTTTATATCACCATTATGGAATAGAGTTCCATGATTCAGTGTTAGGCCCTCTCTCTCTTTAACTTTTCTCAAGGTAACTGGATTAGTTTCCTATCGCTGCTGTAATTACCCCAAACTTGGTGGCTTAAAACAGCACAGTTTTATCACCTCACAGTTCTGGAGATCAGAATTCCAAAATGGGTCTCACTGTACTAAAATCCAAGTCTAATCAGAGCTATGTTCCTTTCTGAAGACTCTAGGGGAAAATCTATTTCTGGTCTTTTCCAGCTTCTAGGGCTGCCCCTATTCCTTGACTAGAGGCTCCTTCCATTATAAGCTGATTCACTTTGTTATAAAGCAGAAACAAACACACCATTGTAAAGCAATTATACTCCAATAAAGATGTTAAAATAAATAAATAAAATGCCAAAAATAAATAAATAAATAAAGTAATTTGGCAAACTGGTAAATATAACAAATGATAATTTAAAAATAAAATGTTATTAACAAACCACAAAACAAAACAAAACAAAAGCCAGCAATGACAGGACAAGGCTTTCTCACGTCACATCCGTCTGAAACTGACTCTTCTACTGCTGTCTTCCACATCTAAGGACCCTTGCGATTATACTGGGTCTACCTAGATAATCCAGGATAATCTCTATTGCACAGTCAGCTGAATAACAACCTTAATTCCATATTCTATCTTAATTTCCCTTTGCCATGTAAGATAACATATTCACAGGCTCTGGAAATTATGACATGGACGTCTTGGAGAGGCCATTATTCTGTCTATCACAATAATTTACTTTACATTACCATCCATTTGTGCACAGATGACTCCCAATTTCGTATTTTGTATCTATAACCTAGACTTCTCTTCTCAATGCTAGATCCAAATATTCAAGTGTTCAAGAGAAAACTCCAGACCCAAAACAAACTCATAACCTTCCTCCCTGAATATGGTCCTTTGCCAGTGTTCTCAGGTTCAGTGAATGGCATCATCAGCCATTCAGTTACTAGAAACTTGGGTGTTGGTCATCCTTAACATTTCCTTTTTCTTTACCCCCATTTTCAATCTAGTACCAAATCCTTTTACTTTCTAATTATCACATGAATTCATCTACATCTTACCATCTCCATCCCTCTCCCCAACTACTGTCATTCAAGAGACCTTTAGCTCATCAGAACTACTGGAAGACCATCCTAACTAGTCTACCCTTACTAGTTAGTTAGCTGTGACCCCTTCCAACCCCCATTCCTCATATGGCAGAATTATCTTTTTGCAACTCAAATCTGATCAAGTCATCCTTCTGCTCAAATTCTGTAATGGCTTCCTGTTTTTCTAGGTGTGAAAACAAATCACTTGAATATGGCACAGAAGGCTCTTCTAAACCTAGCCCTGTATCTCTCTCCAGCTTCACAGGGTAACAGAACACACTGCTTTTCTCCCAGAATGAGATGTACCCACCTCTCGCACCTCACAGGACCTTGGCACACACTGCTCTCTTCCAGGAATATTTCTTCCATTTCTCTCTTGCTGTATTTGACTCAAAACTTAACTATCACACCTCCTCAAGGCAGCCTTCCCTGACATCCCTTGCTCAATCCTTAAAGCACCGTGCCTCTCTCTTTTTTAACACTCGGCATAATTGCAGTTTGGGGGACTTCCCTGGTGATCCAGTGGTTAATTAAGACTTTGCCTTCCAATGAAGCAGGTGTGGGTTCGATCCCTGATCAGGGAGCTAAGATCCCACATGCCTCGCAGCCAAAATAAAACAAAACAAACCCCCCCCCACAAAACAGAAGGAGTATGGTAACAGATTCAATAAAGACTTTAAAATTGGTCCACATCAAAAAAAAAATCTTAAAAAACTAACAATGATAAAAAAATAGTTGCAGTTTTAAATTTCTCTGTGAGATTATTTAATTAATAGTTCTCTTCCCCATTTGATTGTTTGTCCAATGAAAGCAGGACAGTATCTGTGCTCATCACGGAATCCCTAGTGCCTAGCTCAGGATTAGGCACAACGTCGGGACTCAATAACTATTTGTTAAATGGGTAAATAAATGACAACTGTATGCGGAATTTTTTTTTAAATGATGCAAATGAACTTACTTACAAAACAGAAACAGACTCATAGACTTAGAAAAAAAAACTTATGGTTACCAAAGGGGAAAGGTGCAGGGGAGAGATAGATTGGGAGTTTGGGATTGACATGTACACACGACATGTTTAAAATAGATAAACAACAAGGACCTACTGTACAGCACAGGGAATTCTGCTCAATATTCTTTTTTTTTAAACATCTTTATTGGAGTATAATTGCTTTATAATGTTGTGTTAGATTCTGCTGTATAACAAGGTGAATCAGCTATATGTATACATAGATCCCCATATCCCCTCCCCCTTGCCTCTCGATCCCATCCTCCTTATCCCACCCTTTTAGGTGGTAGCAAAGCACCAAGCTGATCTCCCTGTGCTATGCAGCTGCTTCCCACTAGCTATTTTACATTTGGACTTGTGTATATGTCAATGTTACTCTCTCACTTCACCCCAGCTTACCCTTCCCCCTCCCTGTGTCCTCAAGTCCATTCTCTACGTCTGTGTCTTTATTCCAGTCCTGACCCTAGGTTCAACAGAACCAGTTTATTTTTAGATTCCATATATATGTGTTAGCATATGGTATTTGTTTTTCTCTTTCTGACTTAATTCACTCTATATGACAGACTCTAGGTCCATCCACCTCACTACAAATAACTCAATTTCGTTTCTTTTTATGGCTGAGTAATATGCCATTGTATATATGTGCCACATCTTCTTTATCCATTCATCTGTCGATGGACACTTAGGTTGCTTCCATGTCCTGGCTATTGTAAATAGTGCTGCAGTGAACATTGTGGTACATGACTCTTTTTGAATTCTGGTTTTCTCAGGAAATATGCCCAGTAGTGGAATTGCCAGATCGTATGGTAGTGCTATTTTTAGTTTTTTAAGGAACCTCCATACTGTTCTCCATAGTGGCTGTATCAATTTACACTCCCACCAACAGTGCAAGAAGGTTCCCTTTTCTCCATAACCCCTCCAGCATTTATTGTTTGTAGATTTTTTGAGGATGGCCATCCTGACTGGTGTGAGGTGATACCTCATTGTAGTTTTGATTTGCATTTCTCTGATGATTAGTGATGTTGAGCATCCTTTCATGTGTTTGTTGGCAATCTGTATATCTTCTTTGGAGAAATATCTATTTAGGTCTTCTGCCCATTTTTGGATTGGGTTGTTTGTTTTTTTGATATTGAGCTGCATGAGCTGCTTGTATATTTTGGAGATTAATCCCTTGCCAGTTGCTTCATTTTCAAATATTTTCTCCCATTCTGAGGGTTGTCTTTTCATCTTGTTTATGGTTTCTTTTGCTGTGCAAAAGATTTTATGTTTCATTAGGTCCCATTTGTTTATTTTTGTTTTGATTTCCATTTCTCTAGGAGGTGGGTCAAAAAGGATCTTGCTGTGATTTATGTCATAGAGCATCTGCCTATGATTTCCTCTAAAGGTTTTGTAGTGTCTGGCCTTACATTTAGGTCTTTAATCCATTTTGAGTGTATTTTTGTGTTTGGTGATAGGGAGTGTTCTAATTTCATTCTTTTCCATGAGGCTGTCTAGTTTTCCCAGCATGACTTATTGAAGAGGCTGTGTTTTCTCCACTGTATATTCTTGCCTCCTTTATCAAAGATAAGGTGACCATCCATGTGTGGGTTTATCTCTGGGCATTCTATCCTGTTCCATTGGTCTATATTTCTGTTTTTGTGCCAGTAAAATACTGTCTTGATTACTGTAACTTTGTAGTATAGTCTGAAGACAGGGAGCCTGATTCCTCCAGCTCCGTTTTTCGTTCTCAAGATTGCTTTGGCTATTCGGGGTCTTTGTGTTTCCATACAAATTGTGCAATTATTTGTTCTAGTTCTCTGAAAAATGCCATTATTAGTTTGATAGGGATTGCATTGATCTGTAGATTGCTTTGGGTACTATAGTTATTTTCACAATGTTGATTCTTCCAATCCAAGAACATGGTATATCTCTCCATCTATTTGTATCATCTTTAATTTCTTTCATCAGTGTCTTATAATTTTCTGCATACAGGTCTTTTGTATCCCTAGGTAGGTTTATTCCTAGATATTTTATTCTTTTTGTTGCAATGGTAAATGGGAGTGTTTCCTTAATTACTCTTTCAGATTTTTCATCATTAGTGTATAGAAATGCAAGAGATTTCTGTGCATTAATTTTGTATCCTGCTACTTTACCAAATTCATTGATTAGCTCTACTAGTTTTCTGGTAGCAATTTAGGATTCTCTATGTATAGTATCATGTCATCTGCAAACAGTGACAGTTTTACTTCTTCTTTTCCGATTTGGATTCATTTTACTTCTTTTCCTTCTGATTGCTGTGGCTAAGCTTCCAAAACTATATTGAATAATAGTGGTGAGAGTGGGCAAACTTGTCTTGTTCCTGATCTTAGTGGAAATGGTTTCAGTTTTTCACCACTGAGAATGATACATGGCCTTTATTATGTTGAGGTAGGTTCCCTCTATGCCCACTTTCTGGAGAGTTTTTATCATAAATGGGTGTTGAATTTTGTCAAAAGCTTTTCCTGCATCTGTTGAGGTTACCACATGATTTTTATCCTTCAGTTTGTTAATGTGGTGTATCACATTGATTGATTTGCGTATATTGAAGAATCTGTGCATTTCTAGGATAAACCCCACTTGATCATGGTGTATGATCCTTTTAGTGTGCTGTTGGATTCTGTTTGCTAGTATTTTGTTGAGGATTTTTGCATCTATGATCATCAGAGATACTGGCCTGTAGTTTTCTTTTTTGTGACATCTTTGTCTGGTTTTGGAACCAGGGTGATGGTGGCCTTGTAGAATGAGTTTGTGACTGTTCCTCCCTCTGTTATATTCTGGAAGAGTTTGAGAAGGATAGGTGTTAGCTCTTCTCTAAATGTTTGATAGAATTTGCCTGTGAAGCCATCTGGTCCTGGGCTTTTGTTTGTTGGAAGATTTTTAATCACAGCTTCAATTTCAGTGTTTGTGATTTCTCTGTTTATGTTTTCTATTTCTTCCTGGTTCAGTCTTGGAAGGTAGTCCTTTTCTAAGAATTTGTCCACTTCTTCCAGGTTGTCCATTTTATTGGTATATAGTTGCTTGTAGTAATCGCTCATGATGCTTTGTATTTCTGCAGTGTCAGTTGTTACATCTCCTTTTTCATTTCTAATTCTGTTGATTTGAGTCTTCTCCCTTTTTTCTTGATGAGTCTGGCTAATGGTTTATCAATTTTGTTTTTCATCTCAAAGAACAAGCTTTTAGTTTTATTGATCTGTGCTATCGTTTCCTTCATTTCTTTTTCATTTATTTCTGATCTGATCTTTATGATTTCTTTCCTTCTGCTGTCTTTGGGGTTATTTTGTTCTTCTTTCTCTGATTGCTTTAGATGTAAGGTTAGGTTGTTTATTTGAGATGTTTCTTGTTTCTTGAGGTAGGATTGTATTGCTATAAACTTCCCTCTTAGAACTGCTTTTGCTGCCCCCCATAGGTTTCGGGTCGTGTTTTCATTCGTTTCTAGGTAGTTTTTGATTTCCTCTTTGATTTCTTCAGTGATCTCTTGGTTATGTAGTAACGTATTGTTTAGCCTCCATGTGTTTGTAATTTTTACAGTTTTTTCCTGTAATTGATATCTAGTCTCACAGTGTTGTGGTCAGAAAAGATACTTGATACGATTTCAATTACCTTAAATTTACCAAAGCTTGATTTGTGACCCAAGATATGGTCTATCCTGGAGAACGTTCCATGAGCATTTGAGAAGAAAATGTTTTGTTTTTGGGTGGAATGTACTATAAATATCAATTAAGTCCATCTTGTTTAATGTATCATTTGAAGCTATGTTTCCTTATTTATTTTCATTTTGGTTGATCTTTCCATTGGTGAAAGTGGGGTGTTAGTCCCCTACTCTTATTGTGTTACTGTCAATTTCCCCTTTTATGGCTGTTAGCATTTGCCATATGTATTGAGGTGCTCCTATTTTGGGTGCATAAATATTTACAATTGTTATATTTTCTTCTTGGATTGATCCCTTGATCATTATGCAGTGTCCTTCTTTGTCTCTTCTAGTAGTCTTTATTTTAAAGTCTATTTTTTCTGATATGAGAATTGCTACTCCAGCTTTCTTTTGGTTTCCATTTGCATGGAATATCTTTTTCCATCCCCTCACTTTCAGTCTGTATGTGTCCCTAGGTCTGAAGTGGGTCTCTTGTAGACAGCCTATGTACAGGTCTTGTTTTTGTAACAATTCAGCCAGTCTATATCTTTTGGTGGGAGCATTTAATCCATTTACATTTAAGGTACTTATTGAGATGTATGTTCCTATTACCATTTTCTTAATTGTTTTGGGTTTGTTTTTGTAGGTCTTTTCCTTCTCTTGTGTTTCCTGCCTAGACAAGTTCCTTTAGCATTTATTGTAAAGCTGGTTTGGTGGTGCTGAATTCTCTTAACTTTTGTTTATCTGTAAAGGTTTTAATTTCTCTGTTGAATCTGAATGAGATCCTTGCTGGGTTGAGTAATCTTGGTTGTAGGTTTTTCCCTTTCATCACCTTAAATATGTCCTGCCACTCCCTTCTGGCTTGCAGAGTTTCTCTGAAAAATCAGGTCTTTACCTTTTGGGTATTCTCTTGTATGTCATGTGTTGTTTTTCCCTTGCTGCTTTTAATATTTTTTCTTTGTATTTAATTTTTGACAGTTTGATTAATATGTGTCTCAGCATGTTTCTCTTTGGGGTTATCCTGTATGGTACTCTCTGTGCTTCCTGGACTTGACTATTTCCTTTCCCACATTAGGGAAGTTTTCAACTATAATCTCTTCAAATATTTTCTCAGACCCTTTCTTTTTCTCTTCTTCTTCTAGGACACCTATAATTTGAATGTTGGTGCATTTAATGTTGTCACAGAGGTCTCTGAGACTGTCGTCAATTCTTTTCATTCTTTTTTCTGTATTCTGCTCCCTGGCAGTTATTTCCACCATTTTATCTTCCAGCTCACTTATCCATTCTTCTGCCTCAGTTTTTCTGCTATTGATTCCTTTGAGAGTATTTTTAATTTCAGTAACTGTGTTGTTCATCACTGTTTGTTTGCTCTTTAGTTCTTCTAGATCCTTGTTAAATGTTTCTTGTATTTTCTCCATTCTGTTTCTGAGCTTTTGGGTCATCTTTACTATCACTACTCTGAATTCTTTTTCAAGTAGGTTGCCTGTTTCTTCTTCATTTATTTGGTCTTGTAGGTTTTTACCTTGCTCCTTTGTCTGTAACATTTTTTTTTTCATTTATTTATTTATTTATTTATTTTTGATGGATGGTGCTGTATTCCTGTCTTACTGGTTATTTGGCCTGAGACATCCAGTACTAGAGTTTTCAGGCAGTTGGATAGAGCTGGGTCTTGGTGCTGAGATGAAGGCCTCCGGGAGGCCTCGCTCTGATTGATATTCCCTGGGGTCTGAGGTTCTCTGTTAGTCCAGTGGTTTGAATTTGGAGCTCCCACCACAGGAGCTGGGCCTGACCTCTGGCCTGGGAACCAAGATCCCACAAGCTTCGTGGTGTGGTAAAAAAATAAATAAATAAAAATAAAAGAAAGAAAGAAAGAAGGGAGCAGTACAATATCAAATAATAAAAAACAAAATAAAATTAGAAAGATAAAAAATATATTAGGAAAAATAAAAGTATAATTGAAACAACTGCAATAAGGTAAAATAAAACCACAACAGAAAAAAAATAAAACGGGGTGGGGGTGGCGGGACAAGCCAAAAGGCGAGAACAATAACAAAGTATAAAGAATAAAATAAAATTAGAAAAATAAAGATTAGGAGAAATAAAAATATAAAAGAATCAACAATGAATCAACAAGGTAAAACAGAACCCCAATCTAAAAGAGGAAAAAAGAAAAGAAAAAAAGCCTTGGCTATGCGGGTGGAGTTTAGGCAGGGATGGAACTTAGGCAGGGGCGGGGTTTAGGGTGGGGCAGGACTTAGGCAGGTGGGGGCCTAGGCCCAGGACCCACATAGGTGGAAAAGACCCTGGGTGCGGGGCCTAGGCAGGGCGACATTCAAGCATGGGGCAGGGCCTCTGCTTAGGATCCGCAGGGAAGGGGAGAGGCAGCATGTCGGAAGGAGGGTCTCTGGAGTGTGGAGTTCCGGAATTTGGAGGTAGGGCCCTGAGTGAGGGTGTGTGGGTGGGGTTTAGGCCCAGCACATTGGAGGGGGTCTCCGAGTGTAAAAGTAGGGCCCTGGGTGGGGGTGTAGGGGCGGGGCTTGGGTTCTTCACTGCAGGAGGGAGGCTCCGAGGGCAGAGGATTAGGCCTGGGGGCCCAAAAGGCTCCCTGGTGCCTAAGTGGAAAGGGAAAGTACTGGCCGCATTCCTTTCCGTTCCTTCGCACCCCTCCCCCACCATCTCCTCCAGAGTCTCCCCTGTGGCGCTGGACCCCTAACCATGGCTGAGTCCCACTGGGTGTAGGAACTCCTCCCCTCCCCCAGCCACCCCTCAGGGATGCAGGTCCTGTCCCAACTCCACTTCTCCTCTCCCTTCACTCCCCCCAAACCCCACGTCCTTCCCGGTCGCTGGGGGTTCCTCCCCTCTCCTTATGTATCCGTGGACCCCACCAGTGGCTGATAGGTGCCCTAGTTGTGAGGAGACGCGAATTCCACATCCTCCTAGTATGCCAGCTTGATTCCGCCCTCCCATTATTCTGTAATAACCTAAATGGGAAAAGAATTTGAAGGAGAATAGATATAGGTACATGCACACCTGAATCACTCTGCTGTACACCTGAAACTAACACAACATTGCTAATCAACTAAAGTCCAGTATAACATAAAAATTTAAATAAATAAATGACAATCAATGGGTAAGATGTCTATTACTATACACAGTCATACTAATGATTTGCTAGTCATCTTGCTGTTCGTTCACTCAGTAATGTTTTACGGAATGTACTTTTTTTCAAATACCAGTAAGCTATCCTATTTTATTTTATTTTATTTGCTAGTTAGAATCGCCAATTGTATGAACACAAGTTTAACAATTGTACTGTAAGATCAAGAGGAAAGAAAAATGCTCTTTTGGCATCCCTTGATTTCTCCTCTTAGGTATCACTGTCTTCCCCTGAGATACATTTGGGCCACTCTACAGCAAAGTGGCTTGACCCTCTGTCTTCAGTATCACTGGCAACAATTCTCGAAACTGCCAATGGCAGTTGTGGACACTCACTGGAAATGACAGCAGACTTCAACATGACATTGACTTGCATGAAGTTTCTCTAATGCTTAAGGAGTTTGGTCATGTGTCAGAGCTGCTCACATTAAATGATCTATTAGGTGCCATGATCTCCAGAAAGTTCATCTGTCACACAGTAAGTCAGAAGTGTCACCTCTGTTTAATGTGATATGAAGCCAAACTCCCAAACTAACTAGAGAGAAACTGGCATGTCACTGCTGACGATCAGAAAACTGAGGCTCTCGGTTCACACCCACGATTGTGCAAATGAAAGTTTCCCACTTTAACCAGTACATAAACTAAATGTTTAATAGTTTAAGAGTCTATGACTTAATGGCCATTGAATTTTAATAGTTACAGTATTATTAGCTTAAAATAATATTATAATGAATATAAAGTAATGCCTATAATGAGTATAGTTATGACTAAGATGAGTGAAAGCCTTTTTTTTTTTTTGCGGGGGTGGCTACAAAATGAAACTTTTGTGAGTAGTAAGTGAAAATATTAAACTGAATTTACCAAACAAGAAAGTTTTTTTTTTTTTTTTTTTTTTTTTGCAGTACGCAGGCCTCTCACTGTTGTGGCCTCTCCCGTTGCGGAGCACAGGCTCTGGACGCACAGGCTTAGCGGCCACAGCTCACGGGCCCAGCCGCTCCGCGGCATGTGGGATCTCCCCGGACCGGGGCACGAACACTTGTCCCCTGCGTCGGCAGGCGGACTCTCAACCACTGTGCCACCAGGGAAGCCCAAGAAAGATTTTTAACTGTGAAAGAAGTCCAAGATTCATTTTCAGGTATTTGTAATATTTGTGAGGATCTGGGGTGATTCTTAAGTTGGTCAAAGACAACATCATGCATGGCAAGATGTAGCTAAAAAGAAAAATCACAGTATCGATTAAATGGAAATCAAGTTTAGTGAACTGTCCCTGAAGATAGGGTATATAGACTCTTCAGAAGCACCCGCAAGTGGTTATCACTAGGTTAATGTGGACTGGTGATTTTAAGAATTAATTATAAGGGGAAAAAATACAATTTAAATATTTGTGCTAAAAAGTATGTACGTGAATTATATCTGACATATTTTTGATATCACAAAAGATATCAACTGGGTTCACTCTCAGCCTTTGTCTCAAGATACATGAAAGTAAAAGAGAAAGTGTGCACTTTAGGCTGACATTTCATCATTCATTTGTATAATCTGTATATGTTTCCCATTTTGTGTGTTTTCCTTTGTTACAGTCCAGGTAATTTTACCAATAGTCTAGAAGACTGTTAAGATGATTTCTACAGCTGAGGTGTAAGTTGCATCTCTTAGAGAACTCACAAGTGTGTAAAATTTTTAAATAGACTAGGGTCATGCAGAGACTCAAATCTCCTTCCCCTTTAGACAAGCGCTTGGAAAGACAAAGCAGGTGAGTTATTTCTCCAAAACACAGTTTTGGAGTTGCGGCTAGGGCATGCTGGGACTGCAGTCTGCACACTGTTCTGTGTCTTTCCAACATGTGATGACACCTCCCACAGTACTAAATTCTTTAGGATATGATTAGTCTTTACAGTCTTCCTCAAGCAGCATGACTGCCTCCTTACACTTCAAAGAGACATTAAGAGACCCTAAGAGTGCAAACCATAAAAAAGAATTGATAAATTGATAATGCTATAATTTAGAAGTTTGTCACCAAAAAAAGATACTATAAACAAAAGATAATGTACAAATGAGAAAGCATTAGCATTGGACATAACTGAAAAAGGACTAGTCTCCTGAATATATAAAGAGCTCCTTTAACTCAAAAAGAAAATGATAACAGCAAAAAAAATGGACAGAGTATGAAGAAGTAATTCATTGACCAAGAAACCCAAATGAAAAATAGATGAATAAAAAGATGCTCAGCCACACTGGAAATTAGGAAGATGTAAATTAACACAACGAGATAGCATCAAATTGACAGAAAAAAAGTCTGACACTACCAAGTACAAGTAATGTTGCAGAGCTATGGGAACTGTCATATACTGCTGCTAAGAGTTTAAATTGGTACAATGACTTTGGACAACTACTGATAATATCTAGTAAAGTTTTTAAAAGCTCATATCCTATAAGTCAGCAACTTTCCCCTAAATCTGTGTTTCTCAACAAGGAGAGTAGTTCACCTATCCAGGGGGTATTTGGCGACGCCTGGAGACATTTTGAGTTGTCACATCTGGGGTTGCAAAGGCAAGGGAGGAGGGAGGGGATGCTACTGATCTAGTCCATAGACGCCAGAGATACTGTTAAACTTCCTACAAAGCACAGATTATCCCTATGCCCAAAGAATTATCTGGTTCAAAATTTCAGCAGTGCTGAGGTTGGGAATGATGGTCCCAAAAGACTTGTCTACCTGGAATCTGTGAATGTGACTTTATTTGGGAAAAGGGTCTTTGCATGTGAAGTTAAGGATCTCAAAATGAGATCTTGGATTATCTAGATGGATCCAAAATCCAATGACAAGTGTCCTTATAAGAAGACAAGCACAGGTCTCTCGGGCCCTATGTGGGGAGTGGGAGGTAATCCGTGGTAATCCACGGCCGGGTGATATCTGGGGACCCCGGGCCTGGATGGAAAGTTCCAGCCGCGCTCTCCGTGCCTCGTCACCATGCCTCGCAAAATTGAGGAAATCAAGGACTTTCTGCTCACAGCCAGGCGAAAGGACGCCAAGTTGGTCAAGATAAAGAAAAATAAGGATAATATGAAGTTTAAAGTTTGATGCAGCAGATACCTTTACACCTTGGTCATCACAGACAAAGAGAAGGCAGAGAAGCTGAAGCAATCCCTGCCCCCAGGTTTGGCAGTGAAGGAGCTGAAATGAATCATGCACACTGACTTGAACTGTATTAAAATTTTAAAAATTCTCCAAAAAAAAAAGAAGAAGAGGAGGCACAGACAGAAGAGGAGAGACACAGAGGAGATGGCCACGTAAAGACAGAGGCAGAGATTGGAGTAAGCATCCCCAGGCCGAGTGCCAACAGTCAACAGAAGATGGAAGAGGCAAGAAACGAAATCTCCCCTAGAGCTTCTGGAGGAAGTGACTGACACCTTGATATGGGGCTTCTGCCCTGCAAAAATGTAAGAGGAAAATATCTGTTGTTTTAAGCCACCCAGTTTTTAGTAATTTGCTGTGGTAGCCTGGAGACTAGATATACACTCAAGGGAAACACTTGCATATGTTTGGGAGGAGAAAGGTACAAGGTTGTAATTGAAGTTCATTATAGCAAAAAAAAAAGAAACAACCTAAATTTTTATCAAGGAAAATTGAAAAATGTGTTGAAGTATATTCACTTAATGTTCTATAGCAGCTAAAAAAAAAAGAACAAATTGGAACTGCATGTGTCAGAATGTGTTAATTTCACAATATAATACTGAGAGAATAAAAGCTAGTTCAGAAGGATATATAAGGTATGATACCATTTATATAAAGTTTTTAAACCTACAAAGCAATATTCTATAATATTTATGGCTATCTAAACCTGTGGCAAAAGTATAATAATGTGGGTGATAAACACTGGTCCCCCAGTAGTAAGTACTCCTGCTATGGATATGGAGGAAAAATAGAGAGAAGGGGTGTACAGGAAGCTCCTCTTTGCATCTGAAATATTTAACATCTTTACTTAAAAGAAATGTCTGATGAAGATCTGGCATGATATTAAGATCTGATAAAGCTGGGTTTTGCCATCTTGTACTAGTGTCCATTCTTCTCTCTTTTAAATCATATATGAGAAAATTAACTAGTCAAGGTTTGTAAGACATGGAAATGTATGCCATGTAAAATAAATCAGAATGATGTTTACAGGTGTCAGCGTAGTAATGAAGAGACAATGAAGTGATGAGGAAACAGGATACAGGTGGGGCGTTGGATTCAACACAGAGATAGAGCCCTAATGAGCTGGGCAATCAGAGCACAGATGCATCCCTTTTTAAAGCTTTCTTCAGGGAGTCGCCTCTTTTCCTCCCCAACTGTCTCTCTTCTAGTTCTTTTATTATTTGATTTCAGTTGAGAACATCCTCCCTAGTTTTTCCTTGGTTCAAAATTACATCTAGGATAGCGGTAAATGAGAGGGGGAAGTGAGGATGGAGAGACTTCGGTCTTTGTTGTTTTGATCATCAACAGCCAACCAGGAGATTTGCATCAGTGAGTTACAGTGTCCTAACCACACAGTTCAGATTTGGAGGAATTGCAGCTGTGATGTCTTCCAAGGGATGTCTGAGCACAACAGCAGAACTGTCTTATTAGTGCTTCTGGGTCCTGGCTCTGGGGTTCCTGGAAGAAGGCAGGGCCAGCTGAGCAACACAGATGAATTTTGTGAGCCTAGTTGAGCTTGTGAATATGTACAAAGTCCAACTCCAGTTTGTGATTATGAACTTAGTCGAAGTACACCAAATCAAGAGTTAGGGAAGGCATCCAAGAGGAAAAAACTAATAATAAAACACTATGCTGGGGCTCCCCTGGTGGTGCAGTGGTTGGGAGTCTGCCTGCCAATGCAGGGGATACGGGTTCGTGCCCTGGTCCAGGAGGATCCCACATGCCGCGGAGCGGCTAGGCCCGTGAGCCATGGCCGCTGAGCCTGCTTGTCCAGAGCCTGTGCTCCGCAATGGGAGAGGCCACAACAGTGAGAGGCCCGCATACAGCAAAACAAACAAACAAACAAACAAAAAAACACAAAAAAACCCACTATGCTGCTGGCATGTGGGGACCACTAGTAGTTTGGAGATGTTTTGGGAAGAAGAAAATATCCTGATTGTTTAACAGTCTAAAATGCCTAGGCTCCTTCCTTTCACGTTGTCCCTCATGACAAAGACTGGATTTTGGTAACAATGACTGGCTTGAAATAATTAGGAAGAAAGCACTATATTTTTTGGACCACAAAAACACAAAAATTTATAAACTGAACCTCTTCACTCATGAATTTTTATATTAGATGAGGCACTTCCAAATGTAAGATGGAAATACAGTGCTATTCTAAGAAAAAAAAAACACCCTGTATTTCCAATTTTGCAGCTCATTATCTTTCTTTGTCCACTATATATATATAATCTGCTCCAAAACTTCAAATTAGGAACTTATTTATAGCATAATTCTTGCTAACCTTGATATTAACCCCAAAGCTTCTGGACAAGCGCTACTTTTGGGCTTTGCATATCATCTGTCCTTTCCCCAAGATGTACTCACTAGGATACAAATATTTATGTATGCAGTTATCTGTTTACTGTGTTCCCACCTAGCTAGACTGGAAGCTCTATGAGGGGAGAGAGAGTGACTGTCTCGTTCAGCACTTCATGTTAGTGCCTATCATAGAGTTTGCCCCATAGTAAGTGCTTATAATGGACTGAATTATGTTCCCCCAAATTCATATGTTGAAACTAACTTCCAATGTGACCGTATTTGGTGACAGGGCATTTAAGGAGGTAATTAAGGTTAAATGAAGTCCTGATCTGATAGGACTGGTGTCCTTGTAAGAAGAGGAATAGATATCAGAACTCACCTTCTGTGTGTTCACAGAATAGAGGCCATGTGAGGACACAGCAAGAAGCCAGGTGACTATAACTCAGCTCACCAGAAACCAACCCTGATGGCACCTTGATCTTGAGCTTCTAGCCTCCAAAACTGTGAGTAAATAAATTTCTGTTGTTTAAGACACCCAGCCTGTGGTATTCTGACCTAATACATTGTTCAATAAATTCTTATGAAATAAATGGTGTTGATGATGATTATAATAAATTACAGGCTGATAGAACATAAATGCTAAGTATGTAAAGGTATAAGCTATTAAACCAATTTTAAATACAGATTTAGTGCTTCCTAAATACACAAAAATAATTCTATCCACAGATCAAAGATGTTTAAATTACATTTCACAAGAATAGATGCAGAAAACCATATTTCATTCTTGATTGGTTATTTTTTTTAGTAAGTGGAAGTATTCATTTCAATTTTTAAAACTTACTTGACCTTCTTAATCCATTTTGGTAATTTCCATTATTATTAAATAAGAATTCAAAATGCTCATACAATCCTACAAATGTTAAGTAACTATGTCCAAAGTACCTTGATTGACTGAGGCCTTTTTTCACTTGAACGTGGAATTGAAGAGGGATTAATTAATGTTTCTTTAGGACATAAGAAACTTATTCTTGTCCAAATATACATGTTTTTCCCACCCCACCTTCATCAATATTATGTTTCTCTTATCTTCTCCCCAGTGCCCAAATCATTTGCTTCATTGAACTATCACAATTAGAAATTACAGATTTATTTCTGTAATTCTTAATCTGACTCTCACCAAACAGTAAGCTCCATGAGGGAAGAAATTATGTCCAATTTTATTTTAGCACAGTATTCTCTGTACCAAGCACCATTACCACCATATAGTAGGCCCTTAATAAATATTTGTTGAATACATTAATGCATTTTAGAGGAATAATTAAATTTTTACCCTTTTCACTGAACTCCAAGGCAAGGTAACTCTTGCCTTCATTTTAACATCTAAAACCAACCCAATTAAGTCAGCTACTTTTAAAGGACCATTTGGAATTATTTGCACACCTCAGAGTTCTGCACTACAACCACAGGCAACACAGAAACATTTTCTCTTGCCAGAGCTGAATTAATCCATCAAAGGAAGTATATGTTGCCAATGACTTCTAAACACTCTTCTGGGTGATTGGCAAAAGAGAGCATAAAACCGGCCTTGCCAAGTGGACCAGTCATTCTCTCTGAATCAGCACTCATCATGATTGGCTTAGCACCCAGGAACTGTCCTCCAGAAGTCCAGAAAACAAATACACTTGTCAGATGAATGTGAATGTGAATGTGAATGTGTTTGCTTTTGCGATTTGCTCTGACTCAACAGAGACTGATGTGTGGTGCTATGGGTCATAATGAAAAAGCACAAAAATCTAATCATTGGTACCTATAATGAGCTTTCCTTAGCTCAGCCCCCTGAAATTGTATCTGAGCAAAGATCTTTCCAACATGCTCTGGCGACCTAGGTCATTATCCAATCATTTATATTTTTGGAAAGGCCTTTGAGCAATAAGCTGAGAGTGTTTCATAGTCTTTAAAATCAAGTCTGTCAGAGAACACATTGCGGAAAAGCAAAAGTTCATGACATAAATCTTAATGTTGGTTTAAAGTTTCATAACTCTTTCTACATTCTCATCTTCTAGTCATTTACTGTGTGTATAGAAGGAAGTGCATTATACTCAGGGGGCCTACTAATCAGTGGGGAAGAAATTGGGGAAGTGCATTAAGCCTTTTAGGCCATTAGGATATCATTTAGCTCATTGGAGAAGGTCATTTACTTACAGCAAGGAGCCAAGGTCCCTCCCAAAGATGAGCCATTTAATCCCAGCTCACCCACATGATCCTGCCCAATGTTTATTTTCCTAGTTTAATTTCCTCTGTAGGTTTTCTTTGATTTGTCCTATTTTATTTCCCATTTTATAGTCACGTTGTCCAATTTAAACTTAATTAAAACTTGCAATTAGAAAAAAAAAGGATAGTTCTAGATACCTCCCAAGAAACACTTCATTAATGGGAACTACTTAATAAGCAAAATATCTCACTGTGTAGACTACAGCCAAAGCTAGGGCTTCAAAGATCCGACATGTTTTTTCCAAAGTCTGGGTCGCGATGGCCAGGGATGACTAAATGCCTCAGGGCTAGAGAGTTTGGAGCATAGCTAAGATCAGCATCTTTGGCTTGAGGTATTGTGTTCACCTGATGACTGTGATTGACTCAGGAGTGAAGCATGATCTAAATGAAAGCAAACAAAGCCAAACCAATGAAGGGATTTTTTCTGGAACTACTGGGGAAGATGCTCTATCTTCTCTGTGCTTTTCAAGCTGATAAATTGTAATTCTGGAACTTCTAGAAGCATGGGATGCCAACAAAGAAGTAAGTAGAGCCTAAAAATCGAAGTGACAAATTATTGGAAATGTAGTTTAAACACTTGATCCAGCTGTGCTTGAAGCAATATTTACTACTGCACTTTCCAAGTACACAGACATCCCTTCCCCAAAAAAGCCCCTCTCCACATTTTTTCCCTTAGACCTCAGACCTACTGAATCAGAATCTCCATTTCAACAAGATCTCTAGGTGATTTGTATGTCCATTAAAGTATTAGAAGCACTAGCTTTAGCCCTCTTGAGTTGCACTGTTTTTACTTGCAGCTGAAATATTCTTAATAAATATTGGTAGGTTCTATTATTATTTCTGTTTTTACAAAATAGGATACTGAGAAAAGTTCAGTTGTTCAGGATCATGCACGTAGTAAATGGCAGAACTGGGCTCAAAACTCGGCCTGCCTGTCTCCAAAGCACATGTCCTTACCACATGGGCCAAACCACAGGGACTCTGCTTGACCCTGATTGACTCTGTTTTCAAGGAATCTACAATGTGATAGGCGAGGTCAGCAGGTTGGAGATTCAAGGAAGAATTGCAGTTCGAGTCCAAGGTGGTCTGCTGACAGAAATCCTTCTTGCTTGGAGAAGATCAGTCTTTTTAAATTATTATTATTAATTTTTATTGGGGTATAGTTGCTTTACAATGTTGTGTTAGTTTCTGCTGTACAGCAAAATGAATCAGCTGTACATATACGTATATCCCCTCTTTTTTGGATTTCCTTCCCATTTAGGTCACCACAGAGCACTGAGTAGAGTTCCCTGTGTTACACAGTAGGTTCTCATTAGTTATCTATTTTATACCTAGCAGTGTATATATGTCAATCCCAATCTCCCAATTCATCCCAGCACCTCCCTCCCCTGGGAAGGTCAGACTTTGCTCTATTAAGGCCTTCAACTGATTGGATAAAGCCCACCCACATTATGAAGAGTAATCTGTTTTACTCAAAGCCCACCAATTTAAATGTTAAACTCATCCAAAGAAACCCAACCAAACAACAAGAACAAAAACAACCACCTTCCCAGAAACATCCAGAACACTGTTTGACCGAATATCTGGACACTGGCCCAGCCAAGTTGACACATAAAATTAATTATCACCATTTTATGGATTGATGGAGGCAATATCTTTGCCTCTTTGTGTGGAACCTGGCAGATTCAACCATCTAAGAAAAGTGCGACAATAACTACTAATCTCTAGGATGAACGTAACTCTCTTGCCCTGGCACAAGGTCATTCTCCAAGGAGTTTTATATGCCACTATGGTTAGGCCTGGAAACTCAGCAGAGGCCAGTCTGGCCACAGCTGCTCCTGCTTAGGGGCTTCCCAGGTGGTGGCAGAAGGTTCTTGTCAGTACAGGTAAAGGCTAAAAAGGTCGCTGGTCATCAGAAACATGAACAGCAGCCTAAGAGGACATGGCTGGCCAGGTGGGATTTCTGTCCTAAAGGAATGTAGCCAACCAACCTAAGAAGAAAAGGAATGTTATATAAAGCTGGACTTTCAGAGAATACTTTATCAGAGACTCCTATCTCTTCCTGATTTGCCTTCTTTTTTTAATTGCATTGCTTGTTTTGGATGGTTTGGATGTCACGTATTTCAAAGAAATATTTGGGTTTCTCTGGATTAGACTTTAGCTTGTTACCTTGGTTTAATGCAAGTGAATATGTCTCCATGCTTTTAGGATAAAAATCCACCATATTCTTATTTATACTCTCACCTTTAAGCTTTTTGTTTCTCTTGCTACAATATTTTTTTCCGTATTTGCCCTAATAGTTTTTCTATTTCCCAATCAGACACACCTTGGGATACCCATAGGTTACCATATCCATAAGATATAAGTCCCTGTGTAGAAGGCACCCCTGACTTACTGGGATGATGGTCGCTCCTGACTTATCACATCCGTCTGCTGTTACATCAGCAGTCATGGGGTTTTAGACCCACTGTCTCTGATATAGAACAGAGCTCGACAGCAACATGCCAGAGGGCACAGTGTTATATATAATTGTGTCTTCTAGGCCTTGGATATCATTTATTCATATCCAATAGGAGCAGCAGGTGTGACCTCTGTAAGGAACCAGAGGAGGCTGCTAGGCCCCCTGAAGGACACTCTGAGGACACAGTATACAGGCCATGGTCAATTTCAAGTGACACCAAGTGGACAGTAAGTCCACTTATTTACAAGTTGGCCTAAGTCCTTTCTTCCACATATTCAAAGGGAAATCCACTTGTGAAGAAGGATCAAGTAGAAACTCTCTAGATCAGGAGCTATGCTAGGGGAAAAGAAGGGGTGGAGCGAAAGGGAGTACTTTACTCCAAGGTCAAAGTCAGAATCCATGTTAGGCTCCCTGGACTTGGAATGTTAGCACCACGGCGAAGGAGTGATGTACCTCACCTCAAGACCCAGCTACAATACTCTTGGAAAGCAGAGAAGCAACTGAGTTTCTCCACCTCTCAGTACATCACCAGCGTACAGTCCTCAAGAAGTGACTTTAAACAACCTAAAATGAAAATCTCATCAGGTCATTCCCCTACCTTAAAGCCTCAAAGATTTCTAACTGCCCTTACAATTAACAATAAAAATAATAATACCAAAGGTTGGCATTGTTTCCTATTATTTCCACTGTGTCAGGCACTGGCATAAATGCTTTATGTTCACCTACCCTTTTCTCCCACCTCATACTCTGCCTGGCACCCATGCTGAACTTGTCCAATTCCTCAAGATGCCTGTGTGCCCTCCCTCTCCAGGTGTTCCAATAGGTTGTTTCTTTTGCAAACACTCTTCCACGGCTATGGTCTTGGCAGATTCCTTTCCTATTCAGATCAGCTTAGATAGCATGTCCACAGGGAAGCAACTCTGTTACCTCCTTCAAAGTTACTTCCTCTTTTTTTTTTTTTTGGCCACGCTACGCTGCATGTGGGATCTCAGTTCCCCAACCAGGGATGGAACCTGCACCCCTTGCAGTGGAAGCTCAGAATCTTAACCACTGGACAGCCAGGGAAGTCCCAACTTCCTCTTCTTATATGCTTCCAACGTATACTCACTTCCTGTTTTGTAACACTTATCACACATACAATTTCCTGTTCAATGTCTGTCTCCCCCACCTGATTATAAGGCCTATAAGGGCAGAATGACATTTGTGTTTTCACCAATGTACCCCCAGTACATCACCCATAGCTTTGTACACAGTATGTTCTCAGGAATATTTGATGAATGAATATAAGAAAACACACCCCTCATGACATAGGACATAACATTATTTCTGACATTTTCCCAGTCTGTGCTACAAAATTTGGGGGACCTTTCGTAGGCCTCCCCCAAGAGGAAGTTTCTTTGCCTGTGATACCAATTGTTAATCACCAAGTGAATAAACTGAATGTACTTCCCACTTGACCTCAGGCAGTGACACCTTCCTGTACTCCTGACCGAGGGCCTTAACTCATGCCCCCAGCACTACTCTCCCCAGTGACAATCCTCAAGAAGCCTCCTCATGTGTCTACAAGCTCATCAAACACAATTTGCCAAAAGCCCTGGTGGTGCTAAATAATACATGAGATACATCTTAGTGCAACACTACCGTCATGACATCACGGGGACCTACTGTGTGCCAATATCATTAATGACATAATGATTATGACAGTACTGGTAACAGTGACATCACAATTATTTCTTGAGCACCAGCTCATACTAACCCTAGGAGGACATCGCTCTCCGTTTACAGATAAGGAAAATGAGACTCGGAACTTGCCAAAGGTCACTCAGTAAGGGCGGGCAGAGGCAGGATTTTAATCCAATCAGCCGTGCGGTTCTAAATGTGGCCAGAGAACCACAAATGTCAGAATTACCTATGTTTATTTAAAACACAGGCTTCTGATACATAGAAGACCGAAATTAGAATCTCTCACAGCATGGTCCATTGTTTCCCCTTAATGCACCTTAATATTTGGGAAGGGTCACACCAAACTGCAGGTTTTCCATAAACTGTTTCAAATTCACTGTCTCAACTTATTAAGTTAAGCTCTCTCCACTTACCATAACCTTAAAAATGGACCCGAGACCACTCTGAAAGGGATCGTCTCCCCTCATTTTAGCTCCTAGAACCCATCTGTATCCCCAGTTGGTCTGATAAGGATAATGAACTGGGAAGAATAAAACAAACTGGTGGGTTTTCACATACATGTGTGTGAATACTTATATATTCATAACTAAATATCTTCTTCAACTTTTTACTTTGAAATAATTATAGATTCACAGGAAGTTGGAAAGAAATGTACAGGGAGGATCAGTGCACATTTTACCCAGTCTGCCCCAGTGTTAACATCTTGCATAACTATAGTACTGTATCAAAATCAGGTAATTGACCTTAATCAGATATAGGAACTCACCTGTGTGTGTGTGTGGGGGGGTGTTGTATGTGTAGTACTATGCAATTTTGTCACATGTGTAGCTTCCTGTAACTACCACTACCATCAAGATATAATCACCCCAAAGCTCCCTTGTACTACCTCTTTGTATCCATATCCCCTCACATCCTTCACTCCTGGAAAGCACTAATTTTTTCTTTATAATTTTGTTATTTTAAGAGTATTATATAAATGGAATCATACAGTGTGTGGCCTTTTGTAATTGCCTTTTTTCACTCAGCATAATTCCCTTGAGGTTCATCCAAGGCATGTTGAGTTGTTGTATCTATATAACAGTAGTTCATTTCTTTTTATTTTTGAGTAGTATTTTGTGGTATAGATAAAACGTAGTTTGTTTAACCATTCATTCATTCATTGCAAGACATTTGGGTAGTTTTCAGTTTTCGGCTGAATAAAACTGCTATGAACATTCATGTACAATTTCCTTGTAAACACAGTTTCAATTTCTTGGGGATAAGTGTTCACAAGTATAATTGCTGAATCATATGGTAAGTTCATTTTTAGTTTTAAAGGAAACTGCCAAACTATTTTCTAGAGTGATGGTACCACTTTACATTCCCATCAGCAATGTATGAGTAATCCAGCTTCTCTGCCTCCCTGCCAGGATTCAGTGTTATCACAATTGTGTCATCTCCAAAAAGAGAGTTTTATTTCTTCCTTTCCAACCTATATGCCTTTTCTTTCTTTTTCTTGCTTTATTTCACTGGGTAGAACTTCCAGTATTACATTCAAGTAACCCACAGGAAAGTAAGAAAAGAGAAAAAGAGGAATAAGAAAGAGAAAACAAACAGAAAACAAAGTGGCAGACTTAAGCCCTAACATATCAATAATCACTTTATCTATAAATGGTTTGAATACACTAATTGAAAGACAGAGGTTTCCAGAATGAATAAAAAATTAGGACCCAATTAGGCTATCCACAAGAAACTCACTTCATACATAACAACATAGGTAGGTTAAAAGCAAAAGGACAAGAAAAAGATATATTATGCAAATATTAATTTTTTTTAAAGCAGGAATGGGTAAACTGATATACGACAAAGTAGACCTCAGAGCTCAGAAAATTACAAGAGATAGAGAGGACATTACATAATGATTAAAAGGTTGATCCTGTAAGAATACATAGCAATGCTAGGTGTGGATGTATCAAACAACAGAGTTGCAAAAAATGTGAAGCAAAAACTGATAGAACTAAAAGGAGAAATAGGTAAAATTTTAATTATTGTTGGAGACTTCTATACCCTACCTTCAGCAATTAATAGAAGTATTAGACAGAAAATCAGCAAGGATATAAAATTTAACAACACCATTACCAAAAGAATCTTATTGACATATACAGAATATTCCTCTTAACAATAGAATATCCATTCTTTTCAAGTGATCATGGAATTTTCTCCAAGACAGACCATACCCTAGGTCATAAAACAAATCTTAAATTTAAAAGAATTTAACTCACACAGTGTATGTTCTTTGACCAAAATGGAATCAAACGAGAAATCAATAACAGAAAGACAACAGAAATATCTTCAAACACGTGAAAATTAAGGATCTTTTAAATCCTCCCCTAAAACTCTCTTTTCCCACATCACCTCAATAGATTGTTGATAATAAAAAATTGATCTGAGGAAAAGAAGTAAAATAAATAAAAGTACAGAAAAGTGAAATTACATCTCCAACCTGAAAAACTTCTTACAATCTCATTTTATGGGAAGTGGAGGCCACTGATGAACCCCCAGATCTCTAGCCTCTGCCTGAGCTATGCCTGCAATTCATAAGCAATGTAGGATTTTCTACTTATTCAGCTGAGATTTTAGGCATCAAAGGTAAACCTGTCCTTCTCCTTGGCTGCCTACTTCTTCTTGATGACACACAACCTTAAGACATATAAGCGAGGGAGGAATGGGTCCACTGGGCAGTAGTGTGATGATCTGCAATCAGGTGTGATTTCAGCAGAAAATTGCATTCTGCCCTTTTTCAGAGTCAAGAAGTAATGCATGGGGCTTCCCTGGTGGTGCAGTGGTTGGGAATCTGCCTTCCAATTCAGGGGACATGGGTTTGAGCCCTGGTCCGGGAAAATCCCACATGCCACGGAGCAACTAAGCCCGTGTGCCACAACTACCGAGCCTGCGTGTGACAACTACTGAAGAGCGCATGCCTAGAGCCCGTGCTCTGCAACAAGAGAAGCCTGCGCACCACAATGAAGAGTAGCCCCCGCTTGCCGCAATGAGAGAAAGCCCGTGCGCAGCAACAAAGACCCAACGCAGCCAAAAATTAATTAATTAAAATAAATAAATAAATAAAAGAAGTAATGCATGAATCCAGCAGAAATGGTTGACTCTTACCCCTTGAAGGACTGGGCCTAGTTAGTCAAGACTTTGAAAGAAAGAGAAAGAGCCCAGACAGCGATGCCCTTTTCATTTGGGTCTCAGAGCTGAAGGAGAGGAGCCACAGAAAACAAGACTGCAGTGTTTACAGAGGTGACACTGACAACTGCAGAGCAGGTGGGGCTACAGTTGTTTGTTCCTGTACTGAGAGGGTCTAGAGGCAGTCAAAGAAAACACAGTGTACCTGGAAAGGGGAGAGCTCCCACTTTGTTTACAAGCACAGATGGTGCCTCAACCTTGGTTTCTTTTTTTTTTTTTTTTTTTTTTTTGCGGTACACGGGCCTCTCACTGTTGTGTCCTCTCCCGTTGCGGAGCACAGGCTCCGGACGCACAGGCTCAGCGGCCATGGCTCACGGGCCCAGCCGCTCCGCGGCATGTGGGATCTTCCCGAACCGGGGCACGAACCCGTGTCCCCTGCATCAGCAGGCGGACTCTCAACCACTGCGCCACCAGGGAAGCCCAACCTTGGTTTCTTTAATCAGGCCTCATGTCCCGTTGGCTTCTGTGTGTAAAACAGTTACCTGGTTCTAGCTAATGGTTATGTTTTGATGGAAAAATAAGTGCTCTTCTGTTGTTTAAACCCCTTCAGTGACTCCCTGATACCCTTGGAATAAATTTGAAATTCTGTACTGTGGCCTGCAGGCAGTCCCTCATGAACTGCCCCTCTGTACTGTGTACCTTCAGCTTCAACTTTCACCAGCCTTCCCCTCTGTTCTACACTCAGAATGAGCCTCTGTCACTTCCTCTACTGCATCATGTTCTCTCTCATTCCTGGGCCTTTGAATTTTCTGTTCTCTCTACATAATACACACTTCAGCCTCTCCGCCTGGCTGACTCTTATTCATATTTTGAGTCTCATTTAAATGTCACTTCTTTCCTGGTTCCAACCTATGCCAAGTAGACACATATGTAGCACCCTGTACTGCCCCTCTTTGAGCCCCTATGCACTTTGTGGTTACTGCTAGCTTAATGGTGTCTCCTCCTGGTACACTGGGAGCTCCACGTAGACAGGAACCACGTTTAGCTTGTTCATCATTTATTCTCTCATACAGCGCCTGGTATGTGATCGGCACTTAATAATTACTTGTCAGATAAACAAAGAAATTAATAAGCAAAAGAAGAAAGGCAAGAAAGTGTTATTTTGGGGTGGTCAAGTTGCCTCCTTTATGAGCACAAGGCCCACTCAAAGGTACTATCACTAGGCATTAACAATCAGGGCTTGGCCTCTGGTTCCCAACTATGAATTCACATTAGAAACATCTGTAGAACTTTTTCAAGATATCAGTTTTTCCACATGCCAGCTAGGTGCACTTCAATAAACATCTGATGAATTAATATATAAACAAGCATCAGAGAAGGATATTTTTCTCTTCCAAAAATCACTGCAGCCTCCTCTCTGCTTATTACTTCATCGCCCAACAATGACTCTTCCCTGCCTTTCCATTTATTTTGATAAGAAACAGAAAAGTAACTGAAACATGAGACAAAGGTTCTGGATTTTAAAAACAACTCTATGATAACAGGCAACAACTCCATGATAATAGGCAATAACGTGCTTGAACCTCAGTTTCTTTACCAAATGAAGGTGGTAGACCATGCTCTGTACACCTCAAGATAAAGGAGCGTATGTAAAAATGCTTTTGTAAGGCTTCCCTGGTGGCGCAGTGGTTGAGAGTCTGCCTGCCGATGCACGGGACACGGGTTCGTGCCCCGGTCTGGGAGGATCCCACATGCCGCGGAGCGGCTGGGCCCGTGAGCCATGGCCGCTGGGCCTGCGCGGCCGGAGCCTGTGCTCTGCAATGGGAGAGGCCACAACAGTGAGAGGCCTGCATACCGCCAAAAAAAAAAAAAAAAAAGCTTTTGTAAACCTTAAAGCACAAGAGAAGGTAAATTCATTTTATTATGCCAAAACTCAAACACAAGATCACAAATTCATATTCTTCATTTTCTCTCTATCAACCCAGTAGAGAGTTAGAGAAAAGTTCGGACATGAATATGACTAGAAAGGAACAGATCAAAGACTATTTCATTAAACAGATGCTTAAAATTCCATCCAGAATACATAATGTTCTGAGAGGTTCCTGTCCTGGATTTCTCTATCATCTAATATCTGTGTTTCTTCCAGTATCCAATAGCAGCGATTGGCAAACTTTTTCTGTAAAAGGTCAGGGAAAAAATATTTTAGATTTTGAGGGCCATGCAGGCTCCGTAGCAATTACCCAACCGTGCCGCTGTAGCAAGAAGGAAGCATAGACAACATGTAAACACATAACTGTGACTGTGTTCTAATAAAACTTTATTTATAAAAACAGGCAGTGAACCACATTATTTCTGTGGGCCAGAATTTGCTGATCCCTGTTCTAGAGAGATCCTGAAGAGCAATCTCCCTGTTATAGGTTGAGTTTCCTAGGAAGTAGACTCAGAGATAGAAATTAGCAATGTAAGAGGTTTAGTAAGATGAGTTCTTGTGGTCAGCACCTTTGGAAGGGTAGGAAGCAAGACTGGACAAAGCAGGAAGCTGAGCATGATGCCGTCCTAATAAAAGTCTCAGTCAATGACTCTTCAGAGTTGTACCAGGTTGTGTGTAGGGGGCCAAACCTGGTCATTATCCATATCCCATAGCAACTGGTCATTGGATAGGGCCTGTCCCAAGAAGGGTACATGACCTTAGGCAAGGAGGGGCTCTTCAACTGGGACAATTCCTGTAAGAACTGGCAGCCTGCAGAGCTCCCAATAGCTGGAGGAGGAACCTCTTCATTCTTGAAGGAGAATCAGGGCCGTGCATCCTATCACCCACCATACTCTCCCTTGAGATTTAGCTCTCTGTTCATAAAACTACAATTTGTTTCAGGTCAATGTTTCATCTACATACAATACTTATCTTAAGATAAGTAAGTATCTTAAGATACTTATCTTACGATACTTAAGTAAGTATCTAGCATCACTGCAGCCAGATTTAGAAAATCTTAGCATATTCCCCAACTTTCTCTCTGAAAGAACATGGGAAAAAGTCACATCATTCTGGTTCACTGCTTTCTTACATTCCATCCCAAACTCCAATCTCTGGTGGACAAGAATGGCAATATGGCTAGGGGTCATAAAGGGGTTATACAGTCTTATCTAGAGTTAAATAAATGAACTAAGTAAAGTTTGTGGTCTGTAAAAATTCTATGCTAGCATGCAGATAAAGATGGAATCAAAACTACTTACAGATAAATTATTAAGCCAGAAAATCTGCAATGGTCAAAAAGAAACAATGCTTTGAAGTTACTTAAGCCCAGCACCATACTGGCTAAAAGGTTACTAGCCAATATCTAGAAACTCAATACCTCCTGCTTCAAATAATGTAGTTAGATCTTCATGTCAGTCTGAGGTTTCTAACTGAGCATCAATCAATTTGCATTTCTACAACTGAGACACTGAGATGTCTGTAGGTGTATCAGAGGAAAGAAGCCTGGATAGATTGTATAGATTAGCTCCACTTCTCCACGTAAGGGTCCATGAGGGAGTCATCTATGATTGGTAACAGTGCTGCCTGGGGTCACCTTAATCATCTCTTGGCAAGCAAAAATAAAAATCACCTAAGAAATTAGCTATGTTGAGAAAGAAAAAGAGAAAAAATGAGGGGGGAAAGTATCAGAATACAGCCAGGATGCACATTACAGTCTTCCCTTTATTTTAATTGAATGGTTTGTGTCTTCAGGAAATCTCATTATTCTCCCCAGAGCAGAAGTGCAGAATGAAGGCACAAACCTCATTAACTTTTGAATGTGGAAATCAATAATCTGCAATAAATCTAAGCTGATTTGTTGCCAATAAATCTCCCAAAATGCTGTGTTTTGTAGCTGGGGACATTGGAGGGTATGGTAAGAACTTCCATGTCAACATCAAGATGGCATCTGGGGTTTACCTTGTCGGTTTTTACGACCTTTTAACATGAAACAATTTATTGACATTTACATAGAACACGGTTTTCCGTGGGGTTGTCTGTTTTTTCAGTTGAGAACATATTGAGACCTTTTCTCTTTCCATGACTCTTTTAATAAATGACATGAATAAAAAGAAACAGGCAGGCATCCATTTGGCAGTTCTTTCTCATGTACCTGCCCTGAAAAGGAAGAACAGAGCCCATACTGAGGGACTGGGAAAACGTTCTTTGAGCCTAAAACTGGCTTTACTCATGACTAGCACATAGTAGGCACCTAAAAAAAATTGCTGAAAGAGTAAATGATGGCCATGACCTTTGAAAATCAACCTTTGCTAGCTAAGTATATATATTTACTATGTATGTATTGTTACACATGTGTTATACCTATGTGTGTATATGTGTATACACATGTATGTGTATACATACATAGATATGTACACTTCTATTACATACACACATACATATATATAAAATGTCTGAGCAAGGGTGGGATACTTGCCTATTTATCTTGCAAAAAAACAAAAAAAGAAGGGGCCAATAAAATATTAACCAGTTATGGAGAAATGATTGGGAAACAAGATGACAGGAAACCCAAAGGACCATGAGGCTGTGTTACAATGAAAACTCCATGAGAGCAGCTTCTCTGTGGTGTTCACCACTAAGCCCTAGTGCCTACAGTGCCTAGGATAAGGCAGGTACTTGGCAAGTGTTTGTTGGTTGAATGGATGGATGCATGGGTGGGTGGGTAAGTGGGTGAGGAAATATTTATTATTAGTAGGAGAAGTAGGAGAGTCATTTGAGATTTCTGTGAATGGTCTACATGGAGAGCAGAGAATATCTGTAGACTAAAGCAACAGGCTCACCCCTTGGTATACATAACAAGGGACCAGCGTTCAAATTGCTCTGTCCCATGCTTTTGGATAGGAGAAGATGTTTGTGTTCCAGTGCAGTGCATCAAAACTACAAAATGTGAAAGAGCAGGTCCCTATTGTGATGGTTTATCTCACTGACACCTCCTCTGGTAAGTCTAATGGAACCACTCTACATGTAATTGGGAAGAACAAATCTGACTCCATATTGGATCTGTTTTTTTACCTTTGTATTTTATTGCTTTTTCTATAAGTTAATCACTAAAAGAATGTTGCCTATAGCCTGAAATATACAGGATAGCCCATTCTCAAGGCTCTGACCTTTAAAGGTGTAACACTTTTCTATTCATGTAGAGATAAAAAGTTGCAGAACAAAGAATAATATTTGTCTTGTTGGAGGTTTATAGGAACACTATGGCCACACCTACATGGACAGCTGCAAGAACAAAGGATTCTAGCACCAAGAAGTTCACAACAACCAACCACACCTCCTCCCCTTTTAGCATAAAAGAAGCCTGAATTCTAACTCAGGGAAGAGCTCTAGTGTTCTTTGGGACACTAGTCTACCATATTCTCGGTCTGCTGGCTCTCCAAATAAAGACACTGTTCCTTGTCCCAACAACTCATCTCTCGATTTATTGGCCTGTTGTGCAGCAAGCAGTACAAGCTTGGACTCAGTAACATATAGATCTCAGAACACCATTGAGCCTTCTGACAATCAGGCTCAGTATTGAAGTGCTCTCAAGAGGAAAAGCCACCCCATTGCTTTAGCATCAAAGGGAGGGCTAATTTCACCCTTGGATGCGGTGGCTCCAGTTCAGGTTTAGTCGCAATCATTCAACCAGATGCACTGACACTGCTGGTTTCCCCCCACCCACTAGAGGTCCTGTGCACTAGGCTTTGTTACTTAATGAGTTGAAATTCTTTCCCTAAGTAAGGGAAGAAGAAAAGGTAAAAGTTATTGTACAAGCTTCACACTTCCACCAAGTGACATGCCATTGCTCAGGCTGACCTGTTTAATGAAGACCTTTTTTTTTTGCGGTACGTGGGCCTCTCACTGTTGTAGCCTCTCCCGTTGTGGAGCACAGGTTCCGGATGCGCAAGCTCAGAGGCCATGGCTCACGGGCCCAGCCGCTCTGTGGCATGTGGGATCTTCCCAGACCGGAGCACGAACCCGTGTCCCCTCCATCGGCAGGCGGACTCTCAACCACTGTGCTACCAGGGAAGCCCAATGAAGACCTTTTAAAAGGATACTTCTCAAAAGTGTCATCCCCAGGCCAGCTGCATCGACGTCATCTGGATGGCAGTTAACAGTTCACATTCCCAGGCCCTGCTACCAGTGATACAGGTCATAGGTCAGAGATAGGGCCAAGGAGTCTGCATTAACAAGCACCCTAGACAACTTACAAGCTCCCTGAAGTTAGACACCTGTAATTCAAAAATAAATGTCCATCCCTCCTCCTCTGTAAGAGTCTCACAAACACCTGGTCCTCACTGATACCGAAGTAGCTGGTAGTATAGTCAAGAAAAAGTTCTGAGTCAGTATGCAAGTGCTGTGTATCTGCTGTGTGACAGGCGGTAGAGGCTGTGGGTAAGCTGTGTCCCCTGGTGTGAGGCTGCCTGAGTTTGAACTCCAGCTCTGCCACTTACTTGCTGTAAGAAAGTTAATTAGCCTCCTCACAACTTAGTTTCCTATTTGCCAAATGAGGGTGATAACCATAGCTCCTCTCATTTGAGTGTTAAGACAGAACCAGGCCCAAGGTAAGTGCCCACTAAGATTTACTGTTATTATTTCTATATCATAGGAACTGGGGATAATCTGTGAAAAAGAGACAGATGCCTGCCTTCTTGATGCTTAAAAATAACAGGAATTGCAGGCATTAAACACAATCTCTTAACAATGTATTAACTAAATACAAGTGTGAGAGTGCTTAGAGGGAGAATCGCTGGGGGTTTTTGGTGTGTGCAAGACCATGATCCTAACAGTGATCCATGAGGACTGAGCTACCTGAGTTAGGAATTGTTTGGCCAAAGTCACGGGTAGTAAGAACCAGGTTCCGAGAGTCTCAATATTTTACACTCTGATCTTTAAAGATTTGGTAAAATTGCCCTCAGAAAAAATTATGTCTTGTGCATTTTACTGGGAAGTTCTTTTAAATTGTTTTGTATTTAAAAAAAATTCATTTACACTCAAAAAAAAAAAAAAAAAAGAATCCAGTCCCATTCTTGCCTCTAAATGAAAGTACAGGAGTCCAAGGCAAGTTCATCCTCTTTCTGAATCTTATTGCCCAACCTATAAAATAGGGGGCTTGGCTAAGATGCTTTCAAAGGCCCTTCCAGCTGTGGCAGAGCAGCAGGACAGACAAGAGGCAAGCTTTGCAGAGCTGGGGCGCCAGAGCCAGGCAATGAGAGCCAGAAGCTCCCTCCGGGAAGGGAGGTGAAAAGAAAGGATGGGGGGTGGGGATGGGGGTGTGGGGAGTGGGGACCAGGGGTCAACACCAATCCTCCTCTTGCCAAAGTTCTCCTCAGCTTGTCCCTGCAGACATAGTACTTTGGTCAAAGGTATTCTTCTCAGAAATCGTGTGACAGTAGAAACTACGGCCATGTGATACGTGGGGGAAACAGCATCCGGCTTATTGTTTGGGTCTGTGGAACAGAGAACTGCATATTTTCACGTCGCCGTAAGTTAATGGAAAAGCAGTTTAGAAACAGAGGGAGGGAGGGGAGAGAGGAAGGGGGAAGGAGGTCCAAAGACGGAGAGGAGGAGGGGGACAAGCAAGAAGGAGGGAAATACAAGGAGATGAATCAGCTCAAAGTGGGGGCAATGCCTTTAAAAGGCAGAGTTTGCAATTCCATAGCTCACACACAGCTGCTCCTGCTCTCGGCCCCCCTCCACTTAGACTTGATGCTAACTACATTACAGAACCTTTCAGTGGCTTCATCTCTCCTCGTGTTATTTCCTAAGTAGCGATAATAGATGAATGACAAGAACTACCAACCTACTCCCAAGGTAAAGACTGGAAACTGCCTTTATGTAAGTGAGAAAAATTTTTAGATTAACCTGTCTGCCTACATGAACTCTTTTTTCTGTTATAAACATTACCTCGAGCTGGAAAGAGAAGATGCAGAGTAGAAAGATGGAATGTTAAAAGCCCGCCTCATATTTCAGATGGAGAGAAAGGGGCCCCGAAAGAGCTGTGACCTGCCCAGGGTCGCTGAGCAAGGAGGTGGCAGGGCTGAGAGTTCCATACAAGTCACCTGTCAACTAGTCCTAGTGAGACACAGTCACAAGGACACGAGGGAACATTTTGTAATTTCACAGTTACATACATACTGCAATAGGTATTAGGAAAATTACCACATGGCATCCATGATTTGGGGGACATCATGGCTTAGGGCAAAGCTAAATTAGCTCTGTTTAAAATGTGAATCAATTTAAGGGACAATATTGGGTCCAATGGAATTGTTGATACATGGGTAGCCAATAGCTCCTGACCCGGTCTCAGATTACTGAGAGAGACCATGTTTCTAGTCCTTCAATGGGAGGAAAAAAAAAAAAAAGACCCAAAAATGCATCTAGCCTGCGAACCTCCAGAGCATCCTCTGAAAAGTTTTAACAGCTCACCTTGCAGCGTCTCCTCCCCTTCCTTGAGTAAGCCTGGGAAATGAGAGTTTGGTGTTCAAAGGAGTCAGACAAGCATAATATTATATATACACTCTACATCCATCTCCTGTATGAAACCTCATCGTTCTTGCGTAACAAAAAGTAAATATTTACCGTGAGCCAGGAGAGGTAGGGAATGATCAGCACTTGGGCCATCAATCACAGTGAGCCAGGCTCCCATCTTAACAACCCTCGTAAGGGAGGGCAGGCAAGGATGGCGAAGACTGGCCGGTAGATAAGAGTTTGTCAAAGGAGTCAAATGGCTCCAAGTGGAGGAATATAAGGTGAGTTGTTCACGCGTGCCGCCTGTGAAGGGCCCTGAAGATGGGTTTATGAAGTTGAGGCAGAAAGGTGGAGTGGTGAGGAACACGGCCTCTGCAGCTGGACCACCAGCTCCTCCACCTACCAGCTGCGGGAGCTTGGCAAGACAATTCCAGCTACCTCTGTGACGTGGGGATAAGAGCACGATCCACTTCATAGGGTTGCTATGAGGATTAGATGAGGTATTACAGGCAAAGTGTTTTTAACAGTAGTGGGGGCTTAGAAAGTGCTCAATAAATATCTCTAGGAGAGCCGAAGACAACAGCCTCTCTTGGTTGAAAGAAGATGGCTTGAGGGTGGTACCCAATCTGTTAGCTGTCATGCACTCAGCTACCCAAGAACTCAATCAGCTGATTTAGAACTTGTGTAACTGTCTAAGCTCACACAGCCAGGAAGAAGCAGAGCTATGATTTAAGCCTAAGCAGTTTGGCTCCAGAGCCCATGGCCTTAATCTTTATTCCTCTTAAGAGATCACATACATTTTTTTTCTTTTATTCTTTCTTTCCCTGCTAGTCAGCTTTCTCTCTTCCAGGTATAGGAATTGACTCATTCTCCATGGCAAAGGTAAAGTGCTCAAGTGAAAATAAAAGAAGGAAACAAGGGTTGGAAAGCTTATACTGTAGGCCCAAATGGAATGGCTGGAGGAATGGAAATGTTTACACCTGGAGCGGGGAATATTTCAGCAGAGGATAAATCTGTGTGTGTTGAGGAGACCTAAGACGAAGAAGGAAGACCAGCCCATTCCTCAGGGCTCAAAACAGAGACTTAATTCCACCAAGCAAGAGGTTATGAGGAGATTTCGGTCCAATGTCAGAAAGAACATTCCAGGGGCTATCCCATAGTAGCTGAGAACTAAAATTCAATCAGACAAATCCCAGCTCCACCTCTGACTATTTCTGTGACCCTGGACAAGTTATATGACCTCTCTAACTAAGCCTCCATTTCTTTGTCTGTTACTGAGGAGGGCTTAGCAGTACCCATCTTGTAAGGCCAATGCAAGGTTTAAATGTGTTAAAGCATGTAAAAAGGTTAACATAGCTTATCATAAGCCCTCAGTGCATGTTGGCTGTAAACGGGCCTAGATTATGAATGAATGTAAATATTGCTCTGAGTAGATATTTCTTTATATTTTCTTCTTCTCTAGAGGCCTTTTTAATTTTTGTCCCTTTTAAAAAAAGTATGCATTTTTATTAACCATTTTTATTACATGTATATTTTTATATATAAGTATAGTTAATTTACAGTGTTGTGTTAGTTTCAGGTGCACAGCAAGGTGACTCAGTTATATATGTGTGTATATATATATATACATATATATATAGTTTTTCAGGTTCTTTTCCATTATAGGTTACTACAAGACATTGAATATAGATCCCTGTGCTATACAGTGATTTACCTATTTTATACATAGTAGTGTGTGTGTGTTAATCCCAAATTCCTGATTTATCGCTCCCTCCCCACTCCCCACTATCCCCTTTGATAACTATAAGTTTGTTTACTATGTCTATGAGTCTATTTCTGTTTTGTAAATAAGTTCATTTGTATCATTTTTTTAGATTCTACATATAAGTGATATTATATATTTGTCATTCTCTGACTTACTTCACTTAGTATGATCATCTGTAGGTCCATCCACGTTGCTGCAAATGGCATTATTTCATTCTTTTTTGTGGCTGAATAATACTCCATTGTATATATGTACCACACCTTCTTTACATTCATTTGTCGATGGACACTTAGGTTGTTTCCATGTCTTGGCTATTGCAGATAGTGCTGCTATGAACATTGGGGTTCATGTATCTTTTTGAGTTAGAGCTTTCTCCAGATATATGTCCAGGAGTGGGATTACAAGATCATATGTTAACTTGTAGAGATTTTATATTTAAAGTGTCTTTGGAAGATCCTTCATTCATCCTTTCATTCATTTAGCAGATGTTTCCTGAGCACTGACTGGTGTGAAGCTCTGAGGACAGAGCATGAACAGGAGGGAAATAGTCCACTTAAGATTCCGGTGAAGGAGGCAAGTATGGAAGAATGGTCACCCGACAAACTATTAAATTGTAGTTATAGTATGTGCCATGTAGGGTAAGTCTAGAGCTGCCACCAGAACATTTAACAAAGGGACTTATCTAGACTTAGACAATGAGACCATGGGGACCTCCAAGGAGGTGAGTTTTGGGCTAAGTCACCTCAATGTGATTCTGTCATTTGTGGCCAAAGGCCTGTGTGAGCCCTTAGAAGGGAGTTATCAATCTCGTAAGTTCCAGGAAAGATTCACAAACGAGGGCATCTGAAGGAGCATTTCCCCAGGAAGAGAAAGGAAAGAAGAATTTTTGTGGTACAGGACTCTGTAAAGACTTGGAGAAAATCACACAACAGGAGTTCAGATAATACTAATTTTGTTACAAGTAAAAAGCTATTAGTAAAAATTAAAGGTAAATCTATTCTTTAAAGATTTTCACTGCAGTGTTATTTCTCAAGGAAAACTGGAATACTCATAACAAATAATTGTCCAATTGTCCAGCTGAGGAATTTTAAGCGAAATTAAGTCCAACAGAACTTTCTACATGATACTACAAGTATAAATATTGCAGCTTTTTGTATATCAATCATACCTCAGTAAAGTTGCTTTAAAATTCAACTAAAAAATACAAAATTGTAGTGAGAAACAGAAATAAAAATAAATATTAAGAAAATTCATATCAGTTTTTTTCGGGATATAGAAAATTCGGTGGTTTTTTCCCCAACTTGTACATACTAAGTTTTCTATAAGAAGAATGTGTTACTAATTTTTGTTGATGATAGGAATAAATAGCTTCTCCCTTCTTTCCTTTTAGTTGATCTTCTGATCAATTTTACCCTGCCAATGTCATTTCCTCAGCTGAGGTGAAGCCTGGAAGACACCCATTATTCACTCCTTAACCCTGAAGGATTTCTTTAGAAGGAAAAAATTTACCTTTGAGGGATGATCAGTTAAACCACTCAATCTTGAAATGGTTTGTGATATCAGCTCTACAACAATGGCCCAACACTGAATGACCAGAAGAGAGGGCAGGCAGTTTCTGACAGAGAAGAGGAAGAAAGCTCATTTTGGAGAACAGGGGAAGGAAGAAATATGTAAAATGATCCAGGATAATAAACCTCTAGGAAAGAAAGATGACATCAATTAAGAATAAAAAGAGGGTCTGGTGGCGCAGTGGTTGAGACGCAGGGGACGTGGGTTCGTGCCCCAGTCTGGGAGGATCCCACATGCCGCGGAGTGGCTGGGCTCGTGAGCCATGGCCGCTGAGCCTGCGCGTCCGGAGCCTGTGCTCCGCAACGGGAGAGGCCACAACAGTGAGAGGCCCGCGTACCACAAGAAAAAAAAAAAAAGAATAAAAAGAAACAGAATATAAAATCCATTAGTTTGACTATCTTGGGTCAGATTCCACAACACTGCATAAATTCTTCAGCTCTTCTAATAGGTCTTCCTATCCATATGTTGGTCTGCCTGTCTCAGTGTCTGTTTCTCTCTGTTTGTGTGTGTGTGCCCCCTCTTTGTTTTCTCATATATCAAATGCAAATAGTGATTAAATTTTCTTAGTAAGGAACTGACTTACAAGCAGTAGTGTTTGGAAGCCTTTGCAATCGCAAACGGCTCTGCTAGTCTGGGGTAAGACCAAGGAGGCTATCATGGAAGGCAACTGTCAGGCAAGGTGGGAGGTCGAACAGTCACCAGCACAGATGTGTTGCTCATCACTGACCCTTTGGCCATCTTCTAAGCCAGGGCTCCAAGTCAAGCTCTGACCACAGTGAGGTTGACGGGATATGCTCACAAGCAAGGTCAATGAAATTCACTGGGAGTAAGACACCCCTACTAGGAGAAAGTCACCCCTTGAAAGACATGGACCTTGCCAGACTGATGGTTGGATCACAGGAATCAATCTGACTGTTTGATATTGTTAAAGGATGGCAACCATGCCTTCTGTATCCACATGTGTATGAGCTTGACAAAGTCAACCTCAGTAGTACACACATAACCACCTGCGGGCCGCTCTAGCACCATGTATCTCTATGGCCCACCCACCCTCTATTTCAGAATACATATATGGTCTGCATAAATGCCTGCTTACCCCTTTAAAGATATATGTGTATGTGAGGCTGCATGGTTGTGTATTTCATTTCAACAAATTAAGTCAGCCAGCACTGCACTAGACATTGTGCAGGGTAAAAAAAAAAAAAAAAGAAAAGAAAAAAGAAGGCCTCTATTCTCAGGGAACTCACCTTCTATTAGGGAAGACAAATGTATACGCCAAAAAAAAAAAAAAAAAAAGGAAAAAATCTTTTATAAAAGGTAGCATATGATAATCAGTATAAAGAGGTAAGAAGAAGTAATGCATGCTATTTTAAAGGTAGAAGAGTAATGTTTGAGGACCTGGTCCCTTAGAGAAGTACCCTGCTACAATGCAAATATACTCAGGGTAGGTATGTAGGCAGGGGGTGGCGGGGAGCAAGAGAAGTAACACATGTAACACTTTCAAGCATAATAGCTTTAATAAACAGGGGACATCTTGTTCAACAGAGCATATGCCACTGAAAGAATTAAATTGAACCCATCGATTACCTACCACGCACAGGACAGGTAAGTTTTGATGAGAAGGCTGATCCTGTCAAGAGAGGAAGGGCAGATGAGGGCTCTACTAGTGGCAGTATGAATGCCATGAGCCCTTAGGGCGAGAGAGAGAAGCATAATGAGAAAGAGTTTCTAGGAAGGTTGCACCAACCCTACTTCAGAGTTAGGAGGTGGTGGCTTAACATTATATCCCAAATATTGGATCAGATGTTTCTGCAGTTCCAGAGCCTATACATCTAAGTGCTTTCTGGACATTTCCCTTTAGATTTCCCAAAAGAACCTCAGAGTCAACATGTCAAAAGTGGAACTTATCTTCCAACCAAATCTCCACCTCCATCCTTTACAACTCTGGGTCCTCTTTTGCAAAAGGCATCGTTATTCATCCAGTCACCCAACCCAGAAACATGGCTATCTTCCACTGCTCCCTCTCTCTCATGCCCCACATCCCCAAAATTCAAAGTTCTGCCTATTCATATTTAACCCCTTTCTCTTCACCTCTACCGCTACTCCCAAAGCTCAGGACATCTTAGGTCAGATCTCATCAGTGGTCACCTGATAAGACTCCCAAGGTCCCATCAGTTTTCCACACAGAAGCCAAAATAATATTTCTACAACGCAAATTTCATTGTATCACTCTTTGCTCCTGTTCAAAGCACTGTACTGGGTACCCATTGCGCTCAGGATAACGGGCTAAGCCTGCGGTTCACGAGGATTTCATGAATCCTTTCTGCATCCTCTACGTCATGTCAAAGTCTCCCATCCCCTTACTTTTCCAGCCACCCTGGGCATCTTTCAGATTTTAAATGCACAAAGCTCTCTCACACCTCAGGTTCATATGCTGTTTCCTCTGCCTAGAAACTCCTTGCCTATACCTAGATAGGCAAGAATACCTCTAAAGGAAACCTTTCTCTGACCCCGGAGACCAGGTTAGACTTCCTTAATATGTACTCCCATAGCATCACTCCTGACTGCAAGTGCATGTTTGTCTGTTTCCTTACTAGGCTAAAATTGAGTGCTTTGTCTACTGCTGTATCTTTAACGCATTAAAAAAAAAAAAAGCTAGGACAGCACTAAGGAAGTATCTGTTGAGTGAATGAACAAATAAAAAACTGCTTGATGCCACAGGATATAGGAGAAAGACCACCATCCTACTAAATCCTTCATGAGACTGATGCTGACATCCCCTTATTGTTCCTAGTACCAATGGCTTCATCTGGCTTCTCTTTAATGGCTCTCCCATCATTTCACTAATTTCTTATCACCTCCACTTTCCAGTTTAGAGACTAAGTAATCAAGTTCAAAGCTTTCTGGCACAGCTCATCCTTCAGAAAATTATCACGGTCTAATCCAACTTTGAGTCCTCATCTTCATCCTCTATCCCCTGCTTATATAGGGACTTAACTGGATTAATTGTACTACATTAATGGATTGAAATCTTTTATTTCATTCTCAGGTAATTAAACTTCCAAGCCTGAGCACAAACACTTTATCAGAAAAGCAGCATCTCAGGAGAACTTTTCTCCAGCTAGACGGAATAGCAAAGCATATTCTACTCAAAAAATATACTGCCAACTAAGCTTGGCTTCTGGATTTGGGGAGCACTCTGATGACAGACCAGCTATACCCTGGCCATGAAAAGGCCAGGAAGGACTCTAGATAGACAAGAACCTCTCCAGGTGTGATCCATGGACCCATCTACAGTGACATCAAAATAGAAACTGAGGATAAGCTCTTAGAAATATTTATAGCAAGCTAACATTGCTGAAATATTTTTATTGTATTTTATAAAAGCATCAGTCCATAACAACTGGAAATTAACTTTTTAAAATCTGGTCTTTCACTACAGGCAGTTTGGAAACACTGGGACAGACAAGTCTGAGAATGAATTCAGCACGAATGTCTTCCATTAGTTCTCCTCCCATCCTCTTGATTAATCTGTGTTCCACAGTTAGCTGAGCTCATCAGTAACAGCAGCTCTATAAGAACCCAATTTGGCAAATTCAAGATAGTTCAAAGAATAAAAATACTGATGGCAAAAGAAGAACCAGTCTCTTTCATAATTGTAATTATCCAAGGCTGCTCTATCTAATGACCTAATGTCATGTAGTAATACCCATGATGGTTAATAGCCATGAAGCACCACTATGTGCCAAGCCATTCATGTGTATTATTTAATCCTCAGAATTCCTTGGAGTAGGTATTATTGTAATCATTTTAAGGATGAGAAACTCAGAACTAGATAGTTTAATTAAATTGCCCAAGGTCACACATCTAGCAATTGGTGACATCTAGGCTGGAGATTTAATCCCAAATCTTTAATAACAGCCCAGACCCTGAGTCCTTAACCCTAAACCTACACTGCCCCTCTCCCATCCGTATTCCTTATTTTAGTTCCTTTGATTGCAATCTATATAACTGCCCTTTATCTTTCAAAAGAAACACCAAAGCAACTGAAGTACAGTACAACAGAAAGAACAGTGAATTGGGATCAGCATACTTGGACACTAGACCTATACCTTTTACTAAATTACTGTATGATATTAAATAAATGTTATCAAGTATAACATGGAGAGAACCATGATGGTACCATTTACCTACTTCACAGAGTTTTTAAGAGGCTAAAACGAGATAACGAAAGGGAAAATTCATTGGAAACTCTCAAGAGCCATTATCTTGTAGATATCACCATTGTTATTAATCTGGAAAACTGAGATTTGACTATGTTTATCCCAAAGAAGATTCAGAATTATTGCATTATTACAGTCTTCTTGTGAAACAGACAGTAAACTGAACTATTTAAATTAACAATTCCAACCAATTACCTTTATCAGCCCAGATTTATGCAGTGATGTCTTAAGAGGCATAAAAATATATTCCCTGCCCTCAAAGAGCTTATTGCCTTGTCCAAACAACACTACTTACATACACTGAAAATGTAGAAAGCAACACAAGACCATGCAGATGACCAAGGACTGGATGACCCCGCATAGACTCAGAAAGAGAAAAAATCAGCGAGAGCTGGAATGATTAGGAAGGGCTTCAAGGAGGAGCAAGCCTTGAGCCTGGATAGAATCCTACTGTAACTGAATGCTGAAAGACAGCTTAGAAATCACTCCCACCTTACGCACATAGGGGAAGGGAAGCCCAGGTACAGGAAATGACCTGCCTGAGATGTCACAGCATGTAGGTGGAGGTCGGGACCATGTGACTGCAGTGCTTCCTCTTCATCACCTCTGCAGTTCTGTTTTTCAAGTGAGATGTGTTTACCCACAGCAATGAGGTCCCAACGTGGGGACTTTTGGACAGGTTGGCAGATCTGTGGCAGATACATTTCTGGATAAAGAAAGGAAGGCTGGCTTACTTAGCAAGTACCTTCTCCTCCTATGCCAGAAGGCAGCCCTGCCTAAAGAATTGAATAGGTAGTAATAAGAGTAAGAATAAGAAGTCCACCAGGACTTCCCTGGTGGTGCAGTGGCTAGGACTCCGAGCTCCCAATGCAGGGGGCCCGGGTTCAATCCCTGGTCAGGGAACTAGATCCCACATGCATGCTGCAACTGTGAGTTGGCACGCCACAACTAAGGAGCCCACATGCCGTGGCTAAGGAGCCCACCTGCCGCAACTAAGACCTGGGGCAACCAAATAAATTTAAATAAAGAAAGAAAGAATCCAAACTTGAAATGCCCTACCTGCTGAAACACTATCTTTCTGACAAATTGTGTCCCTTGGGAGTCTGTGGAGGCACAAAATGTCTCCAGGGGATCCTGACAAAGAACACATGACAGGTACAATTTGCCTCTGCTCCAAACAGCATTCCACCCTCACCCACCCACCTCCAAGATCCAAATAGCAACTCACTGCAAAAAACAGGCTTTCAGGACAATTCTCTGAACTCTCTGAATCTGGATGTGAGGCCATTGCATAAAGAAGCTGGAGAAGTATGGTCAAAACAAGGGCAGATGGTACCTAGAGATACCATCACAGGTCACAGGTCTGTATGCTGCTTCTCAAGGTGAAGTTGAGGCTACTTCAAGGCAGACCTGAGACTGCAGAGAGGCAGAAATAGGGTATGTTCTGAACCCCAACGCATACACTTTCCACATTGGTTTTCCAAAAACTGAGCAGTTTAGGAATGGGGAAATAAATGGCTATAGGATGCCCTCCAGCCAGACTGTGGACCCTTGCCCATGGAATGCCCCTTGTTCCTCTGCCCAGGCCACTGGCAGGCAGGAAAGAGTCCAGAGAGGATGCACTCACCTCTACAGGGTGGTCTGGCCAAATGGGCAAAGGGCCATTGACAAGCCAGAACCCTGGCTCTACAGGGCCTTCACCACGTCAGGCACCTGCTGGTTATAAATATGTTCCCTCCAGATACAGCCAAGAGTGACTGTCATGCAGTGACCCTGCTTGTCCTAAAGTGCAGTGTTACTGTATCTAAACGCAACACGCAGGGAGAGAAATAAAAGAGTCTAATCATTTTTCAGGGCTTCTGGCCACTGCAGCAAATCTGTGCCTAGTGATGACTGAAAATTTCTCTTTATTCATTTCTCAATGAAAATGCAAACAAATAAGAAAACTCAAGATGAAGATACAGTTAATTTTTACTAAACACATAAGTGTCTTGGCAGCTTATCTCCGGATGGTTGAGAGCCCTGTCAACTAAGGTCAGAGGGTCTAAGATGACTTTTTTTTTTTTTAACATCTTTACTGGAGTATAATTGCTTTACAATGGTGTGTTAGTTTCTGCTTTATAACAAAGTGAATCAGCTATACATATACATATGTTCCCATATCGCTTCCCTCTTGCATCTCCCTCACTCCCACCCTCCCTATCCTACCCCTCTAGGTGGTCACAAAGCACCGAGCTGATCTCCCTGTGCTATGCGGCTGCTTTCCACTAGCTCTGTATTTTACATTTGGTAGTGTATATATAAGTCCATGCCTCTCTCTCGCTTTGTCACAGCTTACCCTTCCCCCTCCCCATATCCTCAAGTCCATTCTCTAGTAGGTCTGTGTCTTTATTCCTGTCTTACCCCTAGGTTCTTCATGACATTTTTTCCCCCTTAGATTCCATATATATGTGTTAGCATACGGTATTTGTTTTTCTCTTTCTGACTTACTTCACTCTGTATGACAGACTCTAGGTCCATCCACCTCACTACAAATAACTCAATTTCCAAGATGACATTTTTGACATCAGTTTCATTTCCTTTGGTTGCACAGTGCAGTACTAGGCTGCCCACTTTGCTGGACCTCCACTGCTACTTCCTTGGATCTAGACCTTATTTATGACTTGGGTCCTAGATGATTAGGTCAGGGAAGCCAATTATATTCCCCTTCTCCTGCAAATTCCAACCAGTGGATATAACTTCCTGGAGTACACTCTGAAATACCGGGTTTCAACAGGAAAGAGTGCTGTGATGGATTAATGATGGTTTCCACTGTGGTGTAGGGTACAGGGATGAAGGTATGCATGTAGGGAAGGGAAAAGCCTTTCTCCTCTACCCATCTTAGGTTCTCTGGCTGGGGTCCTATACATTATACGGACAAACAAGAGATAGATAAACTAAAGGAAAACAAACAGAAGGTTATTAACACGTGCATCACGCTTGCACTAAGGAGCACCCAGTGGTGAATAATTCAAAGGGGTAGGTAGAACTTGGGCTTATATAACATCTTAAGGAAAGAACATTTTTAAAGATGTGATAAGACAAACGAAAATAACTTTGAACTTCTAAGGGTGGCAAATCGCGGAAAGGCAAATAAATGGGGAAACTAATGATAGTTTAGGGCTAGTTTTAGCAAGGTTTGTTCTATACATTCCTCTGATGCTGAAACTAGACTGATAAGCGTCTGGAGTTGTCTCCAGTGATTAACTTCTCTCCTTCCTGGTATAGAGGGAAGGGAGGACACCCTTACAAATTTATGTTCTGCTTTTAGGGAAATGCAGGGGGAGAGCAAAGAGCTTTTCTGATATCTGCTTCTTCCCAACTGCCTTCAGCTCAAAATAATCCTTACTCCAAAGTGGCATGTTTTGGGCTGACATATTCTGCTACCCTTCCCATGGTATACATCCACCATCCTATGATACAGACCTTCTCTTACCTTTTATGCTTACTCTCGGAGCAAGGTCACTGTAATGACAAGATTCTAGAACAATTGTTTTCAATACAATAAGGCTATAGTACATAGGCCTAAGTGTGACTAATACAACTGTATGCATATTCACTGGCTGCCATACAGTAAGTTCTTAATAAACATTTGAATGAATGAATAAGAGAAAAAAATGTACACAGACCACATATGGGTCATCAGTCATGGGCAAAGAGAAATAATAGCACTTCAGCATTTCTGTCCCGTTCCTGGGTCCCACCCCTCCCTCCCCAGATGCTTTTCTCCCTCACTGCCTGTGAATATTAGCAGAGGTGACGACAGCAGATTTCTTTCCCCTGTATTTCCTTGTAAACTGTGCCCTTCTCACTTTATCAGTTAGAATGCTTTGACTCCAAAATAACAGCAGACTTCAAGTAGCCCAAATTAAACAATAAGGATTTTCTTATCCTTATTAATATCCATATTAATATTAATTTTAATAAGAAGTCTGGAGTTAGTTCTAGAGTTGATTAACCGAGCAGCTCATCAGCATCATTAAGGACCCAAATTCTTTCCATCTTAAATAAGGAAACAGTATCCAGAACTCTCCAGCAGATGTCCTTTTGTGTCTCATTGGTTGACACAAGCAAGGGGATTGGGGCCATGACTGGCTTGGATGTGGCTTAGGCTCTGAGTTGCTTGTAGGGCAAGAAGTTGGGGCTCTTCCAGTAAGAATGAATGGGGGACTTCCGGGTAAGATGGCGGAAGAGTAAGACGCGGAGATCACCTTCCTCCCCACGGATACACCAGAAATACAGCTACACGTGGAACAACTCCTACAGAACACCTACTGAACGCTGGCAGAAGACCCCAGACCTCCCAAAAGGCAAGAAACTCCCCACATACCTGGGTAGGGCAAAGCGGAGAGATCCCCACACAGAGGATCAGTGCCGAGCGGCACTCAGAAGCCCGAGAGGCTTGTCTGCTCGTCCGCCGGGGCGCGCAGCGCTGGAAGCTGAGGCTCGGGCCTCGGTCAGAGCGCAGGGAGAGGACTGGGGCTGGCGGCGAGAACTCAGCCTGAAGGGGGCTAATGTGCCACAGCTAGCCGGGAGGGAGTCCGGGAAAACTCTGGAGCTGCCGAAGAGGCAAGAGACTTTTTCTTCCCTCTTGGTTTCCTGGTGCGCGAGGAGAGGGGATTAAGAGCGCTGCTTAAAAGGGCTCCACAGACGGGTGCGAGTCGCGACTGAAAGCGCGGAGCCCAGAGACGGGCGTGGGACGCTGGGGTTGCTGCTGCCGCCGCCAAGAAGCCTGTGTGCGACCGCAGGTCACTGCCCACACCGCCCTTCCGGGAGCCTGTGCAGCCCGCCACTGCCGGGGTCCCGGGATCCAGGGGCGGCTTCCCTGGGAGAACGCACGGCGCGCCTCGGGCTGGTGCAACGTCACGCCGACCTTTGCCGCTGCAGGCTCGCCCCGCACTCCGTGCCCCTCCCTCCCGCCCGGCCTGAGTGAGCCAGAGTCCCCGAAGCGGCTGCTCCTTTAACCCTGTCCTGCCTGAGCGAAGAACAGACGCCCTCCGGCGACCTACACGCAGAGGCGGGGCCAAATCCAAAGCTGAGACCCGGGAGCTGTGAGAACAAAGAAGAGAAAGGGAAACCTCTCCCAGCAGCCTCAGAAGCAGCGGATTAAAGCTCCACAATCAACTTGATGTACCCTGCATCTGTGGAATACATGAATAGACAACACATCATCCCAAATTGAGGAGCCAGGAGTCAGTGCTGTGCCTCTGAGGTGGGAGAGCCAACTTCAGGACACTGGTCCACAAGAGACCTCCCAGCTCCACATAATATCAAACGGCAAAAATCTTCCAGAGATCTCCATCTCAACACCAGCACCCAGCTTCACTCAACGACCAGCAGGCTACAGTGCTGGACACCCTAAGCCAAACAACTAGCAAGACAGGAACACAACGCCACCCATTAGCAGAGAGGTGGCCTAAACTCATAAAAAGTCTGCAGACACCCCAAAACACACCACCAGACGTGGACCTGCCCACCAGAAAGACAAGATCCAGCCTCATCCACCAGAACACAGGCACTAGTCCCCTCCACCAGGAAGCCTACACAACCCACTAAACCAACCTTAGCCACTGGGGTCAGACACCAAAAACAACGGGAACTTTGAACCTGCAGCCTGCAAAAAGGAGACCCCAAACACAGTAACATAAGCAAAATGAGAAGACAGAAAAACACACAGCAGGAGAAGGAGCAAGATAAAAACCCACCAGATCTAACAAATGAAGAGGTAATAGGCAGTCTACCTGAAAAAGAATTCAGAATAATGATGGTAAAGATGATCCAAGATTCTATTTCCCAGATCCAAAATCTTGGAAATAGAATAGACAAAATGCAAGAAACAGTTAACAAGGACCTAGAAGAACTAAAGATGAATCAAGCATCGATTAAAAACACAATACATGAAATAAAAAATACTCTAGATGGGATCAATAGCAGAATAACTGAGGCAGAAGAACGGATAAGTGAGGTGGAAGATAAAATAGTGGAAATAACTGCTGCAGAGCAAAATAAAGAAAAAAGAATGAAACGAACAGAGGACAGTCTCAGAGACCTCTGGGACAACATTAAACGCACCAACATTCGAATTATAGGGGTTCCAGAAGAAGAAGAGAAAAAGAAAGGGACTGAGAAAATATTTGAAGAGATTATAGTTGAAAACTTCCCTAATATGGGAAAGGAAATAGTTAATCAAGTCCAGGAGGCACAGAGAGTCCCATACAGAATAAATCCAAGGAGAAATACGCCAAGACACATATTAATCAAACTGTCAAAAATTAAACACAAAGAAATCATATTAAAAGCAGCAAGGCAAAAACAACAAATAACACACAAGGGAATCCCCATCAGGATAACAGCTGATCTATCAGCAGAAACTCTACAAGCCAGAAGGGAGTGGCAGGACATAATTAAAGTGATGAAGGAGAAAAACCTGCAACCAAGATTACTCTACCCAGCAAGGATCTCATTCAGATTTGATGGAGAAATTAAAACGTTTACAGACAAGCAAAAGCTGAGAGAATTCAGCACCACCAAACCAGCTTTACAACAAATGCTAAAGGAACTTCTCTAGGCAAGAAACACAACAGAAGTAAAAGACCTACAATAACGAACCCAAAACAATTAAGAAAATGGGAACAGGAACATACATATCAATAATTACCTTAAATGTAAATGGACTAAATGCTCCCACCAAAAGACACAGATTGGCTGAATGGATACAAAAACAAGACCCATATATATGCTGTCTACAAGAGACCCACTTCAGACCTAGAGACACATACAGACTGAAAGTAAGGGGATGGAAAAAGATATTCCATGCAAATGGAAACCAAAAGAAAGCTGGAGTAGCAATTCTCATATCAGACAAAATAGACTTTAAAATAAAGACTACTAGAAGAGACAAAGAAGGACACTACCTAATGATCAAGGGATCGATCCAAGAAGAAGATATAACAATTGTAAATATTTATGCACCCAACATAGGAGCATCTCAATACATAAGGCAAATACTAACAGCCATAAAAGGAGAAATTGACAGTAACACACTCATAGTAGGGGACTTTAACACCCCACTTTCACCAATGGACAGATCATCCAAAATGAAAATAAATAAGGAAACACAAGCTTTAAATGATACATTAAACAAGATGGACTTAATTGATATTTATAGGACATTCCATCCAAAAACAACAGAATACACATTTTTCTCAAGTGCTCATGGAACATTCTCCAGGATAGATCATATCTTGGGTCACAAATCAAGCCTTGGTAAATTTAAGAAAATTGAAATTGTATCAAGTATCTTTTCTGACCACAATGCTATGAGACTAGATATCAATTACAGGAAAAGATCTGTAAAAAATACAAACACATGGAGGCTAAACAATACACTACTTAATAACCAAGTGATCACTGAAGAAATCAAAGAGGAAATTAAAAAATACCTAGAAACAAATGACAATGGAGACACGACGACCCAAAACCTATGGGATGCAGCAAAAGCAGTTCTAAGAGGGAAGTTTATAGCAATACAATCCCACCTTAAGAAACAGGAAACATCTCGAATAAACAACCTAACCTTGCACCTAAAGCAATTAGAGAAAGAAGAACAAAAACATCCCAAAGTTAGCAGAAGGAAAGAAATCATAAAAATCAGATCAGAAATAAATGAAAAAGAAATGAAGGAAACGATAGCAAAGATCAATAAAACTAAAAGCTGGTTCTTTGAGAAGATAAACAAAATTGATAAACCATTAGCCAGACTCATCAAGAAAAAAAGGGAGAAGACTCAAATCAATAGAATTAGAAATGAAAAAGGAGAAGTAACAACTGACACTGCAGAAATACAAAAGATCATGAGAGATTACTATAAGCAACTCTATGCCAATAAAATGGACAACCTGGAAGAAATGGACAAATTCTTAGAAATGCACAACCTGCCGAGACTGAACCAGGAAGAAATAGAAAATATGAACAGACCAATCACAAGCACTGAAATTGAAACTGTGATAAAAAATCTTCCAACAAACAAAAGCCCAGGACCAGATGGCTTCACAGGCGAATTCTATCAAGCATTTAGAGAAGAGCTAACACCTATCCTTCTGAAACTCTTCCAAAATATAGCAGAGGGAGGAACACTCCCAAACTCATTCTACGAGGCCACCATCACCTTGATACCAAAACCAGACAAGGATGTCACAAAGAAAGAAAACTACAGGCCAATATCACTGATGAACATAGATGCAAAAATCCTCAACAAAATACTAGCAAACCGAATCCAACAGCACATTAAAAGGATCATACACCATGATCAAGTGGGGTTTATTCCAGGAATGCAAGGATTCTTCAATATACGCAAATCAATCAACGTGATACACCATATTAACAAATTGAAGGAGAAAAACCATATGATCATCTCAATAGATGCAGAGAAAGCTTTCGACAAAATTCAACACCCATTTATGATAAAAACCCTGCAGAAAGTAGGCATAGAGGGAACTTTCCTCAACATAATAAAGGCCATATATGACAAACCCACAGCCAGCATCGTCCTCAATGGTGAAAAACTGAAACCATTTCCACTAAGATCAGGAACAAGACAAGGTTGCCCACTCTCACCACTCTTATTCAACCTAGTTTTGGAAGTTTTAGCCACAGCAATCAGAGAAGAAAAGGAAATAAAAGGAATCCAAATCGGAAAAGAAGAAGTAAAGCTGTCACTGTTTGCAGATGACATGATACTATACATAGAGAATCCTAAAGATGCTACCAGAAAACTACTAGAGCTAATCAATGAATTTGGTAAAGTTGCAGGATACAAAATTAATGCACAGAAATCTCTGGCATTCCTATATACTAATGATGAAAAATCTGAAAGTGAAATCAAGGAAACACTCCCATTTACCATTGCAACAAAAAGAATAAAATATCTAGGAATAAACCTACCTAAGGAGACAAAAGACCTGTATGCAGAAAATTATAAGACACTGATGAAAGAAATTAAAGATGATACAAATAGATGGAGAGATGTACCATGTTCTTGGATTGGAAGAATCAACATTGTGAAAATGACTTTACTACCCAAAGCCATCTACAGATTCAATGCAATCCCTATCAAACTACCACTGGCATTTTTCACAGAACTAGAACAAAAAATTTCACAATTTGTATGGAAACACAAAAGACCCCGAATAGCCAAAGCAATCTTGAGAACGAAAAATGGAGCTGGAGGAATCAGGCTCCCTGACTTCAGACTATACTACAAAGCTACAGTAATCAAGACAGTATGGTACTGGCACAAAAACAGAAAGATAGATCAATGGAACAGGATAGAAAGCCCAGAGATAAACCCACGGACATATGGTCACCTTATCTTTGATAAAGGAGGCAGGAATGTACAGTGGAGAAAGGACAGTCTCTTCAATAAGTGGTGTTGGGAAAACTGGACAGGTACATGTAAAAGTATGAGATTAGATCACTCCCTAACACCATACACAAAAATAAGCTCAAAATGGATTAAAGACCTAAATGTAAGGCCAGACACTATCAAACTCTTAGAGGAAAACATAGGCAGAACACTCTATGACATAAATCACAGCAAGATCCTTTTGGACCCACCTCCTAGAGAAATGGAAATAAAGACAAAAATAAACACATGGGACCTAATGAAACTTCAAAGCTTTTGCACAGCAAAGGAAACCATAAACAAGACCAAAAGACAACCCTCAGAATGGGAGAAAATATTTGCAAATGAAGCAACTGACAAAGGATTAATCTCCAAAATTTATAAGCAACTCATGCAGCTCAATAACAAAAAAACAAACAACCCAATCCAAAAATGGGCAGAAGACCTAAATAGACATTTCTCCACAGAAGATATACAGACTGCCAACAAACACATGAAAGGATGCTCAACATCTTTACTCATTAGAGAAATGCAAATCAAAACTACAATGAGATATCATCTCACACCAGTCAGAATGGCCATCATCCAAAAATCTAGAAACAATAAATGCTGGAGAGGGTGTGGAAAAAAGGGAACACTCTTGCACTGCTGGTGGGAATGTGAATTGGTACAGCCACTATGGAGAACGGTATGGAGGTTCCTTAAAAAACTACAAATAGAACTACCATATGACCCAGCAATCCCACTACTGGGCATATACCCTGAGAAAACCATAATTCAAAAAGAGACATGTACCAAAATGTTCATAGCAGCCCTATTTACAATAGCCCAGAGATGGAAACAACCTAAGTGTCCATCATCGGATGAATGGATAAAGAAGATGTGGCACATATATACAATGGAATATTACTCAGCCATAAAAAGAAATGAAATTGAGCTATTTGTAATGAGGTGGATAGACCTAGAGTCTGTCATACAGAGTGAAGTAAGTCAGAAAGAGAAAGACAAATACTGTATGCTAACACATATATATGGAATTTAAGAAAAAAAAATGTCATGAAGAACCTAGGGGTAAAACAGGAATAAAGACACAGACCTACTAGAGAATGGACTTGAGGATATGGGGAGGGGGAAGGGTAAGCTGTGACAAAGTGAAAGAGCGGCATGGACATATATACACTACCAAACGTAAGATAGATAGCTAGTGGGAAGCAGCCGCATAGCACAGGGAGATCAGCTTGGTGCTTTGTGACCGCCTGGAGGGGTGGGATACGGAGGGTGGGAGGGAGACGCAAAAGGGAGGGGATATGGAAACATATGTATATGTATAACTGATTAAATTTGTTATAAGGCAAAAAAAAAAAAAAAAAAAAAAAGAATGAATGGGAAATGGTTGCTGGGTAGGTAACGCCCCTCCCCCTCCCCCCGCCCAAACGTCAAGGGCATTCATTGCTACAGAGAAGGGATAACAGAACAGAAAAATGCTCATATCTTTTGGTCCTTAAGTCTTAAAAGCCTAGGCTGGTTATACACAAAATATTTAGAAGAATGAGATACATAAGAGCAAAAGCTTCCCTACATCCTGAGACTAGATAATGATTACCCAAGTGAAGAGGGAAATGATAAAAGACCCCAAGGGAATTTAGATATGAGATATCCCAGGCTCCCCACTTTACCTCTGCTTCCTCCCACCCTCTACCTCAGCCCAGGCAGAACCTCAGCAGGAAGGGCCACAGGATACAGAAGACAAATGGGGGTTCAGGAACACGGAAGCAGAGTGTTCCATAGCCCCCAGTGGTGTGGAAGGAGATCCCTCCCATCCCAGTAAGCACCCAAAAGCCATAAGAACATGGGCCATTGAGTTTGTGACCCTGAAGAAGCTTTGTGACTGGAACAAGGGAGGAACTCAAGATCAAAAGGTGTACAAGGCATCTCAGCAGTGGATAAATGATAATGATGTAGCCCCAATGCCTTACGAATGCCCCAGTGCTCTATGAAGGCCTCCTGGCTTAGTATTAACACTATGGAAAGAGGAGAGACCCCAAATCCACGGAGACTAAACTTCATACTGTTTGTCCCCAATAACACAAAGTAAATTCATTTACCGAAAACTAGAGACTGTTATGTCTCTTGAACACATGAGTTGGTTGCCTGAGATGTGTGCCTACTTCAGGTACATTTCCTGCTGAGTTTCACAGCCATTCTCCAACTAATTTTTAAAATAAGTGTTTACTAGCCTAAGGTTCATAGACTTAGGAAGAGGTAAAGCCAGCCTACCTCTCTAACTCTGCCTGACGACCCAGTCTAAAGTAGAATCCTCTTCCCAGTACTCTCTCATCAAACCTTGTTTGTTTCTATATAGCCCTCACACATTTTGGAATGATACGTTTGCCTGCTTGTTTGAGTGTTTATTTTCTGTCTCCTCCACTATGTTGTAAATGCTACAAGGGGCTCTTTTAATCACCAACCAGCAGAGTGCATAACACACAATAGCTGTCAATAAATATTTATTAACTAAATAAGGACTTGACTACAAGATCTGTGTTTGTAGTCACTATGTTGTATCATATTATAGAGTATATAATATAGACTGTAAATTTGATCTTCCAAACAATTCTTTGAGGTTAGAATCATTAAAGACTCCAGTTCACAGGTGAAAAAGCTGAGGCCCAGACGGGTCAAGTCTCTTACCCATCTGCATCAGTCATACCAGTAATGACAGTGTCAAGACCTTGACTCAGACTTCTGGACTCCTGAGAGTATGTTTTGCCCATTGCACTGGAGTTGAGCACCTCCCACCTCTGACATCACCTAAGACCCAAGAAGTGCAGTTTCACCTGAGACAACACAGCCAGGGAAGAAGTGAGTGGATTTCTGTTCATAATATCCCAGTTGGTTACACTGCCATGAATTTCCAAACAAGCTGTAGCGCCTTTCTCTAGCATTTCTAGAATGTTCACGTAGCTTGTGATGTTAAGATACACATTCTACAACCAGACCACAGGTGCACAACAGCCCAGGAGGCACACTGACATTCTATCCTGTACACATTCTATCCTGTACCTCCTGCTGGGGAAAACTGTTAGTTCCAGGCTAGGTGACTACACTTCGGACTCTGTGGAAAAGACCACAACAAACTTCTCAAGCTGATAAAAATCAAAGCTGCAGAGAAAGAAAATAATGTGAACTCCTGCTACTCTTGGATTAATTAGAAATGTGTTTTCCTTTCTTAAAAAAAACAACATCTTGTTCTGTGCAGTTGCTAAAAAGTTCTCCTTTTCAGTTAAAAGGTTAAGTAAAGCCACTTACATGCTCTTACATTACTTTTTTTGAAAGAGCACACTGTTCCTTCAAACTTGGAGAGACATTATTTCATATGTTTCAAGACTGGCCCAAGGTTCTGTATCTTCTTTGTATTATTATTCTTAATAATTCTTCATGTGATTATCATTGTCTGGAAAGCCATAGTCCAAGTTTGGTATTTGGGGTTTTAGTTTAGTTTAGTTTCTTTAGTTTTTGATTTGGCTTCTTAGCAAAATGACTTGAGGTTTAACACTTTTATAGTCTTCATTTAGGGAGCAACTATCTTACCACTGGGATCTATAAAGTGAAATTGCATGTTACATACAGTGCTTCCAATAACTACCCTAACCCCAATTCTAATAGCATCAGAACTACAAATTTTAATTTTTAAAGAAGAAATTGTTAATAATTCCAAATTTTAAAAATAAAGCTATAGTAACCGAAAGTTTAAAAAAATCTTAAACTGCTACAATTTTAAGAAATATTCCATGGTCTGAAATTGATTTTCTTAAAGCCATCAAGCACATGATTGATTATGTGTTGTTGTGACAAAAAAAAAAAAAGTGATTAATTGGTTTTACCTTGTTAAAAAACAGGACGGAAAACAAACAAAATACACTTCTTCCTCCTCCTTTCCTAGAGAACCCTGTGTTTTAAAAGGAAGAAGAAAAAACTGTGAGAGTTATGTAAAGGCACAGAGTACTGTGGGGTCATGAAGAACATTCTGCAAAGCTGGTCTATATGTCCATTCATCAGGAGGAGAGTGGTCTACAGAATTCTCAGAAAAATAACAATTAACAGTTCTAGAGAGTTAAGTTCACAGTTAGGGAGATAATCCTGAACTTGGAAAAATATTCAAAGAAGGTAAAGGTAACAGTGTGGGAGCTGGTAGCAAGACAAAGGAAAGTAAAATTATAGAGACAAAGAGCAAAGAGGTAGGGATGGCAACAGAAAATATCAGAAATAGTGGTTCAAAGATAAGCAAGTCAAAGAATGTTACCGTGGAATGTAGGAGCAGATTTTAAAAGCCAACTAGCATTGCTCTAGCAGGCAGAAGACAAAATGAAGAACTGGATACTCTAAACACATTTTGAAGAAAGCAGAGCCATCAGAGTCATGGAATTATGCCTTCTCATGGTGAAGGAGATGGCTTTAATGACGAATCAGGTTGGACCAAAAACCAGAAGGTAGACTCTGAGAACTGTACTCATTTCCTCTACCTGGATAATCCATCCCATATTTTCAACCTGGGAAAGTTCTATCCATCCACCAAAGCCTATCTCAGCTTCCACCCATTCTAAAAGTCTCCCCAGATTCCACTGGTCAAATTGATTTCACCACTTTTCACACCATGTGTTCCCTAGGACTACAGTCTGCCCTATGTTACAGCAGCAGTGGAAACCCTTGGGGAAGTTTCAAGGGAAAGTTCACACAAATTGGTTTATTTATGCTGGTTGCAATCCTACCAGTGGGTGAGAGGACAAGTAGGGTCCAAATCCAATATTCTATTGAAAATGAGACTTTCTCTTACATCCAAAACTCAATCCCTGACATAACATTAGTTACCATACTTTCAGACTCAGTAAGAACATGTGTATAGAAAATAATAATAATAATAATAATAATAATAATACCACCTATATATTTTTCATCCTTCATCACAACACCACTAAAGGGCATTCAGCTACTGATACCAGAGAACAGTTACCAGCACCTTGCCCTATAATCTCAAGTGGAAGTCCCTGGCATACACTTAATAAATAATGTTCCTGTAGGCTTAAATGTCCTTCCCAATTCATGGTTTCAGGAACACTTGGTGCTGACATTTCTCTGGGTGATACAAAAAATAAACAAGTCAACCTTGCTGCTTCCACCAACTTAAAAATTTGCATAGAATTACCATAATACATTATGAGTTTGTTTTAAAATCATTACTGCTGACAGGCTCCCCCATCTAAACTGAGTATCTGTGGCCTTTACCTTTAAGAAGAGCTTTGCTCATACCATGCCTTTTAAAACATAAATCTACAGTCACATTTTAACCTCAAACAAGATGAGAAAAAACAGTTTTCATTTCTAAGAGATACGCAAGGAATCATATGTATCTCTCATGGGGAATTTAAGGTGGATATTATACACTTCCTTGATATAATTAACCTATACTACGGTCCTCTAGTTTTAGCCTCTGGTATCTAGGCTCTTTAATGCCATCAGTATAACTTATAAAACTAATAACATTTTTCTTATCACATTAAATGTGTCATACTATTGTTGACATTTTAGAAAAGGCTTCTGAAGAAAAAAGAAAATAAAAATCACCTATACTCTTACCACACTGAGATCTTCATCCTAGTATTTAGATCGTCTTAATGTTTATTTTTCCAGAATTTTTACAAACAGGAAACTTTGGTAATCCTGTTCAAATTACATTTTTAAGCTGGTGGAACAAGTTTGGTTGACTTGGCTTGCTAATATCACTCTGTGAAGGTTCAACTTCATGATTATTCTCATATGTTTTTTAATAAAGGCTCTTCACACAATGTTTCAGTTCATTATTATTATTTCATGTTTATGGGGTAGTTATCAATCAAATCAATAGTGTGTTTACAATACATATATTCTGATGAATTCACTGACAGCACCAGATGGGGAGTTTAGGAGACCAGAATCTTTATTCCAACTCTTTGACTATTTGGCTGTGTGACTGGACCAAGTCACTTCTTATACCACCACCATTCCCATCATGCTGAATCTCACCTCCTTTATCTATAAATTAAAGTGGTCAAATTAAATGGTCTAAGTAACTTTTAGTTCTCTTGGTCTAAAATTCAATTGCTCACTGCGCCAATTAACAGCTGACTGAGATGGAACTGTTAAGAGTGACTCTGGGCAAGCCCATGACCACAACAGGGAAAAACGGAGGGGTCATACTTATCACTAAGGTTCATTCCCTTAAGAAACAGAGAAGGAGAAAATAAGTTCTCTGTTCAATATGGTTCTGGCCAAAAGCATCAATAAATAAATAAGCAGGCATGGGGCTTCCCTGGTGGCCCAGTGGTTGAGAGTCCGCCTGCCGATGCAGGGGACACGGGTTCGTGCCTCAGTCCGTGAGGATCCCACATGCCGCGGAGCGGCTGGGCCCGTGAGCCATGGCCGCTGAGCCTGCGCGTCCGGAGCCTGTGCTCCGCAACAGGAGAGGCCACAGCAGTGAGAGGCCCGCCTAACACACACACAAAAGATAAATAAATAAATAAATAAGCAGGCATACAATGTAAAGTGTGAAATGAACAATAAAACATAATCAAATATAATTTTAGAGAGTGAAAAGTATATAAATACCATAAAGCAGGATTTAGGGATAGAAAATAATTTGCTAATCATTTAATTGTCCACCTATAACACCTGGGAGAACCAACTATCAGTTTAAGTTTAGCAAAGTGTATGGATACTTAATATTTAAAATTAATAGCTCTAACAGATATTTTAATAGAATTTTTAAAGTATCCCACTCATAACAGTGATAATATAAACTACAGACTACTTATGAATAATCATAATGAGAAAAATAGGGCATACTGAAAGTAGGTAGTGAAGAAAATATGATAAAAAAGTGAATGAAGAGATCATTCAGTGGTCAGTAGCTTTGAAATCTGTTAGGACATCAATTCAGGGACGATGCCAAATTAAATTTCAGATGTATTAAAATGACACAAAATATTTCTAATCTAGAAAAAATATAGGTATTTATCAAATATATAAAAGGAAAATGACTTTCTAAACAAATTCTATTTATGGAATCACAAAAGAAAATATCTATAGACTTAACAACCATAAAACTTAAACTTGTAGATTATGTACAACAAAATTAAAAGGTTGAAAATTCTACTTTAGCCAAAATGAGGGAACAGGGACCAGATTTCCCCTTCCACCCTAAACAACTAGAAAATTGGACCCAACATATGAAACAACAGTTTTTAGACATTGAACAACAGGCAATGGAGGACTGTGATTTCTGAGATAAAAAACAAGGTGAGCCCTACAATCATAAGCTTACTGCCTGGAAGCAATTTCCAAGCTACAGTACATGGAAGAGGAAGAAAATCTAACAGGTTTCATTCAGTTGAGAAGATGGAGATCAGACTTAAGTTTCAGTGATCAGTAACATAAAATTCATAATGTTTACTATCCAATTAAAAATCACCAAACATGCAAAGAAGCATATAATCCATAACCAGGAGAAAAATCAATCCAAAGAAACAGACCCAGAAATGACAGAGGTAATGGAATAGCTAACAAGGAGAATAAAATAGGTATAATAAATGTTGTCCATATGTTCAAGAAGGAAGATGAACGCTTAAACATACAGAAGAAAAGGAACCAGCATTAACAATGGATTAAACACAGTAGAAAATCAGTTGAACTTTCAGATGTAGCCATATAAAAGCTACCCAAAATGCAGCACAGATTGACATTATTAAGGCACTGGGAAAAAAATTTTGTCAACTTCAAATTCTTTACCAAATGAAGACATCTTTTTTAAAATCAAGATTAAACACTTAGACAAAAGACTGCTGAGAGAATTCATAACCAGTAAACTTGCACTACAAGAAATAAAAGACTTTTTTGACATTTGAAATTCAATCAATACAGTTCACCATATTAATGATCTTAAAAAGAAAAATGATATGATGCAGAAAAGACAAAATTTAACACCCGTTCATATTTTTTTCAAGCTCTCATAAAACTAGGGATTCCCCCAACCTTTCTCAAACAACCAGATATCTCAAAGAACTAGTACTAGTTATTGATTTCACTGATTTTCTCTGTTTTTCTATTCCACTTTTTTTTTTTTTTTTTTTTTTTGGCCACACCACATGGCTTGCTGTATCTTAGTTCCCCCACCAGGAATCAAACCCATGCCCCTGCAAGGGACGCATGGAGTCCTAACAACTGGACCTCTAGGGAATTCCCATCACTCATTTTTTTCTCTGCTCTTTATATTTTCTTTCTTCTCCTTATTTGGGACTTTACTTGGTCTTCTTTATCTAGTTAGGTGGGAGCTGAGTGATTTAAGACCTCTTTTCATTTCTAATAAAATCATTTAGTGCTATGAATTTCTAAGTACGCTTCAGCAGCATCCTACACATTTTGATACACAGTGCTTTCATTTTTTTCAGTACAAAATACTTTTTCATCTCCCTTTAGATTTCTTTTTGACCCATGTGTTGTTTAGAAGTATATTGTTTCCAAATATTTGGGAATTTTTCAGATTTCTATTATTGGTTTCTAATTTAATTATCCTGTGGTTAAATGTACTTTGTACAATTTTAATCCCATTAAATGTATTAAGACTTGTTTAATATCACAGAATAAGGGATACTAACTTGGTAAGTGTTCTGTATGTCCCAGGGAAAAAAACATGGATCTTGCTGTTGTTGGGTGGAGCACTCTGTAATTATCAATTAGGTCAAGTGGTTGAGAGTGTTAAGACTTATAGTCTTATTGATTTCTATTTACTTGTTCTATGAAGTATTGAAGTATTTAAGTCTCAAATTATAATTGTGTAGTTTTCTGTTGCTCTTTGCAGTCCTAATCGTTTTTGTTTCATGTATTTTTTAGCTCTGTTATTAGGTGTATAAACGTTTAGAATGTTATGTCCTCTTGATGAACTAACCCCCTTCTCATTAAGAAATTACCTTTATTTTTTTATCCCTGGTAATATTCTTTGCTCTGAGTTCTACTTTGTCTGATATTAACTTAACCACGCCAGCTTTCTTTCCATTGGCATAGACTAGCATATACTTTTCTATCTTTTTCACATTTAACCTCCTCTCGACTTTATATTTAAAGTAGGTTTCTTGTCAGCAACGTATCCAATCTTTTAATTGGGATATTTAGACCATTTACATTTGATGGTATATTTTTAGACAATAGATTGTTTTCTATTTATACCATCTGCTCTTTGTTCTCCTTTTCCATCACTCTGGGATCAGCATCTTTCATTATCCCATGTCCAATATCCAGAAAAGCCCTGTTTTATCCATTTGTCTATTTTTTGTTTGCTTATTTCAGGGAGGAGGATGAATCCAGTTTCTGTCACTCTATGTTGCCCAGAAGTGGAAGTCCCTGGCATATACTTAATAAACAAAAATTCTTATTATACAAAAGCTGGGAGGAAAAAGCCAATGCCTATTAACTGTTGAACAGATAAACAAATTGTGGTATGGCCATATAATCAGCAATAAAAAGAACAAACTTCTGATATATACTAAAATATAGATGAAAGCACCATGCTAAGTGAAAGAAACTAGACACAAAAACTACTTAATGTAGGATTCCATTTACACAAAATTCTAGAAAAGGAAAAATAAAATGATAAAACAGAGACATGGTTGTCAGGTATCAGGGGTAAAGGGAATGGACTGACTGCAAAGGGACACAAGAAAACTTTTGGAATGAGGAAAATGTTCTATATCTTGATTGCATGTTGGTTACATGACTCAGTACCTTTGTCAAAACTCAGTAAATGGCGGGCTTCCCTGGTGGCGCAGTGGTTGAGAGTCCGCCTGCCGATGCAGGGGACACGGGTTTGTGCCCCAATCTGGGAAGATCCCACATGCCGTGGAGAGGCTGGGCCCGTGAGCCATGGCCGCTGAGCCTGCGCGTCCGGAGCCTGTGCTCCGCAACAGGAGAGGCCACAACAGTGAGAGGCCTGCGTACCGCAAAAAAAAAAAAGAAACTCAGTAAATGGTATACTTAAAATTACTGAGTATTATTTTAGGTAAATTATACTTCAAAAAGCTACATTCTTAATATTTTAGAGACCAACAAAAATGGTGGCAAAGAAGATTTTTCCATAAATGTGACAATAAAAACATTTTAGTATGTAAAGGATCACATCAATCTGTAAAAAAAAAAACACTAACATTCCATAGAAAAGAGGGCTAAATAAATGAACAGACAGCTCATGGGAGAGGAAGGATGTAAAACACTCAATGCTAGTGAGGGAGGGATGAACCTAATGTTATCAAATGCTTCTGATGAAAATATGATGTGGCACAACTTCTTGGAAAGCAATCTGGGTGTCTGCAGAAGTCTTAAAGTATTCCTACTCTTTGACCTAATACATCCATACATAGGACTCTCTTGGAAGGAAATATTCAGAGGTATAAACAGATACTTGGAAAAATTAATGTTCACAGCACAACTAATTATTAGAGCCCAAGAAAACTAGAAAAACTTGACATTTAACATGAGGAAGTATATACTACTTTAATACTTTGTAATTTATCTTTTTAATGGTATTTTTATGATCATCAAAAATTATATTTTCAAAGAATGGCAATGAAGTGAAAATGGTCTTGGTAGAATATTAAATGAATAATAACTAGGACACAAAGGTATTTATTTTCATTTTTATTATTTGTAATGAAATAAACATTGTGTGTGTGTTTGAAAATCTATAAGGAAATAGACCACAAGGTTTCCAGGTTGCAGAATTATAGGTCATTTTTTTCTTCTTATATCATTTTCTGAATTTTTACATCTTCTACATTGATACTGCATTTCTTATGAAAGCAAAATAAGATAAATGTATATATAAACATTTAAGTATTGTTAATCTCAAGTAAGAAAGAGAAAATTAGTCTGAGTTTGATTGTTTTAAGGAAACAAGTGAGAACATGTTCCCACCACCCACCATAGGAATAGCAGCACTCTTTTAAAAGTATATCAATTTCTTGCGAACCACTATCACTACAGAACAGATTGCAAGTTCCATGTTCTTTAAAAAAAAATTTTTTTTAAATCTTTCACTAACATTTGCTGATTCACAAGTATATGAAGATACAACGTTAGATGTTGGGGATCTAGTATCTACAAGACAAAGTTCCTCCCCTCAAGGGATCCACAGTCTTCTGAGGAAGGCTAGTCTACAGAGTTCCAAATGGAAAGTTGAGTAGGATATTAGCAGACCACAGCTGCCCTGAGACTAAATAGTAAGAAAGAAAAGAATGTATCCACTTACTTGTTCACTGATTCATTCAAGAAATATTTATTGAATACCTACTAGTTTCAAGGTATCTTTAATTTCCTGGTTTTACAGTAGTTAACAAAATAGATGTAATTCCTGCCCTGATAGTGATTAGGCAGTTAACATATAGAGAAGGAAATATGTGATACAACTTGTACTGTGAAAGAAACAAGCTGAATTCAACGAAAGAGAGTAATGGAAAGAAGGGTGTGAGATCAGTAACAAAATAGAGGAAGGAATCAGGGAAGGCTTCTCTGGGGAGGTGGCATTTGAGCTGAGACTAAAGGATGAAAATGAACCAGCCACGCAAAGTCAGGACAAGACCATCAAGCAAGCCTGAGCTTGTGCTGTCCATGGTACTGAAAGACCAAGGTGGCTGTAGACAGTAGGCATATAGCAGATTAAAACACAAGTAGTTAGAGATGAGGTAGGGACCAGATCATGCAGGGTTTTATACTTCTCAACACTCAGAATAAACTGAAATCTGAGCCTCATATTTATATTTTTGTCATCTTTAAAAAGCATTTTAGCAAACATGAATTTAAAAGGCATTCTTGGAAATATTTGGGCAACTACATGCACAAGATGATACAAGGACTTGAGCCAGTTTAGACACCCCAATTTTGCTCTATATAGAACAGGAGCAATATAGAATAACAGGACTGTTGTGAAGGAAACTGAAGGTGAAACATGCCATGTGCACAAAAAGTATTACTGTTCTGCAAAAAAGCAACAATCAGTTGAGACAGAGGAGAGAGTTCTTTTGTATTAGAAATTTGTGTAATAAATTTATTAGCATTCAATAACATCCAACTAGAACTATCAAAAAGAGCACTTCAGCATTGATTCAGAGCTGTAGGGTGCATTATCAGCATAATTAAAATGAAAGAATCTAAGCCATTTCCCCATCTTGTTTCCTTATTACTGTCTAATTGTTCAGAATGTCTGTCTGTTATGGAGACAAAGCAATTAAGCCCAGCAAGTCACAACAATGGGGATCATAGAGCAGGAGCTTGCTTCATTAGCAACTTGGATATCAGCATAGAAAACATTAAAGAAAGAAATGCAATTGTAATTGGAAATAATTGGATGGCACAGTTCGTTTAGCTGGGGAAGATATGCTATCTGCATTTGCAGGCTTTTTTTTTTTTTTTTTCATTTTGTGGGTCTTTTTTCACCTGGGCTCTTTAAACTGAGTTTCATAAACATCAAAGTATCACAGTTGAGGTACCATGGGGCTCAGTGAGCACCAAATTCTTTTCCAGATAATGGCAACTGTCCCCTGGAAATCCAAAAGAATTGTACTTCATGTTAACTGTCAACAGGCCCAGGAAGAAGAGAGGCAAGGGGTCAATGCTTCTGTTAAATACAAATCATCAGAATAAAAACTCGTCTTTCCTGCCCCATTTCTCACAAATACAGGGGTATCTTCCAAAAACCCAAGGTCTAATCTTGGAACACATATTTTTTAAAAAATAGTAATAATCCATAATACATTTATAATGCAAAAGATTATGTTACATGTAGAATGAATCACAGATATTTTTAGATCTGGGATTGACCATAATTTCCAAAGCCCTGTCACTTGAAAGCTGAGGCTCTGAAAGACTGACATGTCCCAGGTAAAAGCAGGTAGGAGAATCAGAAGTGGAAAACACAGGTCTTTAATAATAACAACATAATGATAATCATAGCTACTACATATTGTATTAAAACTGTGTTAGACACTACGTCACATGTTTCACGTATATTGTATCATTTTAATATCATGAGGTACAAGAATTATGAATTTTTTTTTTTTTGGCAGTATGCGGGCCTCTCACTGCTGTGGCCTCTCCCGTTGTGGAGCACAGGCTCCAACACGCAGGCTCAGCGGCCATGGCTCACGGGCCCAGCCGCTCTGCAGCATGTGGGATCCTCCTGGACTGGGGCACGAACCCGTGTCCCTGCATCGGCAGGCAGACTCTCAACCACTGCGCCACCAGGGAAGCCCCAAGAATTATGAATTTTATGGATATGGAGACTGTATAACCTTTCTGAGCACCAATTTGCTCTACTGTGAAGTAAGACTAAGATTTGAATGTAGTTGTGCCTGATTACAAAGCCCATGCGTGTAACTGCTAAATGATCTCTCCTCTCTATACCAAGAGAAAAAACATTAAGTAGTGTGTCCTGTTGTCCCTGTCACCAAACCAGAAGGAGAAAGAGTGGCATAGGTAGGAAAACTAGTCAATTCCTTAGAGCAAGAATCAGCCAACCACAGCCCACCATCTGTTTTTTTTTTTTTTTTTGTATGGGTCATAAGCTAAGAATGGTTTTATATTTTTTAATGGTTGAAAAGATCAAAGGAATATTTTGTGACACATAAAAATTACATAAACTCAAATTTAGTGCCCATAAATAAAGTTTGTTGGAGCCCAGCCCCGATCATTCACTTATATATAGTCGATGGTCAATTCTACACTTGAACAGCAGAGCTGAGGAGTTGACAGAGACTGCATGGCACACAAAACCAAAAATATTTACTATCTGTCCCTGTACAGAAAAACTTTGCCAACCCCTGCCTTAGAGCACACTTAGTTCAATTCAGAAATAAGAATGTGAAGGAATATTTATATGATCAAAGTTCCAAACTTCCAGGGAGAGGAGAGAAGAGAGGGTTATGTGGTTAAGAGGAGGAAAGAGAGGGGAAAAGGGCATGGCACGCCTCATCTTAGCTGAGTATCATTTTGTCTACACGGGTGGTGTGTATCCCTCAAAAAAGGGTAGAGCCATGCTGGTGTGCTCAATCCTCCATCCTGTCAAAGGAAACACTCTAAAAGAAAATACTACCCAAAATCTTAGTGGTAGCTATCAGGTGGTGGCTCTTAGCCTGTAACTTTCTCCTCCTTAGATCACAGACTAGGCCAACAAAGTGAGTTAGGTAAGATAGCAAAGGCCCTCCTCTCTTTATACCAAGGAAACACGAGGGGAAAACCGTAATATTGAGCATTGAACTGTATTATGCTCTCCCTGGAAACCACATAAATTCAGTTCCCTGTGAACATGTGGGAAAAAGGTATATTCAGCTGGATGTGAAAGTGATTTGTCCACCATTTTAAGGAATGGACTCTGGGCTGCATTGATTTCACCGAAAGCCACCTGTGACTCCTTTGAATCCAGGCATCTGGTCTTCCCCTGGCAAAAACCTTCTCTGAAATGGTGTGCACAGAGACACTGCAGCATATGCAAATTTAATGTATGTAAATTCAATAATATGTGCTGAGAGCGAGAAAGAGAGAACTATTTCCCTAGTATGGATAACCCCATGGGCATTCCACTAAACATGCTCACCCTCCACATCTCAGGGTAGGAGACATGAATGGGCTGTTCCCTCAGTCAGTCTTCATTCTCACACTCATCTTAAAATGTAAGCATCTCATCATGTTGAGTGTGATTCTAGTGTTTAAAGGTACATGCTCTTCAAACTAGATGACATCCAGATACTTGATCTGGTACTCACCTGAAGAAATAGTGACAAGTGCCAGTACTGGAGGTAACACAAGCTATACTGGACTTCTTGAGTGATAGCAGGTCTATCTGTTCATCTGGTAATATCTCCAAGTTGTTTTCAAAGAAAATTTCGACTAAAATGCAATTTTGCCTTATGTGCTAATCCCGGATTCTGAGCCTCATGTAAAATGTAACTTCATTGTAGGTATCTTAACCCTTCAAAAATCTACAAATTCATAGTGCAGGCAATTAAACAAACTCAATCTCATTTGGGGGTGGGGATGTGGAACTTTATTCTACCTGTTTCAAAAAGAACAATGATCCCCCTTAGATTGGCACTTCCCATGGCTTGTGAGATCTTAGTTCCCTGACGAGGGATTGACCCTTGACAGTGAAAGCACCAAGTCCTAACCACTGGCCTGCCAGGGAATTCCCTAAACATTCACTGTTAATAGTGCTCCTTCAAAACGGGGGTCTCCAATTTTTAAAGTTTGGGAAATGTTGCATAGTATATTCTCTTAAAAGTTACAATGCACACTAGCATTGCTATGGACTGAACTGTGTCCCCCACAAATTCATATGTCAGTGCCCTAACCCCAAACATGATGGTATTTGGAGATAGGGCCTTAGGTGATTAGGTTTAGATAAGGTCATCAAAATGGAGCCTTAATGATGGGATTAGTGTCCTTATATGAAGAGACCTCAGGGAGCTTGCCCTCTCCCACTGTCCAACATGTGAGGACACAGCAAGAAGGTGGTGATCTGCAACCCAGGAAGAGAGCTCTCACCAGAAACCAACCCTGCTGGCCCCCTGATTTTGCACTTTTAGCCTCCAGAACTGTGATAAAATAAATGTCTGTTATTTAAGCCACTCAGTCTATAGTATTTTGTTATGGCAGCCTGAGCAAACTAAGACAAACTTGCTGAGAAAATCCTGCAGTAAAGAAATCAATTAACTTTCATTAGAACCAGCATTTTCCACATGCAGCTGGGAGGTCTCAGCTATTTTTGCCCTACCCTCACTCCTTAATGCTCCCCAGTAGTAAAGAGTACTAATATGATTATTCAGGTTTTGGGTAGAGATTGGTCCCTGATTAGTAGAAGGCAGGGTCAGTGTTTACTAAACTTACAGATATAACCACGAATGAGTGAGCTCGGCGCAAGACTTGTCTCTTAGGACAGGGCTTCTCAAGTATGAACATGCATACAAATCACATGGAGATCTTGTTTAAAATGTAGATTCTGATTGAGTAGGTCTTGTATGGGGCCCCAGATTCGGCATTTCTAACAAACTTCCAGGTGATGCTGATGCTGCTGGTCTATGGTCTACACGCTGAAGAATATGATGTTAGAAACAATCTCAACCATCTTGTTCCTTGTATTCTCACCTCTTTCTCACCTGATATGCCAGGTATTTCTGTCTCCAGCAGCCAGCTGATGATAAGATTGGGAGGAGGGAGAGAGGCCTTGTGTAGGCTTGGCCTTGAGCCTGAGCTAACAGCTTCAACTGAGCTGAACAAGACACCTCCCATGGGAGTACCATGCGTTAGCTCAAGTGGGAGTAGTTTTGACCCCCATTTTCTTTGCCTCTGGTAGGGGAGGTCCCTTCTATAACCCCACAGTGAAAGTGGTGATCAACAAAACAGGATTCATGCATTCTTGGGTCCCTTAGCCATAATACCATATTAACATGAGCAAAATTCCTCCTGTGTCTTTTATGCGATGCTTGCTTGAAGATGGATCACTATTTACATGGGACATCTTTTAGCAAAGGGCTATGGTGCCAGAAACAGAGCTTCTGATGTTTGGAACTCTGTTTCTTTACTAGCTTAGGTCATAAGTAAGTTGGTCTTTCAGCTGATTGAGGATCAGACTGAAGAAATTTCCTCTCAGGGTTCACCAGGCTCTGTCTCTCTTTACATATGGCAACTCAGATCTCCCAGCATCAAGGAGTATAGTTTGGAGTTTGTAGCTCCATTTTTTTCTCACTAGGAAACAGGAGGGCATATGCCAGATCTGCCCATAAGCAACAAGTAGCCAAGATCTCCAATCTACTAGGTTAACATTTGCAGAAAGAACAATCCATGGGGACCCACTCTGTCACCACTCAAAGTAAGAAACTGACCTCCTGGGATGTATTAACTCAGCTGGAAAAATGGGTCTTTATTCAATGCCCTAATGCTGAAGGAGAACTGTGCATATTTGGAAAATTAAATTACCAAAACAAGCAGAAGGATCTTCTCAACTCACACCTGGCAGTTAGAAAGTAATTCCTCTTTGCATTTTTTTTTCATCCATGAGTAAATTACTTTGCTAGATGATAATGATCTCCATGGAAGAAGAGGGGGAGGGTAGGCTAGATGGCCTCCCAAACTGCCTTGTAATACTAGAAACATGTATCTAAAAAAAAAATCTTGATTATTTCTCATTTTTCATCCAAGAAGTCAGACAAACTCTACCCTCGCTTGTTAGCTGTAAAGGACCAGCATTCCAAAGAAGAATCTGATAAATTCTGTATTCTGATTTCCAGACCAAAAAGAAAAAATATTTTTGAAAAGTTTTAATATGCATTATACTGTTTGGGCTGCATTAATTCTTGGATTCAATAACAAAAAAAATTAGGACAAACTGGAGGGAATGGCAGAAATTCTTAATTTTGTGGTCTCCCACGGATTCTCTTTAACATAAAGATTTCTTCTTGGCCACTGAGTCATCTTCCCTACTTGGACTGTCATCACGTGTAGATTTTAGGAGGGGAAACTGAAGCGTGTCAAGGTGAAGGTCTTACTCAGCTTGAGTTACAGAGCCAAACATAGAAGCTAAGAGTTAGGCTCCTGCCTGGGACACTCTTACAGAGTGGTTAAAAACAGATTTATCGTACTAATAGGCTCCTCGGTCAAAAAGGTGAGATATGTGCTCACAGAGATTAAAGGTAGTAAGAAGAACTATTTCACTATCAATTTGGTAACTTAGAAAAGTGGGCACACTATGTTCCATTTTGTTTTTAGAAGTGGCTGGAAGGAAAATCATGGAAGCAAAGAGGGAAAAGGAAGCTCTTAGTAACCACCCCATACCTGTGGTAGCTCTTCATTTTATACAAAAATAATCCTTGGTATTTTTCTTGAGATTTATACTTTTCAAGCATTTAATACCTAGGACATATTTACCTATATAATAATTTATAAGGTTGGCAGAGTATGTAATAGGATGCCCAGTTTTAGAAACCATGTAAGACAATTTGTTAAACTAATAGGAAACTATTTTGACACATTATTTTTTCCAATTATAAAAATAATAACTGGCTACTTTGAGGAGTTCAGAAGCTAACTCACTATCAAGAAAAGAAAGGAACATACATTTTGGTGCACTTCCCTTTTCTGTGGCTGTTTCATGCTGCTACATGTACATGTGTGTTTGCATAAATTTTTTAACCAAATAGAGGTCTTACTCTGTATTGAGATGTTTCTTTCTTGCTTTTATTCCACATTAAAATTTGAACAGACTCCTAGGAAGATAAACAAACATATCTCTATTCCTCTCCTTAAGTGCAACTAAAATGCCAGTGCTTTATATAGAAAACATACGGAAAAAGGCTCTAAAATGTGGAGAGAAAACGGACCAGCTAGGACACTGGGATCCAAGGAACAACAGAGTGGTGAGTTCCCCAGTTGTTTGTTTGTTTGTCTCATATATTCCAGACTTGGAACTGAAAAAGCCACCAACTTGGAAATGCCAAAAGGCACAAACAAACAAACAAAATGCACCCCCCAAAACCCTACTCTCTCTAACCGAAGACCAGGAAAGGGGCAGCTTAACAAGAAAGAAAACTTTTAGACAATACCCATTCTACTTCAGCCAAACACCATGGAAAAAAAACAGGGCCCCACATCCACTCATGAGAGCAAGTAGCTCCACTCTTATGAGGATCCCAAATCAACACCCCTTACTGGGGTGATATCAGAGAAGATGAGGTAGGCAGCTGGAACTTCCTCAATGGCCAGTAACAACTGCTCCCTCATTGTGTCAGTGGAGACTATGTGGGGAGCCTAGACACCCACCCCCACTCAGCATAAACAAGATTCCCCACCTCCCCACTGGGGGAGTGTCAAAGGAATCCTAATGAAGACTCAGGACCTTTACCACTGCCCAACAGTAACAAGACTACTGTCCCATAGTGTCAGTGGAGGCCATGTAAGGAGTAGTAACAAGGCACTCTTCCCCTTCCCCAGGCAAGGAGTTATTAGTAGAGCCTAGCGGGGAGCCAGATATCACCCCTCTGCCCAGAACTAATGAGGAACACCCTTGTAGATGTCAATAGAAGTCAAGTGGGGAACCCAAACTCCTATCCCCACCTGACAGTACAAGACAGTGCTCCCCCTTCCTCTACCAGAGTGGTGTCAGGAAAAAGCCAGCTAAAATAGAAGTTTTAAACAAGACTTAGAGTCTCATAACTTAGTATCCAAAATGTCCAGGTTTGGGGACTTCCCTGATGGTCCAGTGGTTAAGACTCCATGCTTCCATTGCAGGGGATACATGTTCGATTCCTGGTTGGAGAACTAAGATCCCACATGCCATGCAGTGCAACCAAAATGTCCAGGTTTCTATCAAAAATTATTCATCATACCAAGAACCAGTAAGACCTCAAAATGAATGAAAAAAATACAAAAATTAAAGGCTATCACCAGGATGACATATTTTTTAATTATTCGACAAATATTTTTAATTTGACATTTTAAAAAGCTTCAATAAGCTATTATGGACAAACTTAAAACAAAGAAAAAAAATAGAAGCCTCCAGTAAATACATAGCAAGTCTCAGTAAAGAAATAGAAGGTATCAAGAACCAAATGGAAAATCTATAACTGAAAAGTTCAACTGAAATTTTTAAAACTCAGTGGATGAGCTCAACAGCAAAATGGAGGGAATAGAGGAAAGAATCACAGAACAATAGAATAACAGAAATGATATAATCTAAATAACAGACAAAAGAGTGCTTCCCCCCAAAATGAGCAGCACCTCAGGGACCTGTGGGACTATAAGATAAAAATGTAACATTTGTGAAATAGGAGTCTGGGAGAAGAAAAGAGGGCAAAACTGAAAAAGTATTCCAAGAAATAATGACTAAAAACTCTAAGTATGACAAAAGACATACACCTAAAATTCAATAACCTAAACAAACCCCAACCAAGATAAATTCAAAGAAATCCACACCATGACATATCACAGTCAAACTTCTGAAAACTTAAGACAAAGTCTTTAAAGCATCAAGAGAGAAATGACACTTTACAAGAGGAGAAAAATAATTCAAACAATGGCAGAAATCACAGAGGCCAGGGACTTCCCTGGTGGTGCAGTGGTTAAGAATCCGCCTGCCAATGCAGGGGACACAGGTTTGATCCCTGCTCCAGGAAGATCCCACATGCTGCGGAGCAACTAAGCCCATGTGCCACAACTCCTGAGCCTGTGCTCTAGAGCCCGTGAGCCACAACTACTGAGCCTGCATGCCACAACTACTGAAGCCTGCGCACCTAGAGCCCATGCTCTGTAACAACAGAAGCCACCACAATGAGAAGCCCATGCACCACAATGAAGAGAAGCCCCTGCTTACCACAACTAGAGAAAAGCCTGCATGCAGCAACGAAGACCCAATGCAGCCAAAAATAAATAAATAAATAAATAAATAAATTTTTAAAAGATCATGGAGGCCAGCGGGAAGTAGCACATTTTTAAAGTACTAAAAGAAATTATCTGTCAACCCAGAATCCTATGTCCAGTAAAAATATTCTTTAGTAATGAAAGGGAAATCAAGAGTATTTGACTGCCAACAAACACATGAAAGGATGCTCAACATCTTTGCTCATTAGAGAAATGCAAGTCAAAACTACAATGAGATATCATCTCACACCAGTCAGAATGGCCATCATCAAAAAATCTAGAAACAATAAATGCTGGAGAGGGTGTGGAAAAAAGGGAACACTCTTGCACTGCTGGTGGGAATGTGAATTGGTACAGCCGCTATGGAGAACGGTATGGAGGTTCCTTAAAAATCTACAAATAGAACTACCATATGACCCAGCAATCCCACTACTGGGCATATACCCTGAGAAAACCATAATTCAAAAAGAGTCATGTACCAAAATGTTCATTGCAGCTCTATTTGCAATAGCCCGGAGCTGGAAACAACCTAAGTGTCCATCATCGGATGAATGGATAAAGAAGATGTGGAACATATATACAATGGAATATTACTCAGCCATAAAAAGAAATGAAATTGAGCTATTTGTAATGAGGTGGATGGACCTAGAGTCTGTCATACAGAGTGAAGTAAGTCAGAAAGAAAAAGACAAATACTGTATGCTGACACATATATATGGAATTTAAGAAAAAAAAATGTCATGAAGAACATAGGGGTAAGACAGGAATAAAGACACAGACCTACTAGAGAACGGACTTGAGGATATGGGGAGGGGGAAGGGTAAGCTGTGACAAAGTGAAAGAGCGGCATGGACATATATACACTACCAAACGTAAGGTAGATAGCTAGTGGGAAGCAGCCGCATAGCACAGGGAGATCAGCTCGGTGCTTTGTGTCTGCCTGGAGGGGTGGGATAGGGAGGGTGGGAGGGAGATGCAAAAGGGAGGGGATATGGGAACATATGTATATGTATAACTGATTAAATTTGTTATAAAGCAAAAAAGAAAAAAAAGAAAAAAAAGAGTATTTGTTGCCAGAAGACCTGCCCTAAAATTAATTAATTAATTAATTAAAATTAAATTAAAATTTAAAAAATTAAGTTAAAAAATTTTTTATTCTAAAGGAACTTCTCTAAACAGAAAGAAAACAATAAGAGAAGAAAACTTGGGATGTCAGGAAGGAAAAAAAGAACACAATGAGCAAAAATCGGGATAAATACAATAGTCCTTCTTTATTCTCTTGAGTTTTCTAAATTATGTTTAACAGTTGAAGCAAAATTTGAAACACACCGATGTGTTCCTAAAAGTTTGTACAGAAAGTATTTGAGAAAATATTATAAATAGGAGACAACAAAAGGACATTTAAGGAGGTAAGTTTTCTATACTTTCCTCAAACTGATAAGATGACAACACCACTGGACTGTGATGTGTATATATAAAGTAATACCTAGAGCAACCACCAAAAAAGTTATACAAAGAGATAATACTCAAAAATGCTATAGAGAATCAAAATGAAATTCTAAAACATGTTTAAGTAACCTACAGGAAGGCAGGAAAAAGACAGATATACACAAAAAACAGAATAGAAAACAAAAAATAAAATGATAGACTTAAGGCCTAACACATCAATGATTACATTAAAAGTAAATGGTCAAAATACAGCAATTAAAAGAGATTAGCAGGGTGAATGTAAAAAACATGACCCAACTATACGCTATCCATAAGAAATTCACTTCAAGTATAACAGTATAGGCAGGTTGATAGTAAAAAAATGAAAAAAGTTATATCATGCAAATATTAATTAAAATAAAATGGAATAGCTATATTAACATCATGTAAATTTACTTCAAAGCAAAGAAAATTACCAGAAGCAGGGAGAGACATTAGGATAAAAAGGTCCACCAAAAAGACATAGTAATCCTAAATATGTATACACCAAAAAGCAGAACTGCAATATACATGAAGCAAAAACTGATAGAACTGGAAAGAAAAATAAATAAATCCACAATTATAATTGGAGAGTTCAACAATCCTCACTCAATTTATGGAACACTTAGATAGAAAATCAGCAAAGATACAGAAGAACTCAAATACATCATCATTCAACAGAAGCTATGCAATGTTTGTAAAACATTCCATCCAACAAAAGCAGAATAAAAATTTTTTTCAAATGACCATACAACATACATGTGTTCTCTATTTGGTTGTGTCTAATCTGTTATTTACCCTTTTGTTCTGATCTTCTATAAACTTTTTCTTCATGTATTGATATAATGCATGTTCAGAAAATGCACAAAAGTTAAATGTGCAGATTGATAACCCATGTAACCACCACCTGAGTCAATTATTTAACAACATCCCAGAAGCCTCTCTTACACTCCCTTTCTATTGCTATTCCTTCACTTCCCCCTTTGAGAATGACTATCCTGACTTCTGAAACTACAGATTAATTTTGTCTGTTTTTAAATTTTATGTTACTGGAATAATGTAGTATATATTCTTTTGGTTCTGGCATTTTTCACCCATAATCAGGTTTATAAGATACATTAATGTTGTTGAAAGTAGCAATATTTATTTGTTAATATCTATTGCTTGCTGTAGAGTTCTACATTGTATGGCTATAGCACAATGTATTTATCCGCTCTACTGCTGATGAACATTTAGGCTCTTTGCAGCTTGCAACTATTACAAATAGCTATGGACATTAGTGTGAACATGTCTTCTAATGCATATATGTATTTATTTATGTTTTTTACCTAGAAGTGGAGTTGCTGATTTATACATGAAGCATATGTTCAACTTTGACAACAGCAAAAATCTTTTCCATAGAGGTTGCACCCATTTATACACTCACTAACAATGCATAAGCATTCCTATGTTGCATATCTTTGGCAACACTTGGTAATGTCCATCTTTTTTCTAAGTCTTTCTGTTGTATCTCATCATGGTTTTATTTTGTATTTCCCTATTTACAAAGAAGGTTAAGCACCTTTTCAAAATTTTCAGCCTTTTGAATATTCCCGTTTGTGAAATGTTTGTTAATTATCCTGCCCGTTTTCCTAAATTTGATTGTCTTTTTCTTAGTGATTACTAAGGTTTTTTTTAAAGTATATATTCTGAACTCCAGCCCTTTTCTGTTATATTTATTGGAAATATCTTTTGCCATTTTCTCTTTTCACTCTAACAGGGTCTTCTGATAAACAAAAATTTCTCATTTTAAGGTAGTCCATTATCTTAATTATAAGTTCTGATATAAAGTAAAGCCTATAATTTTGTTCACCTTAGAGATTGTTTTCACTATTCTTATTATGTTGTGCTTTCATATGTCTTCTAAAATTAGTTTGACAAGCCCCCTGTCCCAAAAGAGAAAACCCTGCTCTGCTCACTTCTCTTTCTACTTCCTCTCAAGCTAGGCATCCACAGTGGATGAGGCAAGCAAGCTTGAGAGAATATCAGAGCCTAAGCAGGGTGAGTAAGGAGTACATACTTTATTATTATTATTGAAGACTATTTTTTAGACCAGTTTTAGGTTTACAAAAAAATTCAGAGGAAGGTACGGAGATTTCCCATATACTCCCTGCACACACAGGCATAGCCTCCCTCATTAACAACTTCATTCAGAAGAGGTACTTTTTTTTTAACCAAGGATGAGCCTACATTTATACTTCATAATCACCCAAAGTCCATAGTTTACCTAAGGGTTCACTCATGGTGCTGTACATTAAGTGGGTTTGGACAAATGTCTAATGGCATGTATCCATTATTATAATATCACAGAGAGTAGTTTCACTGCCCTAATAATCCTCTGTGCTTTGCCTATTCATCTTTTCCTCTCATTCCATCCCCCACACCTGGCAACCAATTCTACTGTCTCCATAGTTATACCTTTTCCATAATGTCACAGAGTTGGAATCATACAGTATGCAGCCTTCTCAGACTGGCTTATTTCACTTAGCAATATGCATTTAAGATTCCTCCATGTCTTTTTATGAGCTTGATGGTTCATTTCTTTTTAGTACTGAATAATATTCCATTGTCTAGACTTACCACAGTTTATTCACCTACTAAAGGACATCATAGTTGCTTCCAAGTTTTGGCAATTACAAATAAAACTGCTATAAACACCCACGTGCAGGTTTTTGGGCCAACATAAGTTTTCAGCTCCTTTGGGTAAATACCACAAAACACAATTGCTAGATCCTCTATTAAGAGTATGTTTACTTTTGTAAGACTTGTGGGTTTTTCATCTTATGAACAATGTGCATTGTGTACCTGATTGCATTTCCTTTCTTTTTGATTTGTCCACTTGGCAAGTCAAAGCCGACTTTGAAAGCCAGCTTTAGTCACTGTGTACTGATGTGTGTTTTTTTTTACTTATGGCCTTCTATAATTCTTTCTTTTCTCATCATTTTGCTTCTTTATTTTCTGGATCATATGGTAATGCATGTTTAGTTCTGTAAGAAACTGCCAAATTGACTTCCAAAGTGGCTGTAACATTTTGCATTCCTAGCAGCAAAGTATGAGAGTTCCTACTGCTCCACATCCTCACCAGCACCTGATGTTGTCAGTGTTCCAGATTTTGGTCATTCTAATAGATGTGTAGTGGTATCTCATTGTTTTAATTTTCATTTCCCTGATGACATAAGATGTGGAGCATCTCTTCATATGCTTATCTGTCACCTGTATATCTTCACTGATGAGGTGTTTGTTAAGGATTTTGGCCCATTTTTTAATCTGGTTGTTTTCTTATTGTTGAGTTTTAAGAGTTCTTTGTATATTTTGGCTAAAAATCCTTTGTCAGGTATGTCTTGCAAATATTTTCTCCCCGTATGCGGCTCATCTTCTAATTCTCTTTATATGATTTTATTGTTTTTTTGCAGAGCAGAAGTTTTAATTTTACTGAAGTTCAGTTTACCAATTATTACTTTCATGGATCATCTCTTTTGGTGTTGCCATGCTTATTTTATTTTATTTATTTATTTATTTATTTATTTTTTGCCGTACGCGGGCCTCTCACTGTCGTGGCCTCTCCCGTTGCGGAGCACAGACTCCGGACGCGCAGGCTCAGCGGCCATGGCTCACGGGCCCAGCCGCTCCGCAGCATGTGGGATCCTTCCGGACCGGGGCACGAACCCGTATCCCCTGCATCGGCAGGCGGACTCTCAACCACTGCGCCACCAGGGAAGCCCCATGCTTATTTTATAGTCTCCATTTGATAATCTTTTTAAAGTACTTCAAGATCTGATTCTCCCATTTGTATGTCTGCTCTTTCTTTCTCATGACAAATTTTTATTCTCTTCATGCATTTCGTAGTTTTCAGTACATATATATACTTTTGCATATATTTTATATATACTTTTGTACTATATATAAATACATATTTTTATAATACTCTAGATGATAAACTTTGTCTATAGAAATGTTGTATAACCTAGATTTTAGTATGTCCCTTCAAAGAAGCTTTACAATTGTTTCTGTCAGGTGTCTCCGAAGTATTAACAGCTCAGAATGCCTTTAAGTTTATGAATTCCTGTATCTTCCAGGTTTACCTTCAAACCCCCATTACAAATTGAGCAGACTGGAGCTTCCCTGGTGGCACAGTGATTAAGAATCTGCCTGCCAATGCAAGGAACACGGCTTTGAGCTTTCGTCCAGGAAGATCTCACATGCCGCGGAGCAACTAAGCCCATGTGCCACAACTCATGAGCCTGCACTCTAGAGCCCGCGAGCCACAGCTACTGAGCCCATGTGCCACAACTACTGAAGCCTGCATGCCTAGGGCCCATGATCCACAACAAGAGAAGCCACCGCAATGAGAAGCCCACATACTGCAACAAAGAGTAGCCTCCACTTGCCGCAACTAGAGAAAGCCTGCACACAGCAACAAAGACCCAATGCAGCCAAAAATAAATATAAATTAAATAAATTTTTTAAAAATTGAGCAGACCAGTAATTATGGTATCTCATTGGTATGGTATCAATAAAACTATAATTACTGGTTTCTCATTAGAACATTTTATTTTGTAGCCAATACTTAGAATGAGACAAACTACCCTTTGACAACGTAAGAACTTTTTTCCTAGTCCACCCATTTGCTGGAATCCAATTTTATTCAAAGTGTAAGATCCTACATCCTACCTAGGATGTATTTTATTCTTCTAACACACATAGATACTAAAACCCAAGCCCCATGGTTACAGAGACCAGAAATCTCCACCTCCAACCCCATCATAAGGCAGTCAATGCTTCTGCTTGACATTCTCTGTTTCAATAACTTCATTTCTGGCCTATAGATTTCTCTTACATTCTTACAAGGGCAGCTATGAATTTAAATATATTGTTTAAGCACTGTTACATTTTCTCCAGCAGTTCTAGGTGTTTTGCAAGAGGAGATTTCCAGATTAACTAATGCACACATATTAGTAGGATTGGAAATCCTTTGGCCTTTCTCAGCCTGAGTTTCCTCATCTGACATAAGAATTAATAAGCTAAAATATATAAAATTTCTGGCATATAGATGATCAGTGAGAGGAAGTTACTACTTTATTATTATGCTATAATTATGTAACCTATTCCTGACCATATTTGTTTACCACTTCTATTATAGATAAGCGCTTTAATATTCAGCCTGAATGTAAATCTCTGTTCATTCATGATTACCTCCTTGGTTAAATGCCAAGAGAAATCGTTCCTAAGACTAAAGATATTTTCACATTTTTTAATACTCTTAATATATACTTTCAAGCTGCCCTCCAGAAAAGATTTACCAAGCTGTATTCCCACTAGTAATGTATTTCTGTGCCCATTTTATCATATGTTGTCAGTAACATTGGCTAATATAATTTCCAAAATGGTTTTTAAATTGATTGGTGAAAATGGTACTCTGGTTTAAGATTGACAATCCTTTGATTGTTACTATATGGACTAAGCATGAGAAACACTAATGAGGGGTATAGATTATAGAATTTCCAATACGGGAAGATATTCTCTGTGACCCAAAATTATACCTAATTGTATAGAAAGGCAACAGATGAAACTTGGAGGTAAGGTTTTAAAAAAGTGAAAAGAGCTCTTACAGTTGCAGAAGGGAGAGAAAGTTTAGAAAGTAAAATCAAGGTGATGCAAGTTCGTGGTATGTGTGCCTTTACTACCATTTCTCACACTCATTAGACAGGCCTAACTGATCACAGAACTCCTCACTGAGTTTCAAAACAACCTCAGTACCCTTCTCAATATAGTACTTCAAGCAGCAGTTGATTACAGTTGACCCATAAGATAAAGTTTCTGTACCTTCCCTGATTTAGTCGATTATAATTTTCAGGTCATGACAGGAAGAAGAGATATATAAAATTTAATGTTGCTTTGTATTTAAACCAATCCAATTTGCAGCTGGATACAAATGCTATTCTTTGACAGGTTCTGTTCACCTAGCACAGAGCCAGCCTCATTATCACTGCTGGAAAATTCTCTCAGGGCAGGACAAAAGGAAAGATATAATATCTGGAGTCCAGGAGATAATCTGAACAACAGTACCTGAGTTTCCCAGCTAGAGAGTGGGCTCCCAGAGGGAGGAAGAATGCAATCAGATGATCTCCAAACACAACCTGACCTTTAGCAAAGGCTATCTCCTTTGTGAAACCAAGAGGAAGGAGACAGGGAGTGAACATCTGCTTCTGTTTTCTTCCTCTTTGACCTGGAAAGTTTCAGGTCACAGTCACCAGAACTCGTCAACCTCAAATACTCTCAGGAAAAAAAAAAAAAAAAAAAACCAAGGGAGTTCCCAAATGACTCCCAGACACTGAAGACTCTCAATGCATGGAGAGTTTACTTTTCACCTCAGCATCAGCTCTCCATGGAAAGGAGCTCCCCAGGGGGTCCCTGAAACAGAGGTGTTAATCCAAGAGCCCTGGGAGAGGGTTTCTTTTTGGTCTGGGACTCAGGTTTTCTGACAGAGAGGCTGATTTATAAGCTCGTTAACTGCTACACAAGGGGCCCACCTAGATTACAGTCATTAACAAGCCAATCTGACAGCACTGGAGTCCCCCCTCCAACATTCATTCTTCCACTTTTAGCATCTCATGCTCCAGTGCTGCTACACAGGTTGTCTGCTAATGTAATATTAAGACAGTCAATAAGATGACTTATATATTATAAAATTTAACCACTACCAAGGGAACTTTCCCAATACAAAGAAATAAGTTTTAATTCTCCTTCATCCAACCTAAACATTCATACAATTAGCCCAGCCTATACTTTCTGGATCTTTGAGCCAATCAGATCACTTCTCACAACTTGTTTTCCCCCAACACTGGCAATATTCCTTTCTATTATGAGCGAAGTCCTTTATTCTAGCATATACATCTCTATCATGCAAGCTACACTCTCTCATTACACTTTGATATGTATGAGTATACACGTGTACACACACACACACACACGCACGCACACACACACACCCTTCTCTACCTTGTCCAGGTCCTGCTGCTTCTTATGTCCCATTTGTAGCCAAGATGGGGCCATCATTCCACTGGGATGGGAAGAGCTTTTAGATGGTGAGGCAGACAAAGAAAGGGCCCAGGGAACCTCAAGATGAGGAGGGGTCTGTCCTCTGGGTGCATTATTTTAAAGACAATCAAAAGTTTACACTGCAAAGATTAACACCGCATAGTGCAACTCCTCTACTTAAAGAATGTCTTCTATACTAAAGAATCACTTTCTCCTCCTTCACCCTCGAGTTTAATTTTTAAAGGCCCCTTTCCATTCTTAGCATCCATTGTCTTCCATATGCTAGACTCTGGGAAAAGGAAGTAAAAACACATCAAGGCACATATACATGCTCTTCCCCACCCCTACGGCTCTGTATGAAAATCTCCTTAGCCTTCTCTCTCTGGTTAAGTGCTCCATGAAAATGTGAACCATGCCTGAGAGACTTAGGCATTTCTCTGTATGTTTCTTCTGTCAACTACTACAAGCCACATGTCTGCCTTCCTGCTGTACTGTGAGCTTACTGAGGGCAGGGAACCTTGCTTCCAATCTTCCTTTCTCCAGCATTTAGCCCACGGTTAGGCACTTGGATGGTATGGATTAAATTTTGCTGGATTGTTAGATGAATGAATCCTCACGATGGTATCTTTCCCTAATATCCATTAAGAATTTTAGAATATGGGAGAGTGGCCAAGATGGTGGAATAGAAGGACCCTGAGCTCAACTCTTCTCACAAGCACACCAAAATCACAACTAACTGCAGAACAACCATCAGTGAAAAGGACTGGAACTAACCAGAAAAGACCTTCTACAATTAAAGACATAAAGAGGGAGCCACAATGAGATGGGTAGGAGGGGCAGACTCGTGATATAATCAAATTCCATACTCCCCAGGTGGGTGACCCACAAACTGGAGAATAATTATATTGCAGAGGTTCTCCCACAGGAATGAGAGTTCTGAGCCCCACATCAGCTCCCCAGCCCAGCATCAGGAAGATGAGCCCCCAGAGCATTTGGCTCTGAAGGCCAGCAGGTCTTAATTGCAGCTCGCCACAGGACTGGGGGAAATAGAGACTTCATTCTTAAAGGATACACACACACAAAATCTCATATACACTGGAACCAAGGACAAGAGCAATAGTTTCATAGGAGCCTGGACCTGACCTACCTGCTGGTCTTGGAGTGTCGCCTGGGGAGGCAGCGGGGGGAGCAGAAGCTCACCCTGGGGACATAGATGCTTGTGGCAGAGGTATCAGGGAGTATTCACTGGCATGAACTCTCCTGGCAGCTAACATTTTGGGTCATTGGCACCAAGACCCGGCCCCACCCAACAGCCTGTAGGCTCCAGTTCTGGAATGCCTCAGGCCAAACAACTAACTGGGTGGGGACACAGTCTTACCCATCAGCAGACAGGCTGCCTAAGGTCTTCCTGAGACCACAGCCACCTCTAGACATGCCCCTAAACATGGTCCTGCCCATCGAGGGCCAAGACGCAGCTCCACCCACCAGTGGGTAGGCACCAGCCCCTCCTGCCAGAAAGCCTGCACAAGCCTCTAGACAAGCCTCACCCACCAGGGGGCAGACGCCAGACGCAAGAAAACTATGATCCCACAGCCTGCAGTGCTCATAAACTCAGGCTAGACCCTACCCTGGAATGAGCTGGCCCCTGGCCTTGGGTAACATGAGGGGAGTGCACTGCTGGGATGCACAGGACATCTACTACAGAGGGCCACTTCTCAAATGTTGAGAACCATAACTAACCTACCACATACATAAAAATATAAACAGCAATTTAGACAAAATGAGGCGGCAGAGGAATATGTACCAGACAAGAGAAAAAGATAAAATCACAGAAGAAGAAATAAGTGACGTGGTGATATGCAATAGACCCAAGGAAGAGTTCAGAGTAATAATTGTAAAGATGGTCAAAGAATTCAAGAGGAGAATGGATGCACAGAGTGAGAAGTTAGAAGTTTTTAACAAAGAGTTAGAAAATATAAAGAATAACCAGAGTTGAAGTATGCAATAACTGAAATGAAAAATACACTAGAAGAAATCAATACTAGACTAAATGATGCAGAAGAACAAATCAGTAAGCTGAAAGACACAGTCATAGAAATAACTACTACAGAACAGAAAAAAAAAAGAAAAAACTATGAAAAGAAATGAGGACAGTATACAAGACCTCTTGGACAACATCAAGCACATTAATATTCACATTATAGGGGCCCCAGGAGAAGAGAGAGAGAAAGGGCCTGAGAAATATTTGAAGAGATAATAGCTGAAAATTTCCCTAACTTGGGGAAAAAAACAGTCACCTAAGTCCAGGAAGTGCAGAGAGTCCCATACAGGATGAAACCAAAGAAGAACACACCAAGACACACTGTTATCAAAATGACAAAAAGCAAAGATAAAGAGAGAGTATTGAAAACAAAAAGGGAAAAGCAACAAATAACATACAAGGGGACTCCCATAAGATGATCAGCTGATTTTTCAGCAGAAACTCTGCAGGCCAGAAGGGAGTGGCACAATATATTTAAAGTTATGAAAGGGAAAAACCTACAACCAAGAATGCTCTATCCAACAAGGCTCTGGTTCAGATTTCATGTACATATCAAAAGCTTTACAGACAAGCAAAAGCTAAAAGAATTCAGCATGACCAAACCAGTTTTACAACAAATGCTAAAGGAACTTCTTTAGGCAGAAAAAAAAAAAAGGCTACAACTAGAAACAAGAAAATTACGAAATGGAAAAGCTCTCCAGTACAGGCAAACATATAGTAAACATAGGGAGGTTAAAAGACAAAAGTAATAAAATCATCTGTATACACAATAAGTAGTTAAGGAATATGTAAAATACGATGTCAAAAACAGTACTCATAAGGAGAGGAAAGTACAAATGAAAGGTATTTAAAATGCATTTGAAATTAAGAGATCAGCAACTTAGGGCAATCATATATATATACAGATTGCTATACCAAAACCTCATGGTAACCACAAACCAAAAATCTGTAACAGATATACACACAAAAAAGAAAAAGGAATCCAAACATAACACTAAAGATATTCAAATCACAAGTGAAGAGAACAAAAGAAGGGGAAAAATACCTAAAAAAAAAAATTCAAAACAATTAACCAAATGACTATAAGAACATACATATCAATAATCTTTTAAACGTAAACAGACTAAATGCTCTAAAAGACACAGACTGGCTGAATGGACACAAAAACAACACTCATAAATATGCTGCCTGAAAAAAATGTACTTTATATCTAGAGAAACATACAGGCCGAAGGTGAGGGGATGGAAAAAGGTATTCCAGGCAAACGGAAATCAAAAGAAAGCTGGAGTAGCAATACTTATATGAGACAAAATAGACTTTAAAATAAAGAGACAAAGAAGGATACTACTACATAATGATCAAAGGATCGATCCAAAAAGAAGCTATAACAATTGTAAATATATATGTACCCAACATAGAAGCACCTCAATATATAAGGCAAATGTTAACAGACTTAAAAGGAGAAATTGAGAATAAAGCAATAACAGTGGGGGACTTTAACACCCCACTTACATCAATGGACAGATCATCCAGATGGAAAATCAATAAGGAAACACAGGCCTTAAATGACACAACAGACCAGATGGACTTAATTGATATTCATAAGGAATTCCACGCAAAAGCAGCAGAATACACATTCTTTTCAAGTGCACATGGAACATTCTCCAGGATAGATCACATCTTGGGTCACAAAACAAACCTTGGTAAATTTAAGAAAATTGAAATCATATCAAGTATCTTTTCCGACCACAATGCTATGAGATTTGACAAGAGAAAAAAAAAAAACCTGCAAAAACACGAACATGTGGAGGTTAAACAATGTGCTACTAAACAGCCAATGGATCACTGAAGAAAACAAAGAGGAAATCAAAAAATACCTAGAAACAAATGAAAATGAAAACAGAAAAATCCCAAACCAATAGGACATAGCAAAAGCAATTCTAAGAGGGAAGTTTATAGCAATACAAGCTTACCTCAGGAAATATGAAAAATCTCAAATAATCCAACAATACATTAAAAGGATCATACACCATGATCAAGTGGGATTTATCCCAGGGGTGCAAGGATTTTTCAATATCCACAAATCAATCAGTGTGATACACCACATTAACAAATTGAAGAATGAAAACCATATGATCATCTCAATAGATGCAGAAAAATCTTTTGACAAAATTCAACATCCATTTATGATTTAAAAAAAACTCTCCAGGAAGTGGGCATACAGGGAACATAACATAATAAGGGCCATATATGACAAACCCACAGTTAATATCATACACAATGGTGAAAAGCTGAAAGCATTTCCTCTAAGATCAGGAACAAAACAAAGATGTCCATTCTTGCCACTTTTATTCAACACAGTTTTGGGAGTCCTAGCCACAGCAATCAGAGAAGAAATAAAAGGAATCCAGAACAAAAAAGAAGTGAAACTGTCACTGTTTGCAGATGACATGATACTATACATAGAAAATCCTAAAGACGTTACCAGAAAACTGCTAGAGTTTATCAATGAGTTCACTAAAATCACAGGATACAAAATTAATATACAGAAATCTGTTGCATTTCTATACAGTAACAATAAAATTTCAGAAAGAGAAATTAAGGAAACAATCATATTTATCATCGCATCAAAAATAATAAAATATCTAGGGATAAACCTACCTAAGGAGGCAAAAGACCTGTACTCTGAAAACTTTAAGACACTAATGAAAGAAATTGAAGACAACACAAACAGATGGAAAGATATACTGTGCTCTTGGATTGGAAGAATCAATATTGTTAAAATGACCATACTACCCAAGGCAATCTACAGATTCAATGCAATCCCTATCCATTTACCAATGGCATTTTTCAGAGAACTAGAACAAAAAATTTTTTAATTCATATGGAAACATAAAACCCTGCATATCCAAAACACTCTAGAGAAAGAATAATGGAGCTGGAAGAATCACACTCCCTGACTTCAGACTATACCACAAAGCTACAGTCATCAAAATAGTATGGTACTGAGGGCTTCCCTGGTGGCACAGTGGTTGAGAGTCCGCCTGCCGATGCAGGGGATGCAGGTTCATGCCCCGGTCCGGGAGGATCCCACATGCCGCGGAGCGGCTGGGCTCGTGAGCCATGGCTGCTGAGCCTGCGCATCCGGAGCCTGTGCTCCGCAACGGGAGAGGCCACAACAGAGAGAGGCCCGCGTATAGCAAAAAAAAAAAAAAATAGTATGGTACCGGTACAAAAACAGACCCATAATCAATGGAACAGGATAGAGAGCCCAGAAATAAACCCATGCACTTATGGTCAATTAATCTACCACAAAAAAGGCAAGAATATACAATGGAGAAAAGACAGTCTCTTCAATAAGTGATGCTGGGATAACTGAACAGCTACATGTAAAAGAAAGAAATTAGAACATTATCTTACACCATACACAAAAATAAACTCACAATGGATTAAAGATCTAAATGTAAGACTGCATACTATAAACCTCCTAGAGGAAAACAGGCAGAACACTCTTTGACATAAATGGCATCAGTATTTTTTTGGATCTGTCTCCTAGAGTAATGGAAACAAAAGCAAAAATAAACAAATGGGACTTAATTAAATTTAAAGCTTTTGCACAGCAAAGGAAACTACAAACAAAAAGACAGCCTACTGAATGGGAGAAAACATTTGCAAATGATGCCGACAAGGGATTAATTTCCAAAATATACAAACAGCTCATACAGCTTAATATGAAAAAAAACCCCAAACAATTCAAGCAAAAAATGGGCAGAAGACCTAAACAGACATTTCTCCAAAGACAACATACAGATAGCCAATAGGCACATGAAAAGATGTTCAATATTGCTAAGTATTAGAGAAATGTAAATCAAAACTGAAATGAGGTATCACCTCACACAGGTCAAAATGGCCATCATCAAAAAAGTCTACAGACCGCCTGGAGGGGTGGGATGGGAAGGGTGGAAGGGAGGGAGATGAATGAGGGAAGGGATGTGGGAACAGATGTATATGTATGACTGATTCACTTTGTTATAAAGCAGAAACTAATAAAACAAAACAAAACAAAAAAAAAGTCTACAAATAAATGATAGAGAGGGTGTGGAGAAAAAGGAACCCTCCTACACTGTTGGTGGGAATGTAAACTGGTGCAGCCACTATGGAGAACGGTATGGAGGTTCCTTAAAAAAACTAAAAATAGAGTTATTGTATGATCCACTAATCCCACTCCTAGGCATGTATCAGAGAAAACTCTAATCTGAAAAGATACACGCACCCCAATGTTCATAGCAGCAGTATGTACAATAGCCAAGACATGGAAGCAACCTAAATGTCCTTTAACAGGTGAATGGATAAAGGTGTGGTATATAAAAATACAATGGAATATTACTCGATCATAAAAAAGAATGAAATAATGCCATTTGCAGCAACATGGATGGACCTAGGAATTATCATATTAAGTGAAGTAAGTCAGAAAAAGACAAATATGATATATCACTTATATGTGGAATCTTTTAAAAATTATACAAATGAACTTACCTACAAAGCAGAAATAGACTCACAGAAATAGAAAACAAATTTATGGTTACCAAAGCAGAAAGGGGGGATGAAGGATAAATTAGGAGTTTGGGATTAACATATTCACTACTATATATAACATAGATAAACAACAAGGACCTAGTGTATAGAACAGGGAATTATATTCAATATCTTGTAATAACCAATAATAGAAAAGAATCTGAAAAAGAACAGAGATAGAGATAACTGAATCACTTTGCTGTATACCTGAAAGTAATACAACACTGTACATGAACTATACTTCAATTCAAATTTTTTTTAATTAAAAAAAAATCTTAGAATATGAATGCTGGAGGCAACCACGAAACTCATATTGTTCCATCTCCTCCTTTTAAAGAGGAGGCCTACAGAGAAGTGACTTAGTTAAGGCCATACAGTGAGTAGACTAGAATAGCCTACCTATGTCTAGACTCACAGCCCAGTTCTCCTTCCACTGAAGGATATTTTTTTTATTAATTCATGGAAGAAATATGTACTGAGCATCCATTGCTCCATGCCCTACAGATACTATGGTGAAAAGGAAAGAGTTTCTTCCTCATGGGCTCCCAGTCTAGGGGGAATACAGCTAAGTACTCAGATAAGTACACAGGCCAGGATCATGGGAAGGCAATGGAGACGACTCATGAAAATTGGGGTCAAATCCTGACTTTAATTATAATGTCAACATTTGGTTCATCAAGGATTTTGGGTCCCAGTTTTCTTTTTTAATGTTGTATTAAAACATTATTTATCTTGATTCCTGAGTTTCTTGTCAGCTCCTCATATTTTGCCTTTGAGGCAAGTACCTCCCTCACCTCACCCTAGTCTTGGCCTTGTAAGGAAAAAAAATTTTAAATGAGGAACAAAACAAATGACCAAGCTTCTGTGACATGCATCTTCAGAGAACCTTTATGATTTTCTACAGTTGCCCGTCTATTTCTGAATGGGAGGCGATTTTATACTTTGGAGCATGGACTTGTTAATTCATTGTCTAATTGCTGAGAGTACATATAGTTCCCAGATTAAAAAGTCATTTCTTAAAATGTGCCAATTTATTAGATAATTTTTGTAGGCCTCAGCTAATCATGTAAAATCATTTCATTTTAAGTAAATTCTCATAACTGCTGGCAGCTTAGATGACCAACATCCACCCTGAGATGCGGGTCACAAGGGGGACACCATGGAGTTGATTAAAGACACTATTACCAAGTAAAATAGAACTTTTGTTCATATATTAATATCAATGCTATTCCTCTGAAGTTGTTCAATACTGTGTTATTACCAATGATGACAATGACATAAACATTAAGATAAATAAAAAGAATACAAGAAAATAAAACTAAGCAAAAATGCCGAGTTACCATGATGGATAGGCAATTACCAAAGGCCACTGACAACACAGCAAATCTGCAGATCATACTGTTAGTGGCTTACATCCCAATAACATACAATGCACTCCCCACGCTGAAGCGGCTTACAGGTGCCCCCTGATTCTAAGATGACTCTTTGATCCAGTAGTTAGAACTAAGGGCGAAGAGCCAGATTTACAGCTCATGTACTGGCATCACCACTAGCCTGCAGAATTACCTTGGGCAAGCAGTTGGGCCTCTCCATGTGTCAATCACACAGCTATGTGGCTGTTACATGGCTTCCCTCCCCGGAACTTGCTGGAAAAAGGATTCTATAATCAAAAGATAATAAGACTTTCTTCTAAAGAACTGAAAAGTATCAGGTTACAGTGCTCAAAGAGGACCCATCCAGACCCATTTTGCAGGGTGGATATAATGAATGACCAGTGAAGGTTCCAATTTCATGATGAGCCCTCAGCACAACAGAGGATTCAGTGGCAATTTAAAACAATTTACCTACATCAATGTTAAAACAAAAAGAAGGCAAGTAAGAAAATAAAACTTGTTTATGTTAATGGTGTTAATGGCTGATCTCAATTCATATGTTAAGCCTCATGGGATATTGGCATTGATTCTTTTGTCAAAACAAACAATCTGCCCAACTTCAAATACCAGCAAGCCACTTATTAGCTGTAAAACCTTACACAAGTAATTTAAGATCTGTGTCAGTTTCATCTCATAGCACCACCAATCTTCATGGGGTTTTCCTGAGGATTAAAGAAGATCACGTACATACAAAGCACTTAGTACAGTGCCAGGTACCTAGGAAACCTGTGGCAAATGTGAGTGAGGAGGAAAAGGAGAGAAAAAGAAAATGATGCTTTCTGTTTAACTTTAGTCTTCCTCACAGTACTTAGAACGATACCCAGCAGAGGAGACATGAACAGATGTTTGGATGAATAATGAGTGCTAATATGTTCCAAGTACTATACTAAGGAGAAGAAAAAGAGAGCAAGGAAGAAAGGAGGGATCAAGAAAAATACATAACCCCTATCTTTGGGGGTCAGGCTATTTGTTACTATCCGCAAGTCCATATATACTTTAATTTCTGACCACTTCTTATACACAAAATAGCCCATCAGGTACACTGCCCAGAGCTTTGTCCCTTCAGAAAATTATTCCTTGTCACTGTCTTTCAAGCCCAATCTCAAGACTGCAATGCAGCTGTCATCATTTTCAACTTGCCCTCATACACCATGTCAACCCACCCATGAACCAAGTGTGGCTTTTTCCCTACTTTATCAGTTGGTCATAAAGGATACCCCACAAGGAATTCCCTGGCGGTGCAGTGGCTAGGGCTCCGTGCTTCCACTGCAGGGGATGTGGGTTCAATCTCTGGTCGGGGAACTAATACCTCACATGCCGCATGGTGCAGCCAAAAAAAAAAAAAAAAAAAAGGATGACCCATATAGCCAGAAGTATAAGCTGAGGAAGGGGCCCTAGTGCAACACCGGTGGAGAACACAGATTTCTGGGCTACCTGCTTATGAAGTTTGCTTGTACTCACTACTCCTACTTGTGCTCAGTCCCAGATATACCACTTCTATCTTATACGGTACTGTTGGGCCCTCTCACCCTCATTACTTGGTAAGCATGCCAGCTAATGATGGGCAGTTTGGGACTCATGGTATCCTGGTGTAACCCATGGTCGATCACTACCAGGGTCCAGTAATATGGCAGGAGTTGTCTTCCAAAAGGGGTATAAAGGCATATCATGCTTGCTCCAGACCCCCACGGAGACTGTGCTGTGCTTCTCCCACTGGGGCTTGGCATAAGCTCCATGGCATCTTTTCCTATTGCTGACACCACTCACACCCTAAGGTCTTCCAGGTTGTATGGACCGAATAGCAGGTTGCTTGCACTACAGCCTGGTCCTGCTACAGAGCACTTTCCTGCACTGGGCCCCACTGAAAGCTAGCAGCTCTTTGCATCATTTGATATATGGGCTGGAACAATATTCTCCGCTGTGGGGTAGGTTGCCTTCAGAACTCAAAGAGGACTGCCAGACATTTAGTTTCCTTTGTAGTGATAGGAAGTACAAGATACAATAATTTGTCTTTTACCTTGGAGGGAAGGCCTGGAGTGCCCCTACCACTGGACTCCTAAATATTTTACTAATGTGCAGGTCCCTAAATCTTTCCAGGGTTATACACCCATCCCATGGAGAACATGTGTCCTACCCAAAGCCTCCAGCACGTTAGCCACTTCTTGTTTGGTGTACCTGATTAAAATAAAATCAATGCAGTAGATTAACGTGATATTCTGCCTGATGTCCAGATTGCTTCAGAGAGCAGGAGAGTTAACATACCTCTCGGGCAAAAGGGTAAATGTATACTGCTGACCACCGCATGTGAATATAAACTGTTTCTGATTAGAATAGAAAAGAGGGCATTTGCCAAATCAATGGCCACATGCTGAGGTCATGTTAAGCTACTCTTGAAGAGATACCATACTTGGAACAGCAGACACAATTAGGACTTCTACCTGGTTGATTTTGCGAAGATTTTTCTTTTTTTAATCCTTCAGGGTACTTCAAGTTTCTTAAGGTGTCAGAATCATGAATTAATTTGAGATATTCTAAGTATCACCACTCCAGTGTCATTTAGATGCTTTAAAATGACACTAATGTCAGCCGTCCCCCCACTATCCTGAAATGCAATATTATCTTTGATTTACTCTATTTTTGGCTGGGGCTGGGGTGGATTTATGGTTTCTGAGCTTCGTCTTGGCCTTCCCCCCTATGATGCCTCTTGCCTCATAGGCTAAGGAACCAATGTGGAGGTTGTGACAATCACTAAGTATGTTAATCCCAATTTTGCATTCAGAGAGAGAAAAATTGACTACCAGGTGGTTTTTTGGCCAAATGGACCCTCCTTTTGGTCAGGACTTAGTCAAGGATCTTGGCCAGGACTCTATTTAATACCTGAATCCCATATACCTCCAGTCTCTTGGTATCCATCTAGGTACCAGGACTCCAAATATCAATGCCAAGTCAAGCCCTGTGTCCAGTGGTTCTCAAAGTTTGTCATTCCCCTTTCCCCAGTGCATTAGTTAGCAGGGTAAGTGGCCAGAGGTCTCTGTGGGAAAAGACTAGGGAAATCATTCTTATGTATACTTACTATGGCTTTACAGGGTCCTTCTTCCCAGAGACTCAACCTCCTCTTCAGCCAATGGAAAACTGGACCAAGTTTGAAAACTGGTCAAACGATCAAGACTTTTTATTGGGGCACCTGTCCTCAGCCTCCTGAGACTTCTGTTGATGATACCCTTGTTGAATGAGTAGTACACATGTTGGCACCCATCTAATTTATCTCCAGGGACCCTATGTTCTACTAAGCATATTACTATTCTCTTTGGGTCAGATCCTCTTCACCACCACTGACCCTGCCACTCATTATGATCACTGCATTCATCTGGCTTCTGACAATTACACTACACCACCGGGTTTCTATTGTTTCAAGGGCTCTATCATTCCCATCGCTATCAGTGAGCCTAGCTCTGCAATGGTATCTCCTACCATCAGATCTGGCTTCAGAAGAGAGCCATCTTCATCCATATGTTAACCCACACTTATGCTGTGGCTAAGAATTCAGCAGGAAACGTAGGAGACTGGCGAAAGTATTTTCTGTGAACAAGTCAGAGTTCTATGACATTTTTTTATCCTCTCTGTTCCCCCTTATCATTTAGCTGCCCCCACAGAGATTGATATGAGTCATTCAGAGTTCTGCAAAAACCTTGGACCATTGTCAGACTCACAATTAAGGAATCTAGAGGCTTTGGCTCTAAGTTGGAGGCAACGGGGCAGAGAGAAATCTAATTGCACTGGACTCTAATTGCCCATCCACAAAAGGCAGAAGACAAGTACACATTTTAAAAGGTCTCCGGGGTGCTAGACATGAACCACAGGGGAGAAGAAGAGAACTGACACTTGGCTTTCTCTAAATCCTGACCTAAATCACCATCTGGAAGAGGAAGAAGATATGAGGGAGCAGGGTCAACCACGTATTCCCTGGAAATGATGGAGAAGATATAAAAGATGAAAGAGCATCACTAGCTTCACAGGAAGCACAAATTATCCCAGTATGTGAGGCGTCCAAAAAACCCACCACTGGCTCCCAAGAAAAGGAGTCAGCTGTGATTGTTTGCTAAGTCCAAGAGAAAATCAACTCCAAACATGCATCAAGGGCAGAAGAAAGAAGAAACCAATGCCAATCTCCTAAACTCTTTCTTGCCTTTTACTAGTCCCCCTACCCAGCTCCCTTAGACTAGCTAGCTAGGGATCCAGTTGGGAGTAAGAGACTAAGAAAGAGGTAGAGAAATTGAGAAGCCAACCAGGCCCCCACCTCCAAAATTCACCCTCCCTGCTGGAAGTGGTCAGCCTGAAACAGGAGGGAAGGGGGCAGGGCACAACCTTTAGAAGAATGACATAGCCCGCGGACACAACATAAACTGATTAGAACCAAATAGGTCCAAGATGGCAGATGAGTCAACTTCCACTAGATCTTGAGCCTCAGTGTACGCTCACTGTAACACATCAGCAAGCTAAATGACACACCCACAGGCGCCATGACAGTTCCAAGGCCATCCACAAAGGTCAAAAAGGGGGCAGTGGCCCAATTCTTGGAAATCCCCACCCCATCCCCAAAATAGCTAGAATACTCCTCCCATTCATTAGCCTATGAAATTACCCACCCCTATAAAAACTGAGAATCCCATACCCTGGGGCCTCTCTCATCTTCCGAGATGGCCCATGTAGAGTGTGTTTCTCCCATGGCCTCTCACCTTCTGAGAAGGCCAACACTCTGTGGAGTGTGTTTCTCTCTAAATAAATCCACTTCTTACCTATCACTTGGTCTCTCACTGAATTTTTTCTATGATGAGACATCAAGAACCTGAGCTTCATTAAGTCCTGAGACCAGGTGTGTGATCTCAATTAAAAGACCATGGGTTCAAGTCCCAATCTAAGTTGCACGGTTTCAAGCCCAGGCCAGAGTGGAGGAGGGGGAAAAAGTTAACCTTGAGGTTCCAAGTCTTTCCTATTTTAAGGGACAAGACATATTAATTGCTGAACTGAGACTTCTTGGGGAATTAAAAGGTCTAGTGAGGTTTTTATAATCTAAGAGCACAAAGATATGCTACAGGACCTGCCTGATCACACCCAGAGGCCTAGGAAGATCTATTGACACTGAGAGTGTACTTGTGTTTGTGTACACTGGTGTAAAGGAGGGTGAGGATAAGAGACAGTGCACAAAATAAAGTTGTTTTTTGATTGTGCTGAGTCCCACCCATTTAACCTGTCAATTAATTACACATGATTTAACTTTTCTTAAAATTAATTTTTGATCAAATATATTTTGTAGCTACCATCTTGAGCTCACAACAATGGTCTCTTTCTATCCTCTGGAAGGGGAGACCTTCAATTCTTGGAAAGTTTATATTGATTTCCTCCTCTACAATAAGAAGTGGATCTTCAGCTCTGAGACCACTGTTGTCTGGTGTCATTTTTTTTTTTTTTGCAGCTACTTTTGAAAAAACAAATTCTATTGAATTGTATACTTTATATATCTCAGGGCTCTGGGTTTATTATCCATCAAACACTATGTAACTTGTTTTGAGATATTTCTCATAGCTTTTCTGTGGGTTTTCCAGTCCTGGGAGGGAAAACAGAATGAAGTTCTAGAGTTCTCAAATTCCCTCTTTTAACATGTAGGTAACAGAGGGAGGACGACTTTGATAAAACATGATGACTCTTTTATGTCATAATAAAATTGTTAAGTCTTTACAGAAATCCTCACACTAGGGACTTTTCTCTTCCCTAATAATAGGAGAACAGATAAATAAAGCCATTAAATAAGTTTCCTGTCTGTGCACCAAAAACTGAAAATCTTTGGGGACGGGGATGGGGAGAGGGACATTGGATGATCCAGACTTCTCCAAGACAGCTAGATTTTATTACCTCCATTTTACCTATGAGTCATTTAATAGAGAGGTGAGCAAACCTAATCTCTTTTTTTTAATCCCAGTACACAATGCAATGGCCAGCACCCAGTAAACACTCATATTTGTTACATGAATGGCAGCTGCAATTATAGAATCAGTACCAGGATACCAGCTAGAGTACCAGAGTGCTATGTAGGACATGCTAAGCAGAACCAGAAGGTTAAAGTAATTATTCTAAATCATCACATCACATCCTCCTAAAATATCACATTATGATTTTTAATAATACATCATTATATGAAATGATCTTGTTTATTTTTAATAAATATACTGATTTTATCTTATAAATACATATATTACATATTTATATATATGTATACACCTAGTTCAAAGGTTAGCACCTCCAGCAAGTATTAAACACACACACTCTTCCTCCCCCTTACATCTGTGTTTAACCTCTAGGAACAATCTACCTTGCTAACCAATTTCATCCCCTAGTCTTAGGCCAAAACAAACAAACAAACAAACAAAAATGATTCAGGTGCATCTGATTTATTCAGGGCCTGCTGGGGAGTGGGGTGGGATGGACGTGAGGGAGGGAAGTAGGATAGAGCAGGGAAGTTGCTAAGTAGGAATGTGGTACCTGGTAAAGTCCAACCTTGGATTGAGAGAGAGAGATGGGGGAGCAGGGGTGCTCTGAAGCATAAATCACACCAGAGAGTGTTTTCCCCTTGAGACCCTATCAGTCATTGGCTGCTCCTGGCAGTGGGGCAAGATGGGGATTGTAAACTCTTGGGAGGGACTCAGGCAAGTTCAAGGTTCCAGAGGAGACTCCGTTAGCCACAACACTTACAGCTACCAGAGGAGGGGTGCTTTGGAAGGTGAAGAGGATCTGGGCAGAGTCAAAACAGTCAATGACCATCTTCTTTATCTACTGCGAAGTCTACAGGATCATCAAGTCCTTGAGAGCAGGCACTGGTCTTGTGTTTTTTTTTTTTAACTTCCTACATCCCTCAGCACAGGACCTAGAGGTCTGGGATCCACTCTTCCTCCTCTTTTCAGGCTGTTTGGGAAGAATCTTTGAGATGGGAGTGGAGATCTTCCTGCAGAAGCACACAACCTCTCGCAATTTTAGCTGTCTACTGGAAATTCAGGAAACTAAATCTCTCCATGTGCTGCACTGAGGCATGTCTGTGGCCCCCAGGCTGACTTCTATCACCACCCATCACTCTAAGGAGCAGACAGTGAGTCAGGCTCCAGCAGTTTTGAATGGGAAATCTCAGCCTCTCTTGGTGAGCAGCCAACACAGTAGCAGCCATCTTCACTGGACAACTGGGGAGATATTTGTTCACAGTAAAACCCCAGACTTCCTGGAAAGCTTCTGTGCTCAGAAGCTGCCTGACTGGGTCTCTCCAACACTGCTCATGGAAGTATAAATGGGTAGGACCATTGTGGAAAGCAGTTCATCAACAATAAATATAGCCAACATTGACTAAATCCTTACTCTGTGCCAGAAACCATACTAAGTGCTTTACACACTGACATTACATCCTCATGACAACCTTATGAACTAGGGTTATTATTACCATCCTTGTTTTCATATGAAGAGTTTTTTTAATTGTTCATACAATTTGAATTACTGGGTCAAAGAGTAAGAATTTCTCCTTAGGAAACAATGGTTAATACAAAAGACCTTTACCCACAAAGAAGTTTACCAATGTAATATTTATCATAGAAAAAAACCAAAACAAAACAGGGAGTAACATGCAATCATCCAATGAAAGGGAAAAGTTTACTTCACAATACCTCTAAACAAGAGAATTTTATATAGCCATTAATATCATGTTTATGAGGATGTGCAACAAAAGTGAAAAAAAATTAATGACATAAAATGATACAAGATTTTCTGTTCAGAATGATCACAATGATGCAAACTTAAAACCATGCACAGAGGGTTTTCTGGCTCAAGATGGCGGAGTGAATATGCAACATTATTTTCACTGTAACAGGAAGTACTGGTGGTCTTTGAAATCTCAGATTATAAAAAATTTTTTAAAGTAAAACCACAGGGCTTCCCTGGTGGTGCAGTGGTTGAGAATCTGCCTGCCAATGAAGGGGACACAGGTTCAAGCCCTGGTCTGGGAGGATCCCACATGCCGTGGAGCAACTAGGCCCGTGAGCCACAACTACTGAGCCTGCGCGTCTGGAGCCTGTGCTCCACAACAAGAGAGGCTGCGATAGTGAGAGGCCCGTGCACCACAATGAAGAGCGGCCCCCGCTTGCCACAACTAGAGAAAGCCCTCACACAGAAACGAAGACCCAACACAGCCATAAATAAATTAATTAATTAACTCCTACCCCCAACATCATCTTTAAAAAAAAAAAAAGTAAAACCACATATATTAAGTTGGGAAAATTCAATGTGAGCCTAGAAGCTTGTAAACAAGTAACTTTTTAAGCCCCTTCACTGACATGGCTCAAGAGGTAGTGTTTTGCTCACCCCCACTACTCAGGTGAACTCAGAAAGTCCAGATCTCCAAACCCCTCTTTCATTGAAAGGGCTCCTTACACTACTCTTTAAACAGCATTCTCTTACATATTGGGATAGGAATAAAATCAGAATTGGGCAGGATCACCATGTTACTGCTTAGGAAGTGGACGTGGTAAAAAGCAAAGGAGTCAGCTTAAGGTGTCCCACTGCCCAGTGTGAGTGTCAAAAAGGGAATAATAATGATAGTTAATTGAAAAATTGTGAACCTCCATAAGAACATGAGTGCATAATGGCACACAAAAGAGATTGTAAAGCATACGAAAAGGGAGTTGTAATACAAAACAGAAATCAATAGGGCATACTATTTTTTATCATTTTAATACATAACAGTGTATTGATACACATTTGAGTCTTTACCTTTTTAAAGTGCGTTTTCACTTAAAAAGCATACACACACATACACACAAATTTTTTTAAGTCTAAACTCCAAAAAAGAGGAAAATGGTCCCCAATAAGATAGACACAATTTCAGGAAGGACGATCAGTGCCAACAGTCATTCACAACAACCAAGTGGAAGGAGACTCCTGCTCTTCATTAGCATCAACGATCAGACACAATTACTAATTAAAAAGACAGTCCAGCCAAGCACTCCAAGATGATAAATTAGCTGCATTTCAAAGACTAAGAGGAACTAAGCGGGCTTGACTCCTTATCTCCTAGAAGATTAAACTTCAAGCTGACCCTATTAATTATAATGAGGTTCTGGTAAGGTATATATAAATTTCCAATAACTTGAGCTTACCAGAAAAATATATCCTGATGGCAGGACAATGGGATAGAGAATGGTGGCCAGGTAAAACATAAAGGGCACACCATTTGGGGTTAAGACACCAGATTCAAAACAAGCTTAAAATCCATATGAAAGGCAGAAATCATAGCATAATAAATAAATCCTGATCATGAAGGGGGATTTGGCCTAATGATGGGTGGCTTGGGTTTGAATCAACTTGGACCTCATAACCAATGCACACATCCTAACCAACTGGATACCAGCCCAGATTCTAAAACTTCTATTGATCTGAAATAGTATTTTTTTCTTTTTGAGGCTGGTAAATACCACTGTAATACTAGGAAGATGTCAAGGATTATCTGGCAAAACCACTGTAACCTTAAGAAGGTAAACTTTGGAAGAAATAGAAAGATGAAGACTAGAGATAATGAAAACACAAATCTTCATCCATGATATTCACACTTTACATTGGTTTTTCAATCATTGTATAGTAACCAGTTTAGTAATCATTAAAAAGTATTTGTGTATATTATCTTCTACATCTTAGGTTCTTACAGCATTTAAAATATAGACATATCAAACTTGTAATAAACAGTAAAAAGTTTGTTAAATAAGTTTGCAATCAATGTTTAAATATTTAGGGAAACAATTTATTGAATTCATAAGTACTGTTTTATCAATTGTGAAGTAGTATACAAGTATTTAGAGGAATGTTTATTTTTAAGTTAATAAGATTTAAAAATCAATCTTTACACCTAATACAAATTGTACTGAATCTTTTTCTCCCAGGAGTCTTCTGGGCATTAACAAATCTATTAATAGCTTTCCCATTCTGAGACCCCATTAAAATAGTAGAAAGGGAATGATAGGGGACTTTCCTGGTGGCACAGTGGTTAAGACTCTGCACTCCCATTGCAGGGGGCCCAGGTTCAATCCCTGGTCAGGAAACTAAATCCCACATGCATGCCGCAACTAAGAGTTCACGTGCCGCAACTAAGTGTTCACATGCCACAACTAAGGAAACTGCATGCCACAACTAAGGAGCCTGCCTGCTGCAACTAAGACCCAGCGCAACCAAATAAAAAATACATATAGGGCTTCCCTGGTGGCGCAGTGGTTGAGAGTCCGCCTGCCAATGCAGGGGACACGGGTTCGTGCCCTGGTCCGGGAAGATCCCACATGCCATGGAGCAGCTAGGCCCATGAGCCATGGCCACTGAGCCTGCGCGTCTGGAGCCTGTGCTCCACAACGGGAGAGGCCACAACAGTGAGAGGCCCGCGTACCGCCAAAAAAATATATATATATATATTATATATATATAATATATATAATAAATAATAAAAATGATTTTTAAGCTTAAAAAAAAAGAAAGGGAATGATATGTTCACAGACTTCTTGAACACAGACAGATGGGCAAGTGGTGGGTGATGAGCAGAGAGAAAGAAGCTGAAGCCAAGGGGAACTAGACATCTATAGCAGAGGATGGGGGGTGGGGAGTAGAACAAAAACATGCTGATTGACAGCCAGTGCCCCACCCACCTAATGCCAGGAATTTAACCACCCACCTTCTGGTCCAAAACCTCAAAAAAGCACTGTAGAGTAATTAGAGAAAACATCTGTGGAGAATGAGGCTAGTTGGCAAGATTATCCAGGTTTTTTTTTTTTCTTTACTGGAGTATAATTGACTTACAATGTTGTGTTACTTTCTGCTGTACAACAAAGTGAATCAGCTATATGTATACATATTTCCCCATATGCCCTCCCTCTTAAGCCTCCCTCCCACCCTCCCTATCCCACCCCTGTAGGTCATCACAAAGCATCGAGCTGATCTCCCTGTGCTATGCAGCAGCTTCCCACTAGCCATCCATTTTACATTTGGTAGTATATATACGTCAATGCTACTCTCTCACTTCATCCCAGCTTCCCCTTCCCCTCCGTGCCCTCAAGTCCATTCTCTACATCTGCATCTTTATTCCTGCCCTGCCACTAGGTTCATCAGTACCATTTTTTTAGATTCCATATATGTGCATTAGCATATGGTATTTGTTTTTCTCTTTCTGACTTACTTCACTCTTATTATATGACAGACTCAGGGTCCATCCACCTCATTACATATAACTCAATTTCATTCCTTTTTATGGCTGAGTAATATTCCATTGCATATATGTGCCACATCTTCTTTATCCATTCATCTGTCGATGGACATTTAGGTTGCTTCTATGTCTATTGTAAATAGTGCTGCAATGAACATTGTTATCCAGGTTTTAAAAGAGGAAACAAAGGGGATCAGAATATTCCACTTTGACTTAAGGATTATTTTGAGCTAAAGTAACTGAGAAACAGCAGATATAGAAAAAGCTCTCTATTCTCTCCCTTTCTATATAAAAGCAGGGCATAAATTTCCATTCATCAAGGTAACACTTATTTCCCTTCACAAAAGTGTCCCAGTCTCTTCTCCCATAGCACGAAGAGGAAACTCATCACTGGGAATGGCACCAACTTGAATCTACATAAACAAACCTTACCAATATAACTCTTATCTTCCATTAGTTTCTCCCTTATATTTACCTTCTCACAATCTCCCCACTCTGGAAGCCCAAATCTCTTTTCTCTTTGTCTTGTCACATCTTCACAATTTATCACTCTTTGTTAAGATAGTAGATCAGCTCTCAGGTCTAACCACTCTTTTGGGGCTTTCACTTCTTTTCTATGAAGCCCCCCACTGTGTAAAAAATATTAATATCAAATAAAACTCATATGCCCTCTCTCCTGTATGTCTTGGTCTTTTGTCAATTTAATTTGCAGGCTGCCATGGACTGAACAAAAGAGGGTAGAGAAGCCACCGTGGAAATCAGTATGGTCGTTCCTTAAAAACCTAAAAATAGAACTACTATTACCCAGCAATCCCACTACTGGGCATATACCCAAAGAAAACCATGATTCAAAAAAATACATGCACCCCCAATATTCATAGCAGCACTATTTACAATAGCCAGGACATGGAAGCAACCTAAATGTCCATCAACAGAGGAATGGATAAAGAAGATGTGGTGCATCTATATAATGGAATATTATTCAACCATAAAAAGGAATGAAATTGGGTCATTTATAGAGACATGGATGGACCTAGAAAGTGTCATACGGAGTGAAGTAAGCCAGAAAGAGAAAAACAAATATCGTGTAATAATGCATACATGTGGAATCTAGAAAAATGGTATAGATGATCTTATCTGCAAAGCAGAAATGGAGACACAGATGTAGAGAACAAACATATGGATACCAAGGGGGAAAGGGCTGGTGTGGGAGTAATTGGGAGACTGGGATTGACACATATATATTATTGATACTATGTATAAAATAGACAACTGATGGGAACATACTGTATAGCACAGGGAACTCTACGTAATGCACTGTGATAACCTAAATAGGAGGGAAGTCCAAAAGGGAGGGGATATCTGTATGTGTACAGCTGATTCATTTTGTTGTGCAGTGGAGGCTAAAACAACATTGTAAACCAACCATACTCCAATAAAAATTTTAAAATATATATAGGAGAATGTATTTATGGACTTGTGGTAGGAATGGTCTCATTAATTACAGCATAAAGAAAGAACAAAAATCTATAAACTATTACATATTTAAAAAAATAAAGAGGGTAGAGAAAAAAAAATTTTCCCCTTCCTTGAGATGCAATAAAAGGGATATGACATGATTCAAAGAAATAAAGTATTAGGAGTTGGATTTTCAAGCATAAGGAGAAAAGCTGCCTCAGACAAGGAACATTCCCACCACCTCTGAAAGGTCTTCCAAATAGGCAACTGATCACCCCACCTTAGGGCCTATTAATCGGCTTCCTCTTTTCTTATCCATTATCTTCAAGAAGTATCAGTCAACATTAACAAATTTAGAATGAGAAGACCTACTCCCTCCCTGAGACTAAGAAGATGATGTGATGTGGAAAAGCCACACCACTGGACAGTAGCAGTGGAACAACCACATCATTGGACAGTGGCAGCGGAAAAGCCACACCATTGGACAGTGGCAGTGGAACAGCCACATCATTAGACAGTGGCAGTGGAAAAGCCACACCACTGGACAGTGGAATAGCCACATCATTGGACAGTGGCAGTGGAATAGCCACATCATTGGACAGTGGCAGCGGAAAAGCCACACCATTGGACAGTGGCAGTGGAATAGCCACATCATTGGACAGTGGCAGCGGAAAAGCCACACCATTGGACAGTGGCAGTGGAATAGCCATATCATTGGACAGTGGGAAAAGCCACACTATCGGACAGTGGCAGCAGAAAAGCCAAATCACTGGACAGTGGCAGCGGAAAAGCCACACCATTGGACAGTGGCAGCAGAACAGCCACATCACTGGACAGTGGCAGCGGAAAAGCCACACCATTGGACGGTGGCAGTGGAAAAGCCACACCAATGGACAGTGGCAGCAGAAAAGCCACACCACTGGACAATGGCAGCAGAAAAACCACATCATTGGACAGTAGCCACATCATTGCACAGTGGTAGAGCTGGGTTTTTGACTCCCAGTTCATTACTAGCGTAAGCACAGCAGTGAGGTAAGGGCTTCACATGGAATCCAGAAGCAGTAAAATCTTCCCCCCACCACCAAAAAAAATTCCTCCTACATATAAAATTCCAAACACACATAAGGAAAAATCTGATGTTGAATTTATAGTTCCTTCAACAAAATTCCACCAAATCCATTGAACCAAAGAAATGTTTCCTTCACTTGAAAAATAAAAATATAAGAGCTCTTAGCATATTGTTCATGGCCATGAAGCCACTGCTGCTTGAACAGATGAGATTCACAGACATTCATATACTTGAGTAGAGAGAAACATAATTTGTCATTAAAAAAAAAGTATACAGAAAAGAGAAAGGTTAGCAGTACTCTTTTTCCTTTTTCTTTTCCTTTTTTTTTTCACTTGCAATGAATCAAAGACTTGAATAACAATGATTCTCAATCACAATCCACAAAGCATCAAGCCTGGTGTGTCAGAAGGAACCTTGATTATTAAAACTGGCCTAGAATGAACTGCAGCTCTTCCATAGACCTCAGAGAACTCCATTCTCTTCCAGTCCTTGGTTTTCACATCTGAAAATTGAGGGAATTGAATAACCCAGATAATCCTAAAAGTTTCTTTCTTAGTTCTTCCCATTTCTAATATTCTATATCATTATATCATTAGTCCTCATTTTTTAAGTTTATCCACTTATTCCTGTAAGCATGACCACTAACTTGCAAAAATGCACTTTTAACTGAAGTGTAGAACAGCTAGAACTGAGATCTCTTTTCCAGTAGAACACAAACTATGAGTATTTGGCCTTCCTAATGGAATAAGGAACCAGGTTGGGCTAGCCAAAAGCCGTGAAAATATCATAATCCAAAACAATGTGAAAGTTAGTACGAAGAAGAGACATTTAGAAGCTTATGAAAAATCTGCGAGTAAGCCCCCAAACAACATTTCTGGATACATAGTCGAGTTTATGAATGGAGAACTATGCCCCAAATTTGGAATAGAACCCGGGCTGGAAATCAACTTGATTCAACAAATTTTATTAAGTTTCTAGATTGTGCAAATCTCTGTGCTCAAAGCTAAGGAGGATGCTAAAAGGGTTCAACTTGGTCCCCATCCCTGTGTTCATAGTACAATAGAGTTTAGTCATTAAGAGCATGAGTTTTGCATTCCTTCCTGACTTCACCTCCTACTAGTCTTGTGAGTTTAGCCAAGTAACTTAATCTTTCTAAACCTCCATTTCCTCATCTGTAAAATGGAGGTGATAATAACAGAGGATAATGCACCTCAAGCACTTGGCAGTGTCTCAGGCACAGTGAATTATCAATAAATATGAATTTATATGTTATATAGATTATAAATGTTATAAATAGTGGGCAAGGCAAAAATCAAACAGGTAATATAATCAAAGGCAAGATGGAGTAAGCATTATAGTAAAGGTACAAGCAAACTGTCAGGGGAGCACAGAGGCAGGAGAAACAAAGCCAACAGTTTACAGTAAGGATGCTCAAAACAACATGCAAAAGGGAAAGAAAGTAGAGAAGGATAAAGTTCAGACTTCTTTTTTTTCCTGAGACCCAAGATCAAACCTCAAGTTATTTCAACATTTGCAAAATAAAACCTCTCTAGCATCATAAAAGTCTTAAAATTCATAACTGGCAAAGGAGTTTGGGTGATGTGATGACCACAGGACACTGAGGCAGACTCTGGTGCTTTTCAGGGTCAGGAGGCTAACTTGCCAAGCAATTAATGAATATAATGAATAAGATGTATCAGGTTAAAATCAGAGAACACAGTAGTCCATGGGAGCCCAAGAGAATGAAAAATATCCTTCACTCCCATCTTCTGCTTGGTGTGTTTGTTCCTATATGTAACTCAATTCAGCCAGAGTGATATAAGATCTGTTCTGATCCAATTTTCCAAGCAATAAATAACTACTAAAATAGCTAACACCTTATGAAGCAGCTATAATGGATAGTCCCATTTTACAGATATGGTAAGTAAAGCACAGAGAGGGCATGCAACAAAGGTCATATAACAAGTCTTATAACCAAGGGGACCTTGTCCAATAGTTCACCATCCTAGTGCCTAGAGGAGTGATGAGCACATAGTGGATACTGTACAGATGTGTTGATTGAATGAGCTGAGAAACCTGGGATTTGCACTCAGCACTGTGGGGCTCACCCACTACACTCATTGCCTTTCTTGTTAATAATGGGTAGTCATGTGTCTCAGTGATTGCTCACTTGGGAATCTATACACCCTAAGGTTTTGTCAAAGGTCAATGTTCATTATTAATTTTCTCAAAAGCTAACACTTAGTGAGCACTTACCAAGTCCCAGGTACCTAGCTAAGTACTTTGCATAGTAATTCCTTCAATCTTCATATTGAAACCAAGCAGGGCCCTGTGGGGCTCCTGGGCACAAAAGCCTTTCTGTGTCCCCATTTCTTGTTTGTAGGAAACAGGTTTTATTCAGCCTCCATGACCTTCCCTGAGTTCCAAAGGGCAGGTTCAAACAGTTGCTAATCATGGAAGGGAAGGGATGCAGAGACAAGGGGGGAGCTGCCAAGAAATAATAGTGCAGCTTTGGGGCGGAGTCCTGGTTCTTCCTCAAGGGATACACATAGCAATATTTTGGAGTTCTTCTGCAGAACTAAAGCCCCCACTAAATGGAAGATGCTAACTATTTGATGAAGCATTCTTCATTCCAGAGAGAAAGTCACAGTTCGATACCATCTGACCCAGATGATCTCTGGATTGAAGGAATGAGGGCCCTGCACACACCCTGATCCTTATCAGAAACCCCACCCCTTGACTATAAGACTCCTCACAAACCGCCCTCCCCCACACACACCGGGTTGGGACACACAGTTTTCAGAGCATTAGCCGGCTGTGGCCCACTTTGCCTGGCAAAGAAATAAAGCTATTCTTTTCTTTTTTAAATTTATTTATTTATTTTTGTCTGCGTTGGGTCTTCATTGCTGCACACAGGCTTTCTGTAGTTGCAGAGAGCAGGGGCTACTCTTCGTTGCAGTGCGCAGGCTTCTCACTGCAGTGGCTTCTCTTGTTGCGGAGCACAGCCTCTAGGCACGCGGGCTTCAGTAGTTGTGGCATGCAGGCTCTAGAGCGCAGGTTCAGTAGTTGTGACTCACAAGCTTAGTTGCTCCGTGGCATGTGGGATCTTCCAGGACCAGGGCTCAAACCCACGTCCCCTGCGTTGGCAGGCGGATTCTTAACCACTGCGCCACCAGGGAAGTCCGGCAGGTGGATTCTCAACCACTGTGTCACCTAGGAAGTCCAAGCTATGTTTTTTCTACTTCACCCAAAACACTGTCTCCAAGATTTAATTTGGTGCCAGTGCACAGAGGCCGGGTTTTGGCATCAATATCCACCCCTTGATTACTATCATTATTTCCAATTTCAAGATGGGAAACTGAGACACAGAGGGATTAAGAAAAGTGGCAGAGCCAGTATTCAAACCCAGGTGGTGGGATACTGAAAAAGGAGGGGAGGGGGCAGGGCACAACCTTTAAAAGAATGAGATAGCCATAGGACATGACAAAAACTGTTTAGAACCAACTAGGTCCAAGATGGCAGAAAACATGACTTCCAGTGGACCTTGCGCCTCATTATACACTCATTGTAATACACTAGCATCTAAATGACACACCCACCAGCGCCTTGACAGTTCTGAGGCTGACCATAAAACGCCAAAAAGTGGGCAGTGGCCTAATTCCTGGAAATTCCTGCAACTTCCACAAAACGGTTGGAATAATCCTCCCACTCATTAGCCTATGAAATTACCCAGCCCATAAAAACTAACCACGCCATATTTCCAGGTCTCTCACGTGAGATGGCCCACACTGTATCTGCAGCATGTGTTTCTCTCTAAATAAATCCACTTCTTACCCAACACTTTGTCTCTCACTGAATTCTTTCTGTGAGGACACATCAACAACCTGAGCTTCAGGGCTCCCATGGTGGCGCAGTGGTTAAGAATCCACCTGCCAATGCAGGGGATTCGGGTTCAAGCCCTGCTCTGGGAAGATCCCACATGCCACGAAGCAACTGAGCCCATGTGCCACAACTACTGAGCCTGTGCTCTAGAGCCCGCGAGCCACAACTACTGAAGCCCACGTGCCTAGAGCCTGTGGTCCTTAACAAGAGAAGCCACTGCAATGAGAAGCCCACGCACCTCAACGAAGAGTAGCCCCCACTCACCACAACTAGAGAAAGCCTGCACGCAGCAACGAAGACCCAACGCAGCCAAAAATAAATAAATTAAATTAAAAAATTAAATAAAAAAGAACCTGAGCTTCATTAAGTCCTGAGACCAGTTGTGTGATCTCAATTAAAAGACTATGGGTTCAAGTCCCAATCTGAGTTGCACGGTTTTAATACCAGAGTCCACTCTGATAAGCACCTCAGCACATGTTACACTTCCTTCACAGTTTCACCATGGGCATCAATCAAGTTGACTTTCCATCCCCAACTGGAGAAGTAACAGTGTGTCTTCTCTGCTCTTAGAATAACTCTTGTTGTTGAGTTCCCAAGCAGTGACTTCGGGGGGGAAGCTATGCAGACCCCAACCGTAAAACTAGATTCCAGTACGAGGAAGAAAATGGAGCCAATGGTGAGTGATGAATGGGGGGGATACTGGATGTGAGAGGAACAGCGTATGAGAGACAGCAACTGCCTTCTCATCTTTTACCTGCCTCCTCTCCTTGTACTCACCCCGCTACATTTTAATGAAAGGCTGATTTGGGCCATGATTTAGTGGGTTTCTTAAACATGTGTCTTGCAGAGATGTGCCTGTAAGACTTCACTTCTCCTGACCTTGTAAGTTCAAAGGCAGAGTCAGGCTCCTCCCTGCAGCACTGTAGGCAGTTGCCTAGGAGATGGGATTTCAGTGGGTGGGAAAGGCTCTTTCCTGGGAAAAAGGGGAGGGGGGACACCAATCCTTCCTGCTCTGTGAAGCCAGAAACTCTTCGAAGAGGGGAAAAATAACTTTTATTCCACAATGACAGATGGGGCTTACATGCAAAAAATGCATGAGAGATGAAATATAGTGATTTCAACTCACATTAAAGAGGAAAGAGCTATTATCGAAGCATTTCCTGAGAGGCCTTGTGAATAGAAGACATGAGACAGGGAGGAATGGGGTTCCTATGGAAGAGGAAAAGGGGAGGAAGCCACCCCCTTTCACAAATGAGGCCCCAAGCACCCTCCCGGCCTCACCTTCAAGACTCCACGCCTTGCCTCTGTGTATTATCGGGAGGGTTCCCTGCCCGGACTTTCCCGTCTTATTATGCAATTTCCTCCTGCTCAACCTCCAAGACCCTATGTGAATGGGTCTTTGTATATTTTCCCTCACCTTTCCACATGGCTCCTGCATTCCTACCCCCATTGCACTTTGTATATCCTTTGATCATCTTATTGATGTTGAATTTTAAAAGGAAAAGGAGAAGAAGAGGGGAAGGAAAGAGAGGAGGAGAAAGGCACCATTTACTTTAGTTCACGTGGGAAGTATTGTGAAGAGGTAGGTAACATTATTTCCAAATTACCTATGAATAAACAGCCTTAGAGATGCTAAGTAACTTGTCAAGGTCACATATACAGAGCAGAGCCAAGACTCCACCCTGGTGGCCATCTAATACAATCTGGCTTTAAGCTCTATTCCTTATCAGATTTTATCATCCACTGCTTTTATGGTCATCTTCCCTGGTAGACCATGAACTCCTTCCTTGAAGCAGGAATTCTGTTATATTTGTTGCTTCATTTCCCACTGTGTCCAGAACAGTGCATGGCTCACACTAGGTAAAAGTTTGCTGAAAGGAGAGAGAATAAAAAGAGGAAGAGAGGAAAGAAGCAAGGAATAAAAGTGATTTGATGAACAAAGAGATGGCAAGTGGTGGGGGGATATCTTAGTGCTTCCACCCAGTGAATCCACACATAGGTCCTGGAGCTGTGTTACAAGCTCTGCAAAGACGAACACAGTCAGGCACAGGCTCTAAACTGCAAACACAGTGGCAGGATCACATTAACATTAAACAGTGTCGGTACAGATTATACCTTCTATCTGCTACAAACACAACACTTTGAAGGATATTATCTAGTAGTCAGGGCAATCTTGTTCTAAAGGGAATGCTATTTTTTAACACTGAGCCAGACCCATTCAATGTGCTTAGGGCAATGATTTCCAATTGCTTTGCAATTCTGAGAGCAGACCCCCATCTTTAACAGCAGTGTACGGCAAGCACCTTATCGTTATTGCTTTTGCCAATGACCAACATAAAGTCAGCTCGCTGCAAGATTTCAAATGATGCTGAAATGTATAACTTACACAGTTTAAGTTCCACTGCCTCTCTCCCAGCTTCCACTCCATCCCTCCCTTGGAGAAAACCACAAAGAACCACTGACACACTAATAAATATATATTCCTTTACACAGAGGGGATACTACACTATGTACAGTCCTACAACCAGCTTTTCTCAATTAACCAGTTCTGGACATATTCCCATGTCTGTTCAAAATCTTTTTCATTCTTGTTAGTATCTGCATCATACTTCACTGTGGAGATATACCTTTATTTAACCATTCTCCTACTGATAAGTATTACAACTGGTTCCATTATTTTCTATTAAAAACAAGGCTGTAATAAAGATCTCTCTAGAAATGTACATGGGGATGTAGAGGACATAGATACGATTATATATATCTGCATATACATATAGATGGTATAGATATATACCTTTGAATCATATGCAAATAATCTGCAGTATATATTTCTGGGGTGAGACTTCTGGGTCAATAGGCATGCATAACTAGTTTGAATGGATATGACAAATTATCCTCAAAGAAACTGTATTAATATATACTCCCATCATGTACTACACATGATGAAAAGAACACCTTGGGGAGTGTGATCCAGGCAAAAAACTTCTTTCCTAGGAGCTTTGGTTTCTAATTTGGTCTAGATTTCAAATCTATGTGGAGAGGGTGGTAAGTGTTAGAAAACCAATTTAGAAATCCTTCCTTTGAGATCATAACCCTAGGATTCTAGAAGAATTCAGGTGAATCCCAAAGGTGCCTCACCTGCCACCCCCCTCCATGTTTAGAAGGGGTAGAAAATATTCTCCATTCCCACTTCACCCATTCCTCAATCCCACACACAGCCTTGCTAACATGGGTGCATCAAACCCTAGGGCTCCAACCTCAGATGCCTGCAGTGGCTAGAAAACGAGTGCACGAACAGAGGAGGCCAGGGTAACCCGAGTAGAGTGGATCCAAAATCCCTACTGTTAAGTTGCATCACAGGCTTTAGCATTTGGTTATCACATTTTTATGCCAAGTGGCCAAGGAGAAACTAACTTACTAGACAGAAAGAACATGTGTAAGAGTTGTGCATTATTTCGGCCACAGGTAAAACCTATCAGTCAGGTTTCCCCTGCTTGGCATTAGCATAAACTGTCTGGCGCCTCTGCCCCTGGCACTGGAAACCTGAAACCATTTCACTTGCCGCATCTCTTAGTCCTCCCCAGCATCTCCATCATTTTCCCAAGCTCATTTTTAACTCTGATGCTGAAGAGAAAAAAACTTCATTCATGTAGGTGATAAATGAACACCTGACTTTGAAAGAGGGGTAATTAGTGCACATTATCACTTGAGCTAATGAGATCAGAGTGATGCTGTCCTCGCACAACACGCCTAATCAGGAATTTAAATTAAGAAGTCCCACTCTCTGTGATTAAGGAGATATTCACTGAAACATTGCACTCCTAATTCCTTTGTATTTCCATTCACCAACTCAGTATCAAATGTTTTATGACACTGAAAATATGCTCAGTTTAAAAGGAACAGATGCCCAAATCTCCTTGTGCTCCTTTAGACAGACAACTCTGATTTTTCTTTATCTGGGGTGTTATCAGTCAGGATTACACACAGACACAGAGACACACAAGTGATAACTGGATTTGGCTGAAATTGTTTGTAAGCTATATAAACAGAGCTTTAACAAAAATCCCACCACCATGGGGGAAAAGAAAGGGGTTCGACTTCCGAAGGAGTGGAAAAGGATACGTCTGAATTCTACTACCATAAAGAACTCCTTATTTTATTTGGACAATAATTCTGGCAGGGAATAAATTACCTTTGAATAATCTAACAAAACTTTCATGAACTCCTACTCTAGGTCTGATCCTCTTCCAGACACTGTTGCTTGGAGGCAGTGCAATCTGACAGAGATCAGCTTCTGCAGAGGCGTTTAACTGTCTCAGCCACTACGTACAAAAAGACCTTCCACAATTCTGCAGCCTGTGGAAGGAAAACCACATTCACAGAAAGATAGACAAGATGAAAAGGCAGAGGACTTTGTACCAGATGAAGGAACAATATAAAACCCCAGAAAAACAACTAAATGAAGTGGAGATAGGCAACCTTCCAGAAAAAGAATTCAGAATAATGATAATGAAGATGATCCAGGACCTCAGAAAAAGAATGGAGGCAAAGATCGAGAAGATGCAAGAAGTGTTTAACAAAGACCTAGAAGAATTAAAGAATTAACACCAAAGAATTAAAGAGGAAACAAACAAAGATGAACAATACAATAACTGAAATGAAAAATACACTAGAAGGAATCAATAGCAGAATAACTGAGGCAGAGAATGGATAGGTGACCTGGAAGACAGAATGGTGGAATTCACTGCTGCAGAAGAGAATAAAGAAAAAGGAATGAAAAGAAATGAAGACAGCCTAAGAGAGCTCTGGGACAAAATTAAATGCAACAACATTCACATTATAGGGGTCCCAGAAGGAGAAGAGAGAGAGAAAGGACCCGAGAAAATATCTGAAGAGATTATAGTCAAAAACTTCCCTAACATGGGAAAGGAAAAAGCCACCCAAGTCCAGGAGGCACAGAGAGTTCCAGGCAGGATAAACCCAAGGAGAAACATGCCGAGACACACAGTAATCAAATTAACGAAAATTAAAGACAAAGAAAAATTATTGAAAGCAACAAGGGAAAAATGACAAATAACATATAAGGGAACTCCCATAAGCTTAACAGCTGATTTCTCAGCAGAAACTCTACAAGCCAGAAGGTAGTGGCATGATATATTTAAAGTGATGAAAAGGAAGACCCTACAACCAAGATTACTCTACCCAGCAAGGATCTCATTCAGAATCAATGGAGAAATCACAAGCTTTACAGACAAGCAAAAGCTAAGAGAATTCAGCACCACCAAACCAGCTCTACAACAAATGCTAAAGGAACTTCTCTAAATGGGAAACACAAGAGAAGAAAAGGACCCACAAAGACAAACCCACAACAATTAAGAAAATGGTAACAGGAACATACATATTGATAATTACCTTAAACATGAATGAATTAAATGTTCCAACCAGAAGACACAGGCTCACTGAATGGATACAAAAACAAGACCCGTACATATGCTGTCTACAGAGACCCACTTCAGACCTAGGGACACACAGACTGAAAGTGAGGGAATGGAAAAAGATATTCCATGCAAATGGAAATCAAAAGAAAGCTGGAGTAGCAATTCTCATATCAGATAAAATAGACTTTAAAATAAAGAATGTTACAAGAGACAAGGAAAGACAGTACATAATGATCAAGGGATCAATCCAAGAAGAAGATATAACAATTATAAATATATATGCACCCAACATAGGAGCACCTCAATATATAAGGAAACTGCTAACAGCTCTAAAAGAGGAAGTCAACAGTAACACAATAATAGTGGGGGACTTTAACACCTCACTTACACCAATGGACAGATCATCCAAACAGAAAATTAATAAGGAAACACAAGCTTTAAATGACACAATAGACCAGATAGATTTAATTGATATTTATAGGACATTCCATCCAAAAACAGCAGATTACACTTTCTCCTCAAGTGTGCACAGTTCTCCAGGATAGATCACATCTTGGGTCACAAATCAAGCCTCAGTAAATTTAAGAAAATTGAAATCATATCAAGCATCTTTTCCCACCACAACGTTATGAGACTAGAAATCAATTAAAGGGAAAAAAAACGTAAAAAACACAAACACATGGAGGCTAAACAATACATTACTAAATAACCAAGAGATCACTGAAGAAATCAAAGAGGAAATCAAAAAATACATAGAGACAAACGACAATGAAAACACGATGATCCAAAACCTATGGGATGCAGCAAAAGCAGTTCTAAGAGGGAAGTTTATAGCAATACAAGCCTACCTCAAGAAACAAGAAAAACCTCAAATAAACAATCTAACCTTACACCTAAAGGAACTAGAGAAAGAAAATAGAAACAAAATCCAAAGTTAGTAGAAGAAAAGAAATCATAAAGATCAGAGCAGAAATAAATGAAATAGAAACAAAGAAAACAGCAAAGATCAATAATACTAAAAGCTGCTTCTTTGAGAAGATAAACAAAATTGATAAACCATTAGCCAGACTCATCAAGAAAAAAGGGAGAAGACTCAAATCAATAAAATTAGAAATGAAAAGGGAGAAGTTACAATGGACACCACAGAAATACAAAGCAACATAAGGGACTGCTACAAGCAACTCTACGCCAATAAAATTGACAACCTGGAAGAATGGACAAATTCTTAGAAAGGTATAACCTTCTAAGACTGAACCAGGAAGAAATAGAAAATATGAACAGACCAATCACAAGTAATGAAATTGAAACTGTGATTAAAAATCTTCCAACAAACAAAAGCCCAGGACCAGATGGCTTCACAGGAGAATTCTACCAATCATTTGGAGAGAGTTAACACCTATCCTTCTCAAACTCTTCCAAAAAACTGCAGAGGAAGGAACACTCCCAAACTCACTCTATGAGGCCACCATCACCCTGATACCAAAACCAGACAAAGATACTACAAAAAAAGAAAAGAACAGACCAATATCACTGATGAATATAGATGCAAAACCCCTCAACATAATACTAGCAAACAGAATCCAACAACACATTAAAAGGATCATACACCAACATCAAGTGGGATTTATCCCAAGGATGCAAGGATTCTTCAGTATACGCAAATCAATCAATGTGACACACCATAGTAACACATTGAAGAATAAAAACCATAGGATCGGGACTTCCCTGGTGGCACAGTGGTTAAGAATATGCCTGCTAATGCAGGGGACACGGGTTTGAGCCCTGGTTCGGGAAGATCCCACATGACACATAGCAACTAAGCCCATGCACCACAACTACTGAGCCTGCACTGCAGTGCACATGAGCCACAACTACTGAGCCCACATGCCACAACTACTGAAGCCCACATACCTAGAGCCCATGCTCCACAACAAGAGAAGCCAATAAGAAGCCCACACACCACAATGAGTAGCCCTCACTTGCCACAACTAGAGAAAACCTGCACAGGAACAAAGACCCAACACAGCCAAATATAAATAAATTTATTAAAAAAACAAACATATGATCATCTCAATAGATGCAGAAAAAGCTTTTGACAAAATTCAACACCCATTTATGATAAAAACTCTCCAGAAAGTGGGCATAGAGGGAACCTACCTCAACATAATAAAGGCCATAAATGACAAACCCACAGCCAACATCATTCTCAATGGTGAAAAACTGAAAGCATTTCCTCTAAGATCAGGAACAAGACAAGGATGTCCACTCTCACCACTATTATTCAACATAGTTTTGGAAGTCCTAGTCACAGCAATCAGAGAAGAAAAAGAAATAAAAGGAATACAAATTGGAAAAGAAGAAGTAAAACTGTCACTGTTTGCAGATGACATGATGCTATACATAGAGAATCCTAAAGATGCTACCAGAAAACTACTAGAGCTAATCAATGAATCTGGTAAAGTAGCAGGATACAAAATTAATACACAGAAATCTCTTGTATTTCTATACACTAATGATGAAAAATCTGAAAGAGAAATTAAGGAAACCCTCCCATTTACCATGACAACCAAAAGAATAAAATACCTAGGAATAAAACTACCTAAGGAGACAGAAGATCTATATGCAGAAAACTGTAAGACAATGATGAAAGAAATCAAAGATGACACAAACAGATGGAGAGATATACTGTGTTCTCGGACTGGAAGAATCAATATGGTGAAAATGATTATACTACCTAAAGCAATCTACAGACTCAATGCAATCCCTATCAAATTACCAGTGGCATTTTTACAGAACTAGAGCAAAAAATCTTAAAATTTGTATGGAGACACAAAAGTTCCCGAATAGCCAAAGGAGTATTGAGGGAAAAAAACGGAGCTGGAGGAATCAGACTCCCTGACTTCAGACTATATTACAAAGCTACAGTCATCAAGACAATATAGCACTGGCACAAAAACAGAAATATAGATCAATGGAACAGGATGAAAGTCCAGAGATAAACCCACACATTTATGGTCAACTAATCTATGACAAAGGAGGCAAGGATATACAATGGAGAAAAGACAGTCTCTTCAATAAGTGGTGCCGGGAAAACTGGACAGCTACATGTAAAAGAATGAAATTAGAACACTCCCTAACACCATACACAAAAATAAACTCAAAATGGATTAAAGACCTAAGTGTAAGGCCAGACACTATAAAACTCTTAAAGGAAGACACAGGAAGAACACTCTTTGACATACATCACAGCAAGATCTTTTTTGATCCACCTCCTAGAGTAATGGAAATAAAAACAAAAATAAACAAATGGGACCTAATGAAACTTAAAAGCTTTTGCAAAGAAAAGGATACTACAATCAAGATGAAAAGACAACCCTCAGAATGGGAGAAAATATTTGCAAATGAATCAATAGACAAAGGATTAATCTCCAAAATATATAAACAGCTCATGCAGCTCAATACTAAAAAAACAAACAACCCAATCCAAAAATGGGCAGAAGAGCTAAACAGACATTTCTCCAAAGAAGACATACAGATGGCCAAGAAGCACATGAAAAGCTGCTCAACATCACTAATTAGTAGAGAAATGCAAATCAAAACTACAATGAGGTATCATCTCACACCAGTTAGAATGAACATCATCAGAAAATCTACAAACAACAAATGTTGGAGAGGGTGTGGAGAAAAGGGAACCCTCTTGCACTGTTGGTGGGAATGTAACTTGATACAGTCACTATGGAGAACAGTATGGAGGTTCCTTAAAAAACTAAAAATAGAATTATCATATGACCCAGAAATCCCACTACTGGGCATATACCCAGAGAAAACCATAATTCAAAAAGACACATGCACCTTAATGTTCATTGCAGCACTATTTACAATAGCCAGGATATGGAAGCAACCTAAATGCCCATCGACAGATGAATGGATAAAGAAGATGTGGTACATATATACAATGGAATATTAGTCAGCCATAAAAAGGAACGAAATTGGGTCATTTGTAGAGACGTGGATGAATCTAGAGACTGTCATACACAGTGAAGTAAGTCAGAAAGAGAAAAACAAATATCGTATATTAACGCATATATGTGGAGCCTAGGAACATGGTACAGATGAACCAGTTTGCAGGGCAGAAATAGAGACACAGATGTAGAGAACAAATGTATGGACACCAAGGGTGGAAAGTGGTGGTGGGGTTGGTGGTTGTGGGATGAATTGGGAGATTGGGATTGACACGTATGCACTAATATGTATAAAATGGATAACTAATAGGAACCTGCTGTATAAAAAATAAATAAAATTAAAAACAAAAAAAGACCTTCCACAAGACCTTCCACTTAAAGACTCTAAGCCTAAATTTCATCTCTTGTAGATTGTGTTAAAATTAACAACGTCTCTTCATTAACAGGCACCATCAAGAGAGTGAAAAGACAAGCCACAAATGTGGAGAAGCTATTTGCAATCGACATAACGACAACAACAAAAATCAAGTATACAAAATATATAAAGATATCCTGAAAACAACAGGAAAACATAAAAAAAACAAATTTAAAAATGGCCAAAAGTCTTGAACAGGCACTTTACAAAAAGAAAATCCAAATGGCAAATAAATACACAAAAAGATGCTCATTCTTGTTAGAAATTGGAGAAATGCAAACCACTGAAATGCAAACCAAATGAAATCCTGAGATACTAATTCACAATTCAGAATGGGAGGGGGAAAAAAGTCTAGGAATACCAAGTGGTCACAAGAATGTAGAACAATGGAATATTTATGCACTGCTAATGGAAGTGGATTATTATAATCACTTTAAGAAATTATTTGGCATAAGAAGGAGGAGATATGGGGATATGTGTATACGTATAGCTGATTCACTTTCTTATAAAGCAGAAACTAACACACCATTGTAAAGCAATTATACTCCAATAAAGACATTAAAAAAAGAAAAGAAATTATTTGGCGTTAAACTTGAACTGTTGAACTGTTTAGTAACAAGCTTGAAAATGGGCATACTCCATGACCCAGCAATTTCCAAGTTTCTACTTCAGGTACTTGCTCTTAAAAAAGTCTTGCAAATGTACACCAGCATTCAATATATATTTATAGCAGCACTGGTTATAGTAATGAAAAAATCAGGAAACAACCTAAATGTCTATCAACTATAGAGCTGATCGTTTGTGATCTACTCACAATGTGAAGACCTATAGAATGGGGAAAAGGAGTTAAAGTTACAACACGAATGAGCCTCAAGAGCATGGCGTGAAACAACGAAAGCAAACTGTACAACAATTCATATAGTATGATTCCATTTACATAAAATCTTAAAACATGCCAAATTAAATCCCGTGTCAAGCCCAACAGTTTGACTTCAGAGCTTATCACTCAAACACAAGCCTGTTATCTTCAGCGGAGAGCAGGGCCAGTAGGAGCAGAACAAAGGGATACAGAAGCGGCTACAGGTAAGGATCCATCCATGAATCACCTTGACCTCATGAAAGGACACTGCAGAGGTGACTATGGAGGGAATTCAAGTGCATAAGGAGGCTGAGGGAAGAGACACCAGCAGCCCACGTCTCTACAAGTCATGCCTGGTAGGTCGGCTTCAAGGAGTTTTTGCTGCTGCTATGAAAAGATATCTTAATACCTGGAGCCCATTAACCAGAGCTGAAGCCAGCAGGCTCTTGCAGGCCAGCCTAAATTGTGCCTTCAGAGGACAGCCAGCTAAAAGGTGTTAGCTGGTGCTCACTCCTTAAGTGCCATGTTAACACTGGGCTGCAGTCAGGATTCCCCTTTGCATCTGGGCATGAGAGTCCCTCTTTCTCTTTTCTAAGGAGGAAAAATGGAGAATAAATAAGCAGACATGCAGCACCAGCAATGATGTAGACAGGAACTCACACAGGATCACACCTAATCCACACTGCAGCCCAGTGCAGCAGTTAAGATCATCCCCATTTACCAGTGAAGACATCAGTCCTCAGAGAAGTTAAATAGCTTGTTTATGACCACCCAGCTAGAAAGTGCCTGGACTTCCCTGGTGCTGCAGTGGTTAAGAATCTGCCTGCCAATGCAGGGGACATGGTTTCGAGCCCTGGTCCAGGAAGATCCCACATGCTGTGGAGCAACTAAGCCCATGAGCCACAACTACTAACCTGCATTCTAGAGCCCACGAGCCACAACTACTGAGCCCATGTGCCACAACTACTGAAGCCCACACTCCTAGAGCCCATGCTCCACAGCAAGAGAAGCCACTGCAATGAGAAGCCCGTGCACCGCAACAAAGAGTAGCCCCCACTCACCACAACTAGAGAAAGCCCATGCACAGCAACAAAGACCCAACGTGGCCAAAATAATTAATTAGTTAATTAATTTTTGAAAAAAGAAAGCAAGTGCCTAGTCTGGCATTCAAACCTAAGTCTACCAGCGTTAAAGCCTCATAATCATTATTTTAGGTATCAAAACTACCTCCTGGCAGCCCAAAGCTGGAGGCCATTTTAAACAACAAGGATGGATGGTAGAGTGGTATGAAGACAATGTAGAGAAGTATAAAGTGTCAGAAGTTACATCTACTATTGGAAAAAATGGCTCCTGGCTACTGGAAAACCAGTATCCCCCAAACACCCCAGTTGGAAGGGAAGAAACACACACTTAAGAGATTTTTATTATGGGAAAGATTTCTGAGAGGAGGCGAGGGAAAACCCAGAACTGAAAAAAGAAGAAAAATGTAATAAAAATTATGGGTCTCAGAAAATTCTCATCCTAAACCTTGTTGAGACCAGAAGTCATTAATCTCTCTATTTAGATCAGGGTCATGGTACCAGCACTGGGCTTTCTGCCCCAAATCCCTCAAAGTAAATTCAAGCTCCTCAGCTCACTCCCATTCCTTCATCCTGGAGAAGTTAATAAATTAGGGATCAGAGGCCATTTCTGTCTCCCTGCTCACCCAGTTAATGATAATCTGCTGGGGATGAACAATGTTCAGGCTGATGCCAGTGGAATGCTAAGGGAATTGCCATTAATTCCTCAGAAACCAACTCTCCTTTGATGGGTTCCACTGTAGAAAGCCCCTGCACTTATCTCAGCCAAACAAAGCTGTAATGGGATCCAAAGCCTTTAGAAAAGGCTGTCTTTGCCTCATATTGGGCACTGTGGGTATGACCAGTCACAGCAACGAGGGGTCTCCCTGGAGTAGGAAAGCAGGGGGTGTTGGGGGTTGCTCCCTGCCTACCTCATGCCCCAGTACCAAAGCTCACCCAACATCTCACTCATTTTCATGACCAGCTAGCCTCTCCACAGCCTTTACCCCAAACGCCACTCATTGTATCATTTATGGAGTTTGCACTCCGGGCCAGATGCTATGGGGCATTGGGTAGTGGTTAGGAGTACTACTTTTGGGGTGAGACTGCCCTGATTAGAAAGCGGGTTCTGCCTTTTACCACCTGTGTGGTCTCGAACAAGTTGTTTAACTCCTTTGATTCTCAGTTTCCTTATCTATAAGATAGTTACAGGCTTCCCAGGTGGTGCAGTGGTTGAGAGTCCGCCTGCCGATGCAGGGGACACGGGTTCGTGCCCCGGTCTGGGAAGATCCCACATGCCGTGGAGTGGCTGGGCCCGTGAGCCATGGTCACTGAGCCTGTGCGTCTGGAGCCTGTGCTCCGCAACGGGAGAGACCACAGCAGTGAGACGCCCGCGTACCACGAAAAAAAAGAAAAAAGATAGTTACGATAATAATAACCCTATGAACAGAAGGATTACAGGACTAAAGCCCCTACAGCAACATATGGTACAAAGAATGGACATTAACAGCTTTGATTATATCATTCTAATTACCTTATTTGAGCTGGTAAGTGGGTATTATTAATCCCAATTTACACCTGAAGAAACCAAGACTCAGAGGGAAGGCCATTTATTTTACCCAAGGACATAGCTCATTATTGGAAGAGCCAGGATTCACATCTACTTCAAGATGGTGTCAAGACTAGGATGTCTCTTCTCCGAACTTGTCTCTGGTGCTTCTCTCAGATTTACTTCCAGTCATTCTTCTAAGGAAGGAGCCTTTTCAGAGGAAAAAGCCTGCATTTCAAGACTGTTCTGATACCTCCCACAAGGAAGGAAGCCTCTCTCCAAGAGGTTCCGCCCTGAATCAGAACAGAGTAGGAGTTCTCCCACAAGCCCGGAGGAGCAAGCCGTGGGGCTGCACATCACCCAAGAGCTGGATCACTGCCTGGCAATAGGCAGCTCTCCTGCACCCCAGCTACTGCCACCCACCCCTAGCGCAGGCTCAGACCATCGCATGCACCACGCCGGAACAGCTCGAGGAAGCAGACTCCCTCAGCACAGCTTGGACCCCAATATCAGAAAGGTGTGGTAAGACCCAGAGATTATGAAAATCTAGTTTGGAAGATATAGGAACTTTGAGGAAAAAATTAAAAGTCTGAAAGATAGCTGTTATCCTTCAGATGATTTCCATATAAGCCCAGTTTCTCCATTGGGATATATACCCTTAGGACAGTTTGGGTTAATAGGGAGGCAACCTGGTACTTCATAAATGGTCAACTATCAGTTCACCTGTCAGGTGTCATTCTTGTAGGAAGTAGCTCTGGCATCCCTGATTCCACAAGTTTGGAAGGAAATCATTATCTTGTTAATATCAACTTCAAAGGCCAGAAATGGCCCCCAAAAGATACCAGTTTCCTTTCATAATCTTTACGTGTGCAGATCATACATTTATGGTAAGTGTTCCAAATACCCCTCTAGTCTCCAACGTTTGTAAGCTCCTTTCTCTTGCAGAAGAGGCTAAGCTTCTTCACATCTCGCCAGGGACCTTTATCAGCAGTAAGAAGCAGCAGCATCCTAACACAAAGCTCATCTAAGAGGAAGCTGAGCAAATCACAACCAGCACAAGGGAAGAATTCTACCCTCTGCATGTAATCTCTTTAGCTTATCTCTTAAGAGCCACTTTAAGGCATTCCCTTGGCGGTCCAGTGGTTAGGACTCCGTGCTTTCACTGCCAAGGGCCTGGGTTCAATCCTTGGTCGGGGAACTAAGATCCCACAAGCTGCTAAGATCCCTACAAGCTGCACAGGCTGCCAAAAAAAGAAAGAGAACAACAACAACAAAAAGACCCACTTTAAGTTCCACCTTTTCCAGAAAGCCTTCCTAATGACCAAAGGCATAACTCCAGCCAAAGAAGGCCATAAAAACTCTTAGAAACATTTTCAGTTGGCCCCTAATTCTTTATCGTTCTATTCTATGATGATAATAATTCAGTCCATTGTTTTATCATCACTGAATGCTCACAAATACATTTATCATGTTCTTGAGTTCATTGTTGGACTTTTTTTTTTTTTTTTTTTTTTTTGCAGTACACGGGCCTCTCACTGTTGTGGCCCCTCCCATTGCAGAGCACAGGCTCCGGGCTCCGGACGCACAGGCTCAGCAGCCATGGCTCACGGGCCCAGCCGCTCCACGGCATGTGGGATCCTCCCGGACCGGGGCACGAACTCATGTCCCCTGCATCGGCAGGCGGACTCTCAACCACTGCGCCACCAGGGAAGCCCTCATTGTTGGACTTTTATGTGTATCTTTTCTCTTTAAATTGATTGTAAGCTCACTGAGGAAAAGGGACCAATTTTCTTGCTTATTTGTACTCCCTATTACCTACTATGACTCATGGTACAAAATTGCAGTTTAGGGAGTATGGGTCACTTGAAGGTGACACCATTTGTGTTTGTGTCTTGCCAAACTTGTGGTAGCTTCATCAGCTTTTATCTGTCCTGTTATGAGTCAAGAAAAAGTAATGGAGCCACAGTTATCTAGGCTGGAACTTCTGAGGGGAAGAATGAAGAGGTCCCAGTCTTCTTCCCCTGATAAGCCAGGAGGCCCCTCTTCCTAGGAAGTCACTTTTATTTGTGCGTGACCGAAGAAAGAGGAAACAGGGAGGGCTGTGTCTGGCAGGCACTGGTTTAGGTGAACCAGAATAGAGTTTAAAGGGCTCTTGAGCTTTCTACGTTGACTAGTTCAGTTAGGTCATAAAGTTCTGTGGCTTTTAGTCACTCAATACGTTTTTCTCTCCAGCTACTGTATCTTGCACAGACCCAGCTGCTCCTGCCACCCATCATCTCCCACCCCAAGCAACAGGCCTGGCCAATCATGGCTTGCTTTGATTGGTTCAGGGATGAGCACATGGTCTGAGCAGAGCCAATCAGAGTCCCTTTCTAAGGTTAATAGATATCCATTAAAAAAGATAAGTTCTCTTTCTGTGTGGGGTTCCTGTGTGTGGGACCATGCCCACCAGGGTCTGTTAGCAACCATCTTCCAAGGCTATATGGAATAATCCAGTCTGTGGTATGACAGAATGAACTCACAAACATAGGGGCGTAAAGACAAGAGGACAAAGGAAAAAGACAGCTTCCCTAACACCATTTGAGCCAAAGAACCCAGCCATGCCTGAATCCACCTTCTACCCCTGGCCTTCGCAGTTTCTGGAGCAAATTCATTCTCTTTTCACTTATACCAGTATAATGTGGGTTTCTGTCACTTGCACAGACAGAATCCTGATAAATACAAGAGTGACCTAGCAGGAACAGAAAGTGTACTCTATGAGGGAATGGGCCACATCTGTCTTGTTATGGCCATACCCCTAGTGTCCAGCTTGATAATTATTTGGTAAAGGAACGAATACATCTCTGGAAACATAAACACCTCAGCAGGAAATGGTCCAGCAGCAAAGAGGCAAGAGGCAAGAGCCTCAGCAAGCATTTGAGTAATCACCATTTGCTCTTGGAGGAAGAGTACCATTCCTTGTCTTTATTCTAGTCTACTGTATGAGATTTACAAGAGGACACCTGACAATTTATTGGTTAAATACTTCCTAACCTGACTCTTTTCCTTGGTGATATACTCCAGTTTTCACCTATGTATTGTAATTAGAATGCTTTTTATGTTTCAGTGGAGTTTGTCTCCGAGACTTTTTGGGTTCTTTCTTCATATATCTATCTTCTTCAGCCCACTGCAGACCCTCACTAAAGTGCAAAGAAGGTCGCTGGTAGGATGTTCGTTAGATGTTTTAAAATAACTTCCATTCCCCAAAGTAGAATCCTTCAGCAGTGGTAACTTAGCAACATGATAAAACACCTCCACAAGCAAAAAGAAGCAGGAAAAATTTGGTCTTTTGTCATACTTATTTACTTGCAACAAGCGTGTCACTTACTGATAAGCAAAACAAACAGAATTGCTACCATACGTATGTTTTCTCTGTCGGCGTTGAAAGAGATGTTTGTGTACAAACAGGGAGCCAACACAAATGGAGTCTATAGCAAATCTGCAATATTTCTAAACCTCTCAGTTAATTGTTCAATCCCACTACGTCCATATGACATACTGGAGACTTAAAGAAAAAGTATTTGGAATACATTTTAAAGTATGGTCTTTTTCCTGTGCATTGGCAGGGAGGTATGGAATACTAAAGCAAAATGTTCATGTGTATTCTGGGCACCAGTATATCTGTAGATACCAATCAAGTGCTTGGAATTAGGGGGAAAAAAAACATGCTGAGGATATTACCCCTGTTCCCTGTTTTTATAGGTCTGCATTCAAGGTTAGTAAATGGTCTCCCTTAATGAGAGAGACACTGGGTCATTAGTGGTACCATGGGGAAGCATGGCAGAAAGTCAGAACTAACACTGTGAAGAGGTCCCCATGATAAGGAGAGTCTGTGCAACAACAGTATTTGTGCCTTCTGAGTTTCACAGGGCCCCCCCCTTTTTTTAAGCGTAGTTGATTTACAATGTTGTATTAGTTTCAGGTGTGTAGCAAAGTGATTCAGTTACACATATTTTTTTTCCAGATTATTTTCTATTTATAGTTTATTACGAGATACTGAATAGAGTTCCCTGCACTACACAGTAGGTCCCTGTTGTTTATCTATTTTATATATAGTAGTGTGTGTCTGTTAATCCCAAATTCCCAATTTATCCCTATCCCTCTTCCCCTTGGTAACTATAAGTTTGTTTTCTATGTCTCACAGGCCTTTTTTGTGGGGGGGGTCCCACCTCATGTCATGCAGGATCCTAGTTCCCAGACCAGGGACCAAACTTTTGCTCCCTGCAATGGAAGCACGGAGTCCTAACCACTGGACCACCAGGGAATTCCTCACAGGCCTTTTTGATATTGCTCCACGGTGACCATGATTATCAGCCAATGAGATGACAAATGCCATCCCAACATCTGCTCAACATCAGGTCACGTTAATAAGACAACTCCAAAATATCCCAGAGTGATCTTATTTATGAGAAGGTTAGTCTGTACCACTCTATTGCTTTAAAATTTTCAAGGAACCCCAACCTCCTACAAGAAAAAGGCCACATTTCCCAACATGGAACACAGGGCTGTTGGTGATCTGGGACCTCTACACTCAGCCTCATCTCATACCCATAGAGACTCATGCTTTTCTCGCCAAAAGCACAGACTTCTCAGCATTTCTACTCATTTCCCAATGATTCTTTGCTCCAGTGCCTTTGCTCATTCTCTTCCCCTCTGTTTGACCTCCACAGACCACTTCAATAGTCCGAATCATACCCATTCCATCCAGGAATCCTTCCCTAACCCCTCTTTTCCACCCCTCATGTCCACAGGCTAGGTAAGGGCTCCTTCTGGTGTTTCCAAATGCCCTGTACCTGCTGCCCTCATTGCATTCACCACAGGTCATTATCATTTTCTGTTTATTAGTCAGCTCCCTCCACTAGACAAAGACCTCCTTCTGGACCAGACTGTGTTCTCAGGCAATTCTGGATCACCAATGCCTAGCACAGAAATTGGCACCTAGGAGGCACCCAAAGAACATTTCTTGAATAATGAATAAATTAGCTTCTATTTTTTCCCAAAGTAAATCATAATTCCTCTTAAAGCACACCCACGAGCACACACATAACCTTGCACATACATATATACACACATACAGCCACACACATACACACACCCATTATGACAACTTTTGAAAAGAGAGGAAAGGAATTATAAAACAATAAAATGTCAGCATTCGAAAGTACCTTCTTAAAGTCTAACCTTTTTCTGTACGTGAATACTTTATCAACCCAGTCGTGTTCAACTTTCACATCTCCAGTGACTGACAGGGAACACGCCACACCCAGAAGCAACCTTTTCTATTCTTGGGCTATTCTGAGTGTTGGCGAGTTCCTGCTCATGATGAGCTGCAACTTGCTTGACTATAACTTCCACCAACTCGCTGGTCCTAGCTCTGATCCCTAGAGCTACAGAGAGTAAGTCTAATCTTTCCCATGTGGCAACCCTTCAAATATTTAAAGAAGCAAAGGCTTCCCTTCTCCAGGGTACACACCATACATTCCTTAAACAGATGCCCAGACACTTGGGGCCTGAGTCCCTCTCACAGCTCTGGTCCTTCTTTCTGGACATGGTTCAGAATCAACCCTTGGGATCCTCTGTTAAAGACTTCGAACATGCATATTGGTATGAGATGTAAAATTACATTCTTAAACTTTATTGAACATTAAAATCACCTGGGGAATTTGTTTTAAATGCTCTGTGGGGGGTCCCCACCCACAGAGATTCCGATTCTCCACGGGTATGCATTGGGACCCAGGAATCTTTATTTTCACAAGCTGTTCAATGCATTCAGCCTTGCAAGGTCCACAGACCACTCTTCAAGAAACAAAGACATCACTAATCTCAGTTTTCTCTCTTGCAGACAGGGGTTCAGTCTGTCTTCTTCTCAGATCACACGGTGGGTTGAGACCTAACTCCTAAACTGGTGACAAAATACTGTCTAAATATTGAACGCACATTAATAATGATGGAAAGGGAATCAAGCATTCACTAAGCTTTCAATATGAGCAAAAGAGGTAGCAGATGGTGTCCCTACATCAGAGGCTGAGTTAGAAAGGTTGGGGAAGGGAGGTGGGAGAGCAGATTTCAAGCGCTTCATCCTTCCCAATGGCAGTCTTTCAAGCATCATAATGGTACGTGATCTGCTCTCTGTATTTTATGAATGTGTCACGGGAAGCCTTTTCCATTCCATAAATACTTGTATTAGTAAATCAAATAAGCTGGAGAAGCACTTAGGCATGATGCCAGGAGAAAATTCATGCCGGCATTCCTTCACTTCATTAATGTTCTTAGTAAATCATTAATGGACACTACTGATGAATTTTACTTAAAGAGAGTCTTTCTATCAAAGCAATGGAGAATGAGCTACAAAGAGTAAGGCCTCATACAGAAATTTCCAGGGAGAGAAGGGAGTCTCAAAAGATGCTAAAAACCCAGGCTCCAGAATAAAACAGTACTGAGTTTGAATCCTTAGCCCTTCCAATTACTAATATATTACCTTGAGCAAGTTACTTAAGTAACGTTCAGAGCTACATCTTCCCATGGTTCCAGTATCATGGGGTTGTTAAAACAATTAAATGAAAATACAATGCAAGGTCTCAACTAGGGACCTTGGTATTATTTAATTCCACATTTGTACACGTATGTGGCTTATTTCTTCATTTCTTATTTCTTCTATATTCATAAAACACTGCACGAAATCCGTAGTCAAACTACCTCCTCCATTTCACCGATGAAGACACTAAGGCAAAGGTTTGGTCAATTGCCATGGAAACAAAATTCAGGTCATTCAGCCATGAGTCCAAAGCTCTGTTTCCCATCAGCCTCCCTCTCACAATGTTGCCCTGGCATCAGGAGAGCCAGAGGGGCTTCTGAGAGCAAATTGGCCTGATGCCCACCCTGGGGAAGCTAATACAACACAAGGAGAAAAGCTACAGATCTAGATTCCATTCTTCCCCATGCACTCAGTTATTCCTTCATTTGTTCATTTCACAATCACAAGTATTTATGGAGCCCCTTTTCTGGGCCAGGTACTGGGCCAGGACCTGGGAAGAGTGGAGAGTAAAGCACATTGGATGGCTTTTGTTCTCACTTTATTTAGGTCTCTGCTCAAATGTCACCCTATCCAAGAAGCTCCCCCGACCTATCACCCTACCCAACAGAGCAGCCTATACCCCTGTCACAGCCTCAACCTTGCCTATTTTCCTCCATTCCCTCACATACTATGTTTCGTTTATTTTCTTCCCCGTCCCCTGCTATAATGTAAGCTCAATGAAGGTAGGACTTTCTCTAGCTTGTTCACTTTTATATCCCCAGTCCCAAGAGTGGTGCCTGGCCCACAGTACACACTCAATGAAGAATCTGCTGGCTAAATAAACAGAGGGGGAAATCTTGGTGGGGGTAGGTGGGGAGAGGAAGTAAACCAATACATGGTTGTAAATTGTGAAGTGCTAGGAAGGAAATCCACTGGGGTTGACTAGGGAATGATGGGCAGGGAGCCTCTTGGTTGCTGGACAGATGGTGATGGAGATCCTCCCTGAGGGGGTGATAATCCAAGGGTCGATGAGCAGCCCATGTGCAGACAAGGAGGGAACTCTACCCTTAGCCCTCAGGTGACCTTAGGCCTGTCACTGCCCTTTCCAAGCAGCAGCCAAATCAGTATTCAACAATCAGAAGCAATTCTCCCCTGTCAGACCCCTCCCAGAACTTAGCATGCTGAAGATGCTGAGGGCCGGAATAGCATTAGGGGCCTAGCTGGGATGTGATACTTAAACAAAAGGCCTTCATAAAATCCACTGCACGCACCACTGAAATTATAACAGAAAGAGGATTTAAGCCTGGGCTTTCCACCTGGGGAGCTGCACAGTTCTGCAATATTTTGGTTATGCTCTAATTAGTTGTTAGCATACGGTGCAGGTGTCAGGTAATCTGTGCTTATTAGAAAGAAATCTGCAAGTAGCAACCAGCATAAAGGCATATGAGGAGGCCCCAGGCACCCCTCCTCTTGGAAGAAATCCAGCATCCCCTGTGCCACATGCAGGTGGGACGTGGAGGTAGAACTCAAAGGACTGTGGCATGTTCGGGACTCAGGTGGGAGATACGGATTTGACCACCAGCTGCACAACTGAGATTAGTTTCCAAACCAGCAGGGGCAGTGGAGCATCTATGGGAAGGACTGCATTTACACTCTCCATAGGGTGTACTGCGAGGGGAAATACTTCCTATGTCTCCCATTGAATATACGTCTATGTATAACTGAATCACTCTGCTGTACAACTGAAACTAAACACAACATTGTAAATTAACTATACTCCATTTCTTAAAAAGGATTTCAAAGGAAAAAAAAAAAGAAAAAGAAAAACAATGTGGCATAAAGGCATCACCTCACCCTCATACTAGAAAAAGAAAGCAGGCAGAGGAGGAAAAGCAGCTCATATGGGTCAGAGGTAACCACACAGATGGTCTGACACCTTCTACCACCAGCCGTCCTCTGCACCTTACCTGAAATGAAAACACCATTCCTGCAGTCTGAACCACAGCAGCCCAGGTTCTGACAGTACTCACATCCATAGATTAAAATCACTGTGCTCTAAATTGAAGAACAAGAATTATTTCCCCATTCTGGTCCGTGGTGACCAAGTGGCTCAGACCTGTCATTTCAACTCTGGACTTTAACAGCCAAAGTACAGAACATTCTGGAGAGATTATAATTTTACACAAGAGAATCCACCTTAAGCCATCAGCATTCTACCTGGAATTCATTTATTAGATTAGCTTTCAAAGAGACAGGATGCTGAATGAATGGAACCAAGAGTGGGTAAGTTTTCATGAAAATAAAAGTTAGAAAAAGGACTACTATATCGCCCACTGCTGGGGAAAGCTAGCCTAAGATATGGGGGTTCTTCTGAGACTGCCCTGAGCTGTCATGGCAGAACAACACTGGAAACCCAGAGATGATGGTCTCAGAGAGGAAGGCACAAATCAGAAAAATAACACCTTCTTCAGAGTTTTGCCAAGAGCACTTCCTGCTCTCCAACCTCACTCTGACTCTCAGTCTTTCCACCGGCAAAATGGGCATAATACCATCTTCCTCTTGAAGCTGAATAAAGATTAAGTGAAGTAGCACTTGTCAAGAACCTAGCAGAGAAAGAAGGCTTCTGCTGGCAAAGGTGACTTGAGGAAGAGGGATATATGAACACAGACACAGAGAGAAGGCCTTGTGAAGATTAAGGCGGAAATTGGACTGATCCATCTACAAGCCAAAGAACATCAAGGATTGCCAGCAGCCACCAGAAACAAGGAGGTCTTGTGAGAGAGCACGGCCCTGCCAATACCTTGATTTCAGACTCATCCCCTCCAGAACTATTTGCTTGAAATTTGACGTTTACAATCATGCTCCAATTTGGGCCCCTTCAAATAAAAGAGAAAGGAGTCAAGAGGAGGGAACTGGAAGAAAGCTTTGGAGTGAAATACAGTGGATTTAGAGACTTGTGATTGGCGCTGCTCTGGGCACAACAGTTACAGCCACGAACAAGACAGAAGTCTCGGAGATCATATTCTTGTGGATGGATGAAAAAGTGAGACTTCCGGGGAAGATGGAGGAAGAGTAAGACGCAGAGATCACCTTCCTCCCCACAGATACACCAGAAATACATCTACACGTGGAACAACTCCTACAGAACACCTACTGAACGCTGGCAGAAGACCTCAGACCTCCCAAAAGGCAAGAAACTCCCCACATACCTGGACAGGGCAAAGCGCAGAGATTCCCGCACAGAGGATCGGTGCCGACCGGCACTCACCAGCCCGAGAGGCTTCTCTGCTCGCCTGCCGGGGCGGGCGGGGGCTGGGAGCTGAGGCTCCGGCTTCGGTCGGAGCGCAGGGAGAGGACTGGGGTTGGCGGCGTGAACATAGCCTGAAGGGGGTTAGTGTGCCACGGCTAGCCGGGAGGGAGTCCGGGGTAAAAGTCTGGACCTGCCGAAGAGGCAAGAGACTTTTTCTTCCCTCTTTGTTTCCTGGTGCACGAGGAGAGGGGATTAAGAGCGCTGCTTAAAGGGGCTTCAAGGCGGGCGCGAGCCGCGGTTAAAAGCGCGGACCCCAGAGACGGGCGTGGGACACTGGGGCTGCTGCTGCCGCCGCCAAGAGGCCTGTGTGCGAGCGCAGGTCACTGTCCACGCCCCCTTTCCGGGGAGCCTGTGCAGCCCGCCACTGCCGGGGTCCCGAGAGCCAGGGACAACTTACCCAGGAGAACGCACGGCGCGCCTCGGGCTGCTGCAACGTCACGCCGCCCTCTGCCGCCGCAGGCTCGCCCCGCCTCCGTACCCCTCCCTCCCCCCAGCCTGACTGAGCCAGAGTCCCTGAAGCGGCTCCTTTAACCCAGTCCTGTCTGAGCGAAGAACAGATGCCCTCCAGCAACGTACACGCAGAGGCGGGGCCAAATCCAAAGCTGAGACCCGGGAGCTGTGAGAACAAAGAAGAAAAAGGGAAATCTCTCCCAGCACCCTCAGAAGCGGCGGATTAAAGCTCCACAATCAACTTGATGTACCCTGCATCTGTGGAATACATGAATAGACAACGAATCATCCCAAGTTGAGGAGGTGGACTTGGAGAGCAAGATTTATGATTTTTTCCCCTTTTCCTCTTTTTGTGAGTGTGTATGTGTATGATTCTGTGTGAGATTTTGTCTGTACAGCTTTGCTTCCACCATTTGTCCTAGGGTTCTATCCATCCGTTTTTTTGTTTTTTTTTTAATTTTTTCCTTCAAAATTATTTTTTATTTTAATAACTTTATTTTATTTTATCCTACTTTATTTTACTTTATCTTGTTTCTTTCTTTCTTTCCTTCCTTCCCTCCTTTAGAAAACGAATCATCCTAAATTGAGGAGGTAGACTTTGAGAGCAAGATTTATGATTTTTTCCCCTTTTCCTCTTTTTGTGAGTGTGTATGTGTATGCTTCTGTGTGACATTTTGTCTGTATAGCTTTGCTTCCACCATTTGTCCCAGGGTTCTATCTGTCCATTTTTTTGTTTTTTTTTTCTTAATAATTATTTTCTATTTTAATAACTTCATTATATTTTATCATACTTTATTTTATTTGACTTTATCTTCTTTCTTTCTTTTTTTCCTTCCTTCCCTCCTTCCTCCCTCCCTCCCTCTTTCTTTCTTTCTTTCTTTCTACTTCTACTAATTCTTTCTTTCTACTTTTCCTCCCTTTTATTCCGAGCCGTGTGCATGAAAGGCTCTTGGTGTTGCAGCCAGGAGTCGGTGCTGTGCCTCTGAGGTGGGAGAGCCAACTTCAGGACACTGGTCCACAAGAGACCTCCTAGCTCCACATAATATCAAATGGTGAAAATCTCCCAGAGATCTCCATCTCAACACCAGCACCCAGCTTCACTCAATGACCAGCAAGCTACAGTGCTGGAAACCCTATGCCAAACAACTAGCAAGACAGGAACACAACCCCACCCATTACCAGAGAGGCTGCCTAAAATCATAATAAGTCCACAGACACCCCAAAACACACCACCAGACGTGGACCTGCCCACCAGAAAGACAAGATCCAGCCTCATCCACCAGAACACAGGCACTAGTCCCCTCCACCAGGAGGCCTACACAACCCACTGAGCCAACATTAGCCACTGGGGACAGACAACAAAAACAAAGGGAACTACGAACCTGCAGCCTGCAAAAAGGAGACCCCAAACACAGTAAGATAGGCAAAATGAGAAGACAGAGAAACACACAGCAGGTGAAGGAGCAAGATAAAAACCCACCAGACCTAACAAATGAAGAGGAAATAGGCAGTCTACCTGAAAAACAATTCAGAATAATGATAGTAAAGACGATCCAAAATCTTGGAAATAGAATAGACAAAATGCAAGAAACATTTAACAAGGACCTAGAAGAACTAAAGATGAAACAAGCAATGATGAACAACACAATAAATGAAATTTAAAATACTCTAGATGGGATCAATAGCAGAATAACTGAGGCAGAAGAACGGATAAGTGACGTGGAAGATAAAATAGTGGAAATAACTACCGAAGAGCAGAAGAAAGAAAAAAGAATGAAAAGGACTGAGGACAGTCTCAGAGACCTCTGGGACAACATTAAACGCACCAACATTCGAATTATAGGGGTTCCAGAAGAAGAAGAGAAAAAGAAAGGGACTGAGAAAATATTTGGAGAGATTATAGTTGAAAACTTCCCTATTATGGGAAAGGAAATAGTTAATCAAGTCCAGGAGGCACAGAGAGTCCCATACAGAATAAATCCAAGGAGAAATATGCCAAGACACATATTAATCAAACTGTCAAAAATTAAATACAAAGAAAACATATTAAAAGCAGCAAGGGAAAAACAACAAATAACACACAAGGGAATCCCCATAAGGTTAACAGCTGATCTTTCAACAGAAACTCTGCAAGCCAGAAGGGAGTGGCAGGACATATTTAAAGTGATGAAGGAGAAAAAACTGCAACCAAGATTACTCTACCCAGCAAGGATCTCATTCAGATTTGAGGGAGAAATTAAAACGTTTACAGACAAGCAAAAGCTGAGAGAGTTCAGCACCACCAAACCAGCTTTACAACAAATGCTAAAGGAACTTCTCTAGGCAAGAAACACAACAGAAAGAAAAGATCTACAATAACGAACCCAAAACAACTAAGAAAATGGGAATAGGAACATACGTATCGATAATTACCTTAAATGTAAATGGACTAAATGTTACCACCAAAAGACACAGATTGGCTGAATGGATATAAAAACAAGACCCATATATATGCTGTCTACAAGAGACCCACTTCAGACCTAGAGACACATACAGACTGAAAGTAAGGGGATGGAAAAAGATATTCCATGCAAATGGAAACCAAAAGAAAGCTGGAGTAGCAATTCTCATATCAGACAAAATAGACTTTAAAATAAAGACTACTAGAAGAGACAAAGAAGGACAGTACATAATGATCAAGGGATCGATCCAAGAAGATATAACAATTGTAAATATTATGCACCCAACATAGGAGCACCTCAATACATAAGGCAAATACTAACAGCCATAAAAGGGGAAATCGACAGTAACACATTCATAGTAGGGGACTTTAACACCCCACTTTCACCAATGGACAGATCATCCAAAATGAAAATAAATAAGGAAACACAAGCTTTAAATGATACATTAAATAAGATGGACTTAATTGATATTTATAGGACATTCCATCCAAACACAACAGAATACACATTTTTCTCAAATGCTCATGGAACATTCTCCAGGATAGATCGTATCTTGGGTCACAAATCAAGCCTTGGTAAATTTAAGAAAACTGAAATCGTATCAAGTGTCTTTTCCGACCACAACGCTATGAGACAAGATAACAATTACAGGAAAATATCTGTAAAAAATACAAACACAAGGAGGCTAAACAATATACTACTAAATAACCAAGAGATCACTGAAGAAATCAAAGAGGAAATCAAAGATACATAGAAACAAATGACAGTGAAAACACGATGACCCAAAACCTATGTCATGCAGCAAAACCAGTTCTAAGAGGGAAGTTTATAGCAATACATTCTACCTCAAGAAACAAGAAACATCTCAAATAAACAACCTAATCTTACACCTAAAGCAATTAGAGAAAGAAGAACCCAAAAAAACCCCGAAGTTAGCAGAAGAAATCATAAAGATTAGATCAGAAATAAATGAAAAACAATGAAGGAATGATAGCAAAGATCAATAAAACTAAAAGCTGGTTCTTTGAGAAGATAAATAAAATTGATAAACCATTAGCCAGACTCATCAAGAAAAAAGGGAGAAGACTCAAATCAATAGAATCAGAAATGAAAAAGGAGATGTAACAACTGACACTGCAAAAATACAAAGGATCAGGAGAGATTACTATAAGCAACTATATACCAATAACATGGACAACCTGGAAGAAATGAACAAATTCTTAGAAAAGCACAACCTTCTGAGACTGAACCAGGAAGAAATAGAAAATATAAACAGACCTATCACAAGCACTGAAATTGAAACTGTGATTAAAAATCTTCCAACAAACAAAAGCCCAGGACCAGATGGCTTCATAGGTGAATTCTATCAAACACTTAGAGAAAAGCTAGTACCTATCCTTCTCAAACTCTTCCAAAATATAGCAGAGGGAGGAACACTCCCAAACCCATCCTGTGACGCCACCATCACCCTGATACCAAAATCAGACAAAGATGTCACAAAGAAAGAAAACTACAGGCCAATATCACTGATGAACATAGATGCAAAAATCCTCAACAAAATAGTAGCAAACAAAATCCAGCAGCACATTAAAAGGATCATACACCATGATCAAGTGGGGTTTATCCCAGAGATGCAAGGATTCTTCAATATATGAGAATCAATCAATGTGATACACCATATTAACAAATTGAAGGAGAAAAACTGTATGATCATCTGAAGAGATGCAGAAAAAGCTTTAGACAATATTCAACACCCATTTATGATAAAAACCCTCCAGAAAGTAGGCATAGAGGGACCTTACCTCAATGTAATAAAGGCCATATATGACAAACCCACAGCCAACATCATCCTCAATGGTGAAAAACTGAAACCATTTCCTCTAAGATCAGGAACAAGACAAGGTTGCCCACTCTCACCATTATTATTCAACATAGTTTTGGGAATTTTAGCCACAGCAATCAGAGAAGAAAAATAAAAGGAATCCAAATTGGAAAACAAGAAGTGAAACTGTCACTGTTTGCATATGACATGATACTATACATAGAGAATCCTAAAGATGCTACCATATAACTATTAGAGCTAATCAACGAATTTGGTAAAGTAGCAGGATACAAAATTAATCCACAGAAATCTCTTGCATTTCTATACACTAGTGATGAAAAATCTGAAAGAGAAATTAAGGAAACACTCCCATTTACTACTGCAACAAAAAGAATAAAATAACTAGGAATAAACCTACCTAAGGAGACAAAAGACCTGTATGCAGAAAACTATAAGACACTGATGAAAGAAATTAAAGATGATACAAACAGATGGAGAGATATACCATGTTCTTGGATTGGAAGAATCAACAGTGTGAAAATGACTATACTACCCAAAGCAATCTACAGATTCAATGCAATCCTGATTAAACTACCACTGGCATTTTTCACAGAACTAGAACAAAAATTTTCACAATTCGTATGGAAACACAAAAGACCCCGAATAGCCAAAGCAACCTTGAGAACGAAAAACGGAGCTGGAGGAATCAGGCTCCCTGACTTCAGAGCATACTACAAAGCTACAGTAATCAAGACAGTATGGTACTGGCACAAAAACAGAAATATAGATCAATGGAACAGGATAGAAAGCCCAGAGATAAACCCACGCACATATGGTCACCTTATTTTTGATAAAGGAGGCAGGAATGTACAGTGGAGAAAGGACAGCCTCTTCAATAAGTGGTGCTGGGAAAACTGCACAGCTAAAACAATGAAACTAGAACACTGCCTGACACCATACACAAAAATAAACCCAAAATAGATTGAAGACCTAAATGTAAGGCCAGACACTATAAAACTCTTAGAGGAAAACATAGGCAGAACCCTCAATGACATAAATCACAGCAAGATTCTTTTTGACCCACCTCCTAGAGAAATGGAATAAAAACAAAGATAAACAAATGGGACCTAATGAAACTTAAAAGCTTTTGCACATCAAAGGAAACCATAAACAAGATGAAAAGACAACCCTCAGAATGGAAGAAATATTTGCAAATGCAGCAACTGACAAAGGATTAATCTCCAGAATATGCAAGCAGCTCATGCAGCTCAATGTCAAAAAAGTAAACAACCCAATCAAAAAATGGTCAGAAGACCTAAATAGACATTTCTTCAAAGAAGATATCAGATTGCCAGCAAACACATGAAAGGATGCTCAACATCACTAATCATTAGAGAAATACAAATCGAAACTATAATGAGGTATCACCTTACACCGGTCAGAATGGTCATCATCAAAAAAATCTACAAACAATAAATGCTGGAGAGGGTGTGGAGAAAAGGGAACCCTCTTGCAATGTTGGTGGGAATGTAAATTGGTACAGCCGCTATGGAGAACAGTATGGAGGTTCCTTAAAAAAACTGCAAATAGAGCTACCATACGACCCAGCAATCCCACTACTGCGCATATACCCAGAGAAAACCATCATTCAAAAAGAGTCATGTACCACAATGTTCATTGCAGCTCTATTTACAATAGCCAGGACATGGAAGCAACCTAAGAGTCCACTGACAGATGAATGGATAAAGAAGATGTGGCACATATATATAATGGAATATTACTCAGCCATAAAAAGAAACGAAATTGAGTTATTTGTAGTGAGGTGGATGGACCTAGAGACTGTCATACAGAGTGAAGTAAGTCAGAAAGAGAAAAACAAATACCGTATGCTAACACATATATATGGAATCTAAAAAATAAATAAATAAATGAAAAATGGTTGTGAAGAACCTAGGGGCAGGACAGGAATAAAGACGCAGACGTAGAGAATGGAGGACATGGGGAGGGGGAAGGGTAAGCTGGGACAAAGTGAGAGAGTGGCAGGGACATATATACACAACCAAATGTAAAATAGATAGCTAGGGGGAAGCAGCCGCATAGCACAGGGAGGTTATCTTGGTGCTTTGTGTCCACCTAGAGGGGTGGGATAGGGAGGGTGGGAGGGAGACCCAAGAGGGAGGAGATATGGGGATATATGTATACATACAGCTGATTCCGTTTGTTATACAGCAGAAACTAACACACCATTATAAAGCAATTATACTCCAATAAACATGTTAAAAAAAAAAAAAAAGAACCTAGCAGAGAGCTTGGTACATAGTAGGCATTCAGTAAGGAGTGACTGATTTTTTTTTTAATGTTACACAGAAAACAAACTTATGCTTATCAAAGGGGAAAGTGGATGGGGGAGAGATAAATCAGGAGTTTGGGATTAGCAGATACAAATTACTATATATAAAATAGATAAACAACAAGGTCCTACTATAGCACAGGGAACTACATTAAATATCTTGTAATAAACCATAATGGAAAAGAATATGAAAAAATATATGTGTATGTGTGTGTGTGTGTATATATATATATATATATATAAACTGAATCACTTTGCTGTACACCAGAAATTAACACAACATTGCAAATCAACTATTCTCCAATTTAAAAAATAAAATTAAAAAAAATGGTAATAAGACTGTGACAGAGTATGTGTGCAGAAAGAAACATGAACACTGAATAATGAAGACTAACTTTATATATTCTGCCTAAGAGTTGCAGGACAACTACTCTAAAATCATTACTCTGGAGAAGAGAGGCAGCTTCAAGATTGGTAGATGAGGCCTCCCCCACACTGAGTCAAAGTGTCTGTGGGCCTGAAGTAGACAAATGTTCCCACCTTATCAGTGGATTTCTTTTCTAATTAAAATGCATGAACTCCTGTAAGCTCCAGGTGCCCAGAGGAAGGAGGGCGTGATGGGAGGAGGTGAGCAGTGCGTCACAAAGAATCTTCTCCCTTGTTTAAAATCCAACAACAACAAAAAAGGTTATTGCTTAACAATATAAGTAAAGATCCTGAATGACCAAGCAGGGGAGATCTCTATGGAAACACAGAGACACCAAATTAAGAGGGAAGAAGACAGACAAGAATGGATGTCCCAGAGGTCTTCCCCAAGGTGGCAGTGCACTGTCTGGGGCTGGTGGTACCCAATTTCTACCTGTCTCAGCTGGCACTTTCCAAGTGATAGCCTGGTAGGGAGCCAAGGAGAAACGTCCATGAAAGGACCATAATAGTGATAGTTGACCCTTACTGTGTGCTTCCTTTGTGCCAGCACTTTGCATTCATCATCTCATTTATCTCTTACAAAATCTTGTAATTTGACACTATTATTATCCCCATTTCAGGGATGAGGAACCTGAGGCACCAGGAAGGTTACTTTGCCAGGCTTCATAACTAATAGATGGTGAAGATGGGATTCAAATCCTAGAAGCTCAATAATCATAATTAATATTCACTGGGCACTTACCAAATGCCAGACACTGTGCTAAATCCTTAACCACATCTTTTATTTTATTCCTTATGACAACCCTAGGTGGTGGCTACTGTCATGAGGCCCACCTTACAGATGAATAAACTGAGGTTCAGAAAAGTTAGGTGACTCACTCAAGGTTATCCAGCTAGTAAGTAGTGGAAATAGGATCCAAACCCAAAATCCAAATCCACCTTGTCAAAGACTGTGCTCTATACACCACACTGACCAAACTGCTGAGCATAAAGAGAATCCAGGGATATCATGTGCTCTGGAATGGGGCCCTAGAACTTGCATTTCTGACAAGTTCCCAGGAGATACAGATGCTGCTGGTCAGGGATCAGAGCTTTGAGAAAAATTGACCCAGGGAGAGTGGCCTGAAGGACGAATTCCTTCCCCAACTCCTCCTGAACGTTGAGTTAGATGTACTCTGAAAGGTATGCATCCCCTACTGAACCAGCATTACTCTGCACTGGAAAGGCACATTTCAAGTGTCTCTCTTCCCCCATGAGATGTAAGGCCTAAATTAAAGTCTAATATAATGTGCTGTCTTGAACCTGAAATAGGGAGGGCTCCAGACAGCTTAATCACAAGTCTCCCTCCCAATTCTGCTTCTACAGATAATGTCCCCCTTGATAAGACACAGTTCCTGCTTATCCCTGAGAAGCAGGTTTTGGTTCTTTGCCAGTGCATGGAATTAACAAGCGAATCACATCCTTCTGTGGGAACCAGGGGTCACCCCACCCCCTTGATACTATAGAGCTTGCCTCCTACAACTCCTGGTTGTCCACTCTGTTCCCAGTTGCGCCCCCCCCATGTGGCCTTGTGCAGTGTCCTCCTCCCCTCTGCTGTGAGTACACACGACTAACGAACCGCTGGCTGTCTCATCTGCCCAGTGTCAGGTGTCATGTATTCAGCTGTCCCCATGACCCTCAGATGAGGATCCTTCCCTCACCAACAAAGTGAAGAGGAGGGGACTTAGACACACTGGGTGATGAGCTCCATGAGAGGAGACACTCTTTCCATATTATCATTGTCCCCTCCACAGCCTGGCATGGGTCCAAGGCAATGAAAGACACATGGGACTGAATGCTTGAAAACCTCCTAACCCTCTGAAGCCCCCTTTCTTTTAGACAAATAGAGAAACTAAGTCTTGTGCATTAACATGACATGCCAGGCCTGCTTCCCGCCAGCCCCCAGCAGAGGACACGGACCTGCCCTTGCTGGTGAGCAGATCCATGGGGACAGATTCATCCATTCTGTGGGTCACCTGCCAGACCAAACATTCCTCAGCTCAGGGGCTCAGAGGCTGCAGGGAGCTGCCCTGGGCAATTTCAGGTCTCTTCCCCGTTCTGCCTGAGCAAATATGAGAAATTGGGCCCGATACACTAGGAAGAGCCACTCTTGGAAGCCCTGTTCAGGGCGCACAGACCTCGTGTGCATTCCAGTTGACCAGAAGCAGTACAGAGTTTGTTCTAAGAGGGCCAGCTGATTTACAAAAGCATCAGAATGGGAGTGCTTTGAATCAGAGGCACCTGACTATGTACCAGGGGTGATGCGGGGGAATTAGGGGTCCACTTGGCTCTTACAAAGCTCATGTCATAAAAGTAACACAACCATGACTTCCATGTCCTGTGTCCAGTTCTGCAGCAGGCTTGTCGTGTACCATACCTGCCATTTAATCCTCATGGGAGAGCTGAGAGCAGGGCACTTTTACTCCCATGTCATAGATGAGGACACTAAGGCCAAGAGGCCATGGAGCACAGTGGGTGGCAGAGCCAAGGTCTGAGCCCCAGATTTCGTGGCTCCAACGTCTCTGCTACTAATGTCCCCTCCACGTCCTGGGTGTGATGGAGAAGGAACAAAAATGACAGATGGGGCTTCCCTGGTGGCGCAGTGGTTGGGAGTCCGCCTGCCGATGCGGGGGACGCGGGTTCGTGTCCCGGTCCGGGAGGATCCCACATGCCGCGGAGCGGCTGGGCCCGTGGGCCGTGGCCGCTGGGCCTGCGCGTCCGGAGCCTGTGCTCCGTGACGGGAGAGGCCACAGCAGTGAGAGGCCCGCGTACCGCAAAAAAAAAAAAAAAAAAGACAGATGGCACAGTACCTGTCCTCTGAGAATTTACAGCCTACTTGGGGAAGAAAATACACACAGGGAAAAAGTACTTAAGAGCTCTTATAAAGCAACATACAAAGAGGTCTGGCCTGATAGCATCAAAGGTGGGCTGGAAGTCCCCTTTCCCACTCTGGAAATGCCACATAGCCTTATGCCAGATGACTTCTCTTGGGGAAAAAATAGGATGAAACTTAAAGGCTCATTTAAAATAGCATCAATAATAAGAGCAGCTAACATATAAGTTGAGTTTTTCCTATATATCCAACACTGCTAAGTGCTTACACAGAAAATTGAAGATCCATTTGGAATAATATTTTCTTTCATTTATCAACCACTCTGTTATATACCAGGCATTGTCCTAAAGGCTTTACCTATAAGATTTTATGTATGTTGTCAAAGTGGCTTTGAGATTATGGTAGTATTTGTTCCATTTTACAGATGAGAGAGCTGAGGCAGAGAGGTTAAGCCTGGATTTTCTTTTTTTTTTTTTAAGCCTGGATTTTCAAACTGAGGTTTGTGATCCCTAGTGTGTTGTGAAATTAATTTAGTAGGTAATGACAAGCATTGTTTTAAATTAACAGAAAGGGGAGGGGAGGGGGAAGGAAAAGAAATGGAACAGAAGGTATCAGAATGCAAACCATGTGGTATTATTTCATCATTTTTCTTTCAGTATGTGTGTTTGTGTGTGTACAATGAAAAGTATTGTAAAAGATGATTTTACATGAGGATGTTACAGTGAGATGATTGAAATGGGTCTCTGTGGAAGGTTTGAAAGCCACTGGGTTAAGTGACTTGCCTGAGGTCACACAGCTAGTGATTTGTGGAGCCAGGGTTCAACTCCACATACTCTATGTCACCAGAGCCCAAATTCTTGACCTCTAAACCATGCTGTCCCATAGAAATATGAAGTAAACCACATAGGTAATTTAAAATATTCTAACAGCCACATTTAAAAAGGGAAAAAGCCAAATTGAAAAATCAAAATTAATACATTTTAGGTACCCCAATATATCAAAAAAATAACATTTCAACGTGTAAGAAGTTGCTTTCAAAGTTAAATCAATCATTGAGGTTTGTTTCATTTTTGGTTTTGTTTTTTTAACTTTTTTGGTACTAACTCCAGGAACTCTGGCGCCTATCCTACATTTCCAGCACATCTCAGTTCAGGCTAGCCTCACTTCAAGTGCTCGGTAACCACACATGACTAGTGGCTACCCCTAGGAGACAGCACAGTGCTAAACTACACTACCTCCAACACCCCTCTGGACCCTGGGCCTACATTCTCAAATCTCACTGCAAAGGAGAATTTCCCATCATATTCTCTTACCCCTTTTACCTTCCTGTGGCCTCCTTCATGCAGTTTCCAGAACATCTAAACCCAAACCCCGCATCTGTGGCTATTTGTGTCTGCTCACCATGGCTCCTTTTAGATTTCACATCCTTGCTAGGTCTTAGGGGAGAAGAACTGGTGGGAAAGGGACCCTGCAGCCAAGATAAGCTGGAGCAGGGTGAGGACAAAGGTCCCGAACAAGAGGAACTTGTGCGGAGCAATGACCTGTGCGGACTGTGTGCAAAGCTGAAGATTCATTCAGTTTTACAGAGACACACTGGATCATTCACTCTCGGCCCTGACAGAAGTCAGCTGACCCCATTTCCCTGTCTTTGCCAAACTAAGCAGACTGTGGAATTGCAGAAGGACGGGCGTCTGGAGAGTCGTTAAAAGGCGAGGCAACAGCGATCCAGTGACTTCGGAGCCACCCATTAAATAATCTGATAAATACCACACATAAATATGTTATAACCACGGCTGGTAGGCTGGGAGCCCCAGGTAGCCATGACCTAGGGGTGCTCAGTGCTCCTGTGAGCTGAGGTCTCCACACAGACACAAGAGAAGGTGAGGCTCACTGCCCGGCAGCAGCCAGGCCCGGGAAGTTAGAGCAGACAGTCTCCTGCTTCCGGCTCCTGGCATCAACTCCTGGACCCCGCCTGCCCGGCCACTGAGGAAGAGTACTTTTCAGTCCATCGATTTGGTTTCCAAAGCACTGAGAGTGCTGAATGGGGGGGAAGACTTGTTGTTGGGAAAAGGAAAACAAAGAGAAAACCATCAGGCACTTTTCTCTGGATGACGTGGCAGCGCTCCTCAGCCTGGGGAATGAAACTTTAAGTCCGTGGGGTGTTTGTTCACGGCAGCGGAAGGGACCAAGAGCCCTTCCATCATTTACTGGCTTCTTATTAATTGAGGAACTGCCATGTTCCAGGCACCCCAGCTGGGTCCTGGGTACTCAGAAATGCACTGCCTGTCCACCTTACATCTGGGAGCTTGCGTGCCAGCCAACAGAGGAGAGTACAGAGAACACAGCATTGCAGGGGCGGTAGCAGAGGTATAAGCAAATTATGGTGGGGACCTGGAGAAAGGGCTCATTTCTGTGCCTGCTCCGGCCTCCTGCTCCTTGTTAGAGAAGCAGCCCTGCCCCCCACATCAGAGTCTGTCTCATAGCCTCAGCCCAGGAGGACAGCTGCCCGATGACCAAACCTATCCAAGTCCCTTCTCTCGGAACTTGGAACTAATACCAGATACTTTTTTAACTCTCTGGGGGCTACCTGGACAGAGAGGCTACGCAGGGCCACCAAAGAGTTATTCTCCCTCACATTCATGGAGAAGCAAAATTCAAGAGTCTATTCATAAGAGCTAGCAACCCAAATGGGGTGGAAACAACCCAAGTGTCCATCAGCTGATGAGTAAACAAAATGTGATATCTAATGGAATATCAGTCAGCCACGAAAAAGGAATGAAGTATGATACCTGGTACAACATGAGTGAGCCTTGAAAACATTATGCCAAGTGAAATAAGTCAGACACAAAAGCCATATACTGTATGAGTCCGTTTATATGAAATGCCCAGAATAGGTAAATCCAATAGAGACAGAAAGTAGATTAGTGGTTGCCTGGGGCTAGGGAGAGGCAGGAATAGGAAATGACTGCTTAGCAAGCATGGAATTTTTTTGAGGGGTTGGGGGATGATGAAAAAAACCGATATTGATGATGGTTGCACAACTCTGCAAATGTACTGGAAGCCACTGAATTATATACTTTAAAATCACTGAAATGGTGAATTTTATGTTTTTGAGAATTTTACCTCAGGAAAAAGAAATGTAATAGTCTATGTTACCCTTTGGAAAGGAACTTGTTCCAATATGTTTGTATCCTTCACAACTAAAAATCACTGACTCAAACTGAGGTGACCATGCTGAACAAACACACACAACTCTTAGATGCCAGGGTCTGGGCTCAACCTGTGTTCTGCTCGACTGCCAAATGAGCCCCTCCTCCCCATGCCCACACTTAACATGCAGGGGGAAAGGCTTTTGCATCTCTTCGACCGACAGCTGGCCGCTTCCCAGAACCTGCCGATAGGTGGTGAGCGTCCATCCAAGTATGTTTATTTGGGTCCTGTCAGCAGAAACAGGACTTTATTAAGAGGATGTTAGTGAGCCTCTTTGCTTCCCTGCTTTTGTGAGAATTCTTAATGACTCCAATGCGCAGGTGTCATTTTTCAGCAAAATCTAATATTTATGTTATTTCCAGGCAAAGAACATTTGAGGCTCTCGTAATATATCACTCTTCGTTTTGCTCCATGGCACAGGCTGGACAAATCACTCAGCCATTTGTCACGGCATCCCCTGTCACCCACATCCCAGGTGCGGGGTTAGGTACACCATTAGCAGAGGCAGGAGAAGGAGTGAGGTGCCAGGACAATAACCTGAGCCAACGCAGCAGAAACTTCCTGACCTAGTGTATCCTAGAATCTTGGATCTAGAAGAGACCTTGACATACTAAAAAGTCACAGAACTTTCGTGTTAAAAAGAAAACACAAAGCTTTGATTTCACTATAAAGTTGGAATATTCTATTTCTTTATAAGCCAGTCATTGTTGTGGTTACAGTTTAAAGAATAATATCAATAAACTTTCGGGAAGCAAAGATGGCACAGTGGATGCATTCCCTTCTTCCAAGTTGCTTACTTGAAAGGAGAAAAACTGCAAGTGCCAGTGTGTGACACATACTAGGTTCATATTTAACATGCATGACTTCGAGTAGTGGGCACTCGTCTTCCCTTACAGATGAAGAAACTGAAGCTCAGAAGGTTCTATCATCTGCATCAGGTCCACAAGTGAATATTAAATTAGTGAAAAAGGGAGGTTTGATCTCAATCGCCATATTCTAAACCACTATGTTTTAACAGAATGATTACATAATCTTGAATATTTTAGAGTCACATATTGAGTGCAAGACAGTGCCTTACAGCACTTTATAATTTTCAAAGATGTTTCACACTTAGAATGTCTTACAGGACAGAGGGTGAGAGTTGCAGCACTTCTGAGATCAGAGAGATGTTAAGGGTGGAGATTCCATAGACGGGGTAGGTTTTGAAGGTTAGGTTGTATTTTAATAATTAACAAGAAAATGAGGAGGACAACATGAGATGAGGAGAACAGCAAAGGAAAAAGTATGGGAGGGTGATAAATAGCTGGCTGGGGTGAGATCGGAATCCCTTAATTCCCAGTATGGAATGTAATCACTGATTAAGCATCACAAAGATACCTGCTTTGGGGTCCCTTCCTGATGGACAACCAATAACCACAACAATAATGGCACCAGCTAGCATCTGCTAAGCAATTTATAGAACAGCCGCTCACAATGCCAAGCACTACCGGTGACTACCGCCTTTGGTAACCAACCGCAGGCCCCCTCTGGGTAATTACATGCACACATTTTCAGGCCATATGGTTCTCTCCAAGCTGAAACCAACTTTAGCTCTCAGGTGAGCTATGCAACCCGGGCCTACAGCAACTGGAGCACAGTATGTGAATCGAGACTAGCCTCAGTACTGGTTCAGAGATGAACATGATGACCAGTCAGAACCAGTGGTATGACTTTCTCCCTGAAAGGATCTAAGGGCTGGAGCTACTCTTGCCATTTTGCTGAAGAGATGCAACTTTCTCATAATACCGTTGGAGTCCTGAATCTAGCCCTACTCCTGGACTTCCGTTTTGGTGAGTAATAAATTGCCTTTTCGCTTTGACTTTGGGTTAAGTTTTTGGTCACTTTCAACAGAAGAAGCCCTAATTAACATAAGCACATAAATGCAACGCATTGAACCTTCACAATAGTACCACGAGGTGAGCGTTATTAATGGAGATTGTTCCTCCCTTTTTTTTTTTTTTTTTTTTTTTTGCGGTACACGGGCCTCTCACTGTTGTGGCCTCTCCCGTTGCTGAGCACAGGCTCCGGACGCGCAGCCTCAGCGGCCATGGCTCACGGGCCCAGCCACTCCGTGGCATGTGGGATATTCCTGGACCAGGGCATGAACCCGTGTCCCCTGCATCGGCAGGCGGACTCTCAACCACTGCGCCACCAGGGAAGCCCTGTTCCTCCCTTTTTGAGATAAGGAATGGAGGCACTGAGAGGCCACGTCCCCTGGCAGGTGGCAGAGGCAGGATTTGAACCCAGACAGTGTGGTCTGAGAGTCGGCACCCCCCGCGCCACTGTACCAGCTGGCTGGCATCTAGCTCTGCTCTTACAGAACAGGACTCTCCACAAGCCGAAAATAAGTCTTTTCACTCAAAATAGTTCCTAAGTCTTAAAATACCTTAGAGAGTGTAAATTTTCTCAGGCTCCTTCAGGTTTGCAGTGATCCCTTTTTGGCTTCAGTTGTCTCCCTGAAAAGAATCATTTAAGCAATAGAAATGTCACTCCCCAGGTCATCCTTCAACTGCTGATACTTCACTTTCCCAAAAATTACAGATAAAAATAACAACGCACAGAAGCAAAGACTACATGGCTGCTAAAATGGAGAGGAGGGAAGGAAACGGGAGATGCTAACCAAATATTTTGTGTGTTGGCATGCAAGGAGTTTTGATCTTCACTTGGCAATTTTAGAAGTTTATTTCTTAATTAAAGGTGCTTCTGTCCACCAAAGTCTTGGACTGGTGGCATAGGGAGCTACAGCCGCGGCTTCCTACATGCTTTGGAAATTTAAGAAAAAAAATTAAATACATACCAGCTAAGAGGACAGCTCTGATGTACATACCTCATCTGGACAATATTCTCTCGTTGTTCAGTTTCCTAGCAATGTGCCAGAGGCTTGGGAACTCCTTGATAAAGGAAGAAGTAGCGATCTTGAAGTGAAAGCCAGGAGGCTGCAGCATGCTGTAACCGTGGTCTCAAAAAACGAAAAGACCTACTGGTGTTCCCAGGGAGCATCCAAGGCAACTCCAGCCATGAGTACTGCTGGATGTAATCAGTACAATATGGAGGCAAAGGGCTGGGAGCCGGGAGCAGGAGAGTGCAGTCTAGCTCAGACTCCCAATAACCTTGAGCCTCATGTGATTAATTATAAAATGACACATTAAGACTGCATTTTGGGCTTCCCCGGTGGCGCAGTGGTTGAGAGTCCGCCTGCCGATGCAGGGGACACGGGTTCGTGCCCTGGTCCGGGAAGATCCCACATGCCGCAGAGCAGCTGGGCCCGTGAGCCATGGCTGCTGAGCCTGCGCGTCCAGAGCCTGTGCTCCGCAACGGGAGAGGCCACAACAGTGAGAGGCCCGCGTAGCAAAAAAAAAAAAAAAAAAAAAAGACTGCATTTTTGGGGCTTCAGGCTTCCCTGGGGGCGCAGTGGTTGACAGTCCGCCTGCCGATGCAGGGGACACGGGTTCATGCCCCGGTCCAGGAAGATCCCACATGCCGCGGAGTGGCTGGGCCCGTGAGCCACGGCCGCTGAGCCTGTGCGTCGGAGCCTGTGCTCCACAACGGGAGAGGCCACAACAGTGAGAGGCCCGCGTACCGCAAAAAAAAAAAAAAAAAAAAAAAAAAAAAGACTGCATTTTTGTTGTTGTTGGATTCCATTAAACAGTAAAGTGGCTGTATAGCTTAGGGAATGAATGCCTGGGCTTTGGAATGAGTTGGATCCCCACCTCAACTCTCACAAGCCTCAGTTCTTGATCTGTAAAATGAAGGAAATACTAGCCTACTTCTTGGGGCTATTGCAAAGGTTAAATGATCAAATGCTCTTAGCACAGTTCCTCACTCAGCATGAAGAAGAAACAAACAAACCAACAAAATATTAACCATCCCTCTCTTATTAGCGCTGTTAGTAAAGCTTATGATTCTACAGAACTGCAAGAGTAACGATGCCCTTTCTACCAAAAACCATACCTGAATGCTTCTGGGCAAATGTTGGCAATATAAAGGTTTGGTCTTGAACAGCAGTAGGTTTTTGGTTTTGGTTTATTTTATGTTATCACTATTCTTACCAAAATGCAGAGATGAGAATGTATCTGAATAGTTCCAAGCAGATGTCGACAGTACAAAGACTTGGCCTCTATCTGACTAACGTGAAACTCTGAGTGCCAGTAGCAGGGCAGGTTAGACTGAAACTCCCACATGGCATCCAAGCCTGGCCACTCTCCAGCATAACCCTGCATCACTGCCTTTAAGGTGATCTTTTGAGAAACTTACATTTTAGTCACACACATTAAGTCATGGCTGTTCTCTCTCAAGGATCTACTGTCATTTGGATCCTGTCCAAATGATTAGGAGAAAACATGCTTTATCATCCATATGTCTGCAACTTAAGAGTAATTCCAGCGAACCTCAGGACTTAAGAGCATCTGCTTGGCCAGAAATCTTTGCTTTGGACCAGACAGCATGAAACTCCCAAGGTAGGGAGCCTGGCATGGGATGTAACACTATCAGAGAAGTCAGGCAGATTCAATAATTGTAGCTGTAGGTACTGTGGCTCTTTTTTCACTTGGTTTGTTTGCTGCAAGGCAGCATCCTCAAAAGTAGTCTGTACTTGGCTGCAGTAATCCACATAGGTCACTCAAATCTCTGAATCTCAGCAGCTCTCAGTGTCTACACCATGCAATTAAATGCATAAGTATACCCCATCTCGTGGTAGTCAGAATTGTGAGTTTCCAGGTAGAGAGGAAAGAACACAAGACCAGGAATCAGGACACCAGGTTCCAGCCCCAGTTCTGTCGCTGATGCTCATGTGGCCATGGGCATGTACAGCAGCCGTGGAGGTGACACGTGGATCCCTCTTCAAGAAAGGACTTGCCACTCAGCTGCAAGGAGCTGTCTGACAGTCTGGAGCTGTAGCGCCCTCAGGATCTGCCTCAAACTTGTGATGCTTTTCCTGGGCAGTCCCTGACCAAAGACTAAGCATGGCGAGGGTATGAGGGCCCAGCCATTTCTACTCAACATGGAACTCCTCTAATGGGTAATCTGTGCCCTAGGGCTCCCCACCCCTATCAGATATGCACTGTGGTCTGAGGCTTTCACTCCCCCAAGTCCCCCTTCCTCCCCTCTTCCTTTCATAGGCGTCAGGTGCATATAAACACTACCAAATGTTAAATAGATAGCTAGTGGGAAGCAGCCACATCACACGGGGAGATCAGCTCTGTGCTTTGTGACCACCTAGAAGGGTAGGAGGGAGACACAAGAGGGAGGGGATATGGGGATATACGTATACGTATAGCTGATTCACTCTGTTATACAGCAGAAACTAACACAATATTGTAAAGCAATTATACTCCAATACATATAAAAATTTTTTTAAAAATAGGTGTCAGATGGACACCACCATCTGAAGCTCTCCCTGATCCATCTGCTTTCTCCCCTTGTATCTTCTATGAGTGTTACCAACTGCTTGTGCTCTGAACCCTGTCTCAAAAACTCTGTCCTGGGACACCCAACTGATACAGGATTAACTTCTCTAAACCTGTGCTGACTTTTCTTTTAAAGCAGGTATAATCATAACAATGGAAGAGAAGACAGTTTTTCAGGATAGTGTCCCAAGGTACAAACAGAGAGTCCTTTCCCCCCACTATCTCCACACCCTCTGAGCATCCCACCACCACCACCATTTACTCCAAGAAATTCTTTGCATCAGGGGATGGCTGATAGGGCAGAAAAACAGAAACTGTTGGAGTTTCTAAGGCACACCTTTAAGTCATAAGAGCCATGCTTTTGGATGTTAACACATCTAAGCCCTGAAGCACTAGGGACAAACCTTGTGTCCTAAAAAAAAAAAAATATCTGAAAGAGAAATTACTATACCAATATACCCATTGATCCGCTAAATAAGGACTGAGTAGATGAGGAAAGAAGAAAGGGGAGGAGGGTATGGGGGGCAGAGAGGTCCGTGGAGTTTGGCATTGAAGGAAGCGAACCTGGAAGGGCCCCGTGACAGTGGTCAGCGTCATCACAGGCATTGTGATGGACCTGGAGCTTCCCTTCAAGAAGGCATCCACCTCCTCCCGTCCCTTGGGGCCCTAATCCACCGACTGCCCAGTCTTCATGTGGGTGAGCGCCTCCATGGCCAATGCCATGGGAATTCCATAAGTGGTTTTTGCTCTGGGGGACCTCCCACTGATCCCAGCCACTAGGAGTGTCACCTCTCTGGGCCCTGAGACTTTACTCCATCTCCACCCAACTTCTCCCACACCGTCAACCTTCTTCTCATCAGCTTGGGGTGTTCATCATCAGCCTATGGCTGAGAGGAAGGACAAACCCCAAATACCTCAAGGAATGCTACACAGTTGTTGGGAAGAAAAGCAACCCCTACCCAACTTAAGACAGTGGTTAAACGGAAATAGTAATAATGATTTTATATAGCTCAATATTGACTAACCTGAATATAGCGAATAGATACCTGGCTCTGTGAGCTCTTCTTTCCAGACATAACCCCATGAGCCCCCACAACAACTCCATGAGGCAGGTAACAATGCTATGCCTATTTTACAGACAAGGACACTTGAGGCTCAGCAACTTGCCCAAACTCACTTAGCGATAAAGTGAATTAGCAGGGTTGCACGTAATGTAGTTCCCTTCAAATCTGCGTTATACTCCTTGAGGACAACACGTGTCTTAGACTCTACTGTCCCCTCCCTTTCTTACATAACACTTAGCCTAGTGGTAGGCAGCTAGAAAATTCTCCAATATTTTGTGCTTTGACCAACCAATTTAGATATTTTCCCTTCAGAGTAGGAAAAAAAAAAAAACTGCTTGAAATGTGTATGTCCATTCTCTCCATACCAGTAGGACTCCTGGGCACCTGCCAGGAAGGAGGTGTGAGGCAGCGAATGTGCATCCACGGAAGAGATCATATTTCAGTCTTTTCATTTCACTTGACAGGAGAAATACTGATTAAAATCAGCCACACATGTCATGAAAGGGTAACTGGGTTCCTCGCTTTCTTCTCCACAGAAGCAGCCCCACCTGTACTCCAGGAGACAACTCTTCATGCATAAAATTACTAGCAGACACCACCTATCTGATGAATGTCTCCTCCTGAATAATTTATATCACTTGATCTATTTTCAAAGGTTAGTCTTACATTAAAATTACAATTCTGAATAGGTCAGCCTGTTATTTAAGGATAAATTATTTCACTCCTTCATGTTAGTGTTGTGTTTAGTTAATGATGAGGTTTTTACTTCTAGCCCCCAATAAACCATGAAAGAAATTGCTTGTTTGACCTAGCCTCTCTCACCCTGAATCTTATTCCTTGATTCATGCTGACTCACTGTCAGCAACCAGCCTGCATGTTTTAAGACACTAGGTTCCCATTCTTGGTCTCTTGTTATTTTTCTACATTTCTCTCCTCTCTTTATCTGGCACCTCTTCCCCACTTCCCCTTCTAACCCCATCACCCCACCTTTCCAACCAAAGCACAACCCATTCTCGGGTCCTCTCACTGGACACACAGCCCTACGTTGTCCCATCACTAGTCCATTCCATTCCAAAGAGGTAATACCTATAAAGATGGTCCACATAGCTTTTCCCAGGCTCTCACGCATCACCCACTTAGCAAATAAGGATGGAGAGCGACTGTAGTCAGTGGAAAGAAGACTAGAGAAAAGCTGGTTTGAGTCCAGTAAGATCCAGTCCAGTTGGTGAACTGCTCCCCGTCCCCATTTTCTCAGTGATGGAAAGAACACGGCTTTGAAGTCCGATAAGCCTGGGTTCGAATCCAACATTTTTTTATTACTTAGCAATTTGGGGCAGTAAAATCTGAGAGTCAGTTTCTTCTTTTATGAAATGAGGACGGTCATACCTTACTGAGGATTATTTTAAGAGTTGACAAGTTAAAAAAGGAAAAATATTCCATATAATGCAAACACAGTGGGAGGCACTTAATAAATGTTTGTTAAAAGAATCATGGGTGGGCTTCCCTGGTGGTGCAGTGGTTGAGAGTCTGCCTGCCGTTGCAGGGGGCACGGGTTCGTGCCCCGGTCCGGGAAGATCCCACATGCCGTGGAGAGGCTGGGCCCGTGGGCCATGGCCACTGAGCCTGTGTGTCCAGAGCCTGTGCTCCGCAACGGGAGAGGCCACAACAGTGAGAGGCCCGTGTACCGAAAAAAAAAAAAAAAAAAAGAATCATGGGTGAGTGGATGATCAGTAAATGACTATTAGCAGACGTATCATTTTTAATGAAAAATTTGTTTAGTCAAGATGAGTGGAAATGGCAGGTTGAAGAAAGGTTAAGTTGCTTGTGTTGAACAGTGGTTAAGAGCACGGTTCCTTCAGATCTGGCTTCAAATCCTGACCCCACCACTTACCAGCTACACTACCTTTGACAAGTTGCTTAATCCCCAGTTTTCTAATCTGTAAACGTGACATATACTCACCTCCTTGGGCTTATGGAGGCTTAGATGGCAAAATGCCTGGGAAAGACTTGGCATAGCCAACATAGAAGGCATCACTGCTGAGATGAATAAAAGTAAAACAAAATGAAAGGTCTCAGTTGCATCTACCTCATGGCACAAGTGTAAAGGGAGAAAATGCTTTGCAACCAGAAGTATGGAAACACATAAGGGACTTTTTATTACCATTATTATTAGAAGGAATGATGAACTGAATAGATGACTGTTATTGGAACAAGCACAAACTTCACGAGGCCTTTCTACAATGGGCATGTGTATATGCGCACAAATGTTCAAGAAAGGTATAGGGTTGGTTTAATTAAAGGATCATTTCTGTTGCTGCTCTGAGTGTACAAAGTCATAAAGGGTGGATGTTTAAGAAGAGAGGCTGAAGTAATGTGTAGAGAACTTAATTGATACTCTAAAACCATTGATTGTAAATACACTCAGGAGGTATACAAATTCACACAGTTTTATGGCAGGAAGGTTTTTTCATTGGTAATTTAATGTAATTGTGAAATTAGAAGGATCACTGGGCCAGAAGTTTTCTATGTATTCAGCTGGGAGGGTTGCCTGGTGCCCAACCTTGAGGAGGCCCCCTGGAAGCCACAGGCCGTGACCTTCCATTTTCTGGGTGAAGAGTTTTCTCTAAGGGGGCCAAACAAATTCTACAGGGCCCGTGGATTGTTTTCCCAAGCTTGTCCCCACATTCCCAGGGTTGCCATTACCATAAGCCTATGTTTCTCACGGTTCTTTCAGTTACCGGCATCAGACATCCCCTGGGCAGCAAAGCTGAGGGAAAAGGTGATCTTACTGGGCTGAGTCCTCATGAACTGACAGGACCCGAAACAAAGCACCTTCAAGACCCAAGGTGTTGGCCTCCTTCTTCTTACATGTAGGCTTGATTCACCCTTGTGCTCCTTCACCCTCTCCCATTCGTTTTCCAGCCTCTCCTCCATTCATCTCCTTGTACAGCTGCTAAGGAGACGGGTTCTCTTAGGAGACTGGTCCCCCTGCTCCTTCACAAAGGTAGCAGGGGATAACTGCACCCAGCTCTGAAGCTTAACTTCAAAGAATCCATAGTAACAACAAGGCTGCCAGAGCCTTCTGAGGCAGTTTTCAGAGAAGGGTCATAGTCTGAGCACATATCCTAGTAGGTATCTACTGCACTGAGATATGGAAGACATGACATTTTTGATTTCTAGAGATGAGAACCAACTATTGGCTAAATATGTTAACAAATGTAGAGAACACTTACCCATGGCTTCCTCCCTTCTCAGCCTTAATGGTGCTAAGAGACATGTGTTGCTTCCAATCCAAAGACCATTTCCATGTGTGTCAGAGCAGACAAGGTGGCACAAGTGGAAATGACCCTTAAATTTGCCTCTACTAATGGCTCAGCGTGACATCCCTCCTTTTCATGTTGAGAAGGAAGAGTACCTTGCAGAGCGCATATTAGAGTGGAGGTGGAAATACTCATTTGATGTCAGCGTGGGCTGCTTATTTCTGCTTTGTTCCAAAACCAAGACAGAATCTGAGGATCTTACCATGACTTAGTTATAGCCACACAACACAAAATAAATTTAATTAAATGCCAACTGCGTTACTGGTGGATTTTTATAAAACCTCTCCCTTCAAAGAGCATTGTTTTTTGTGTGTTTTTTTTTCCTGTAACTCTGTTTTTTTTTAATTCTTTATACAGTTTTTTTAACATCTTTATTGGAGTATAACTGCTTTACAATGGTGTGTTAGTTTCTGCTTTATAACAAAGTGAATCAGTTATACATATACATATGTCCCCATATCTCTTCCCTCTTGCGTCTCCCTCACTCCCACCCTCCCTATCCCACCCCTCTAGGTGGTCACAAAGCACTGAGCTGATCTCCCTGTGCTATGCGGCTGCTTCCCACTAGCTATCTGTTTTATGTTTGGTAGTGTATATATGTCCATGCCACTCTCACTTTGTCACAGCTTACCCTTCCCCCTCCCCATATCCTCAAGTCCATGCTCTAGTAGGTCTGTGTCTTTATTCCCGTCTTACGCCTAGGTACTTCATGACTTTTTTTTTCCTTAGATTCCATATATATGTGTTAGCATACGGTATTTGTTTTTCTCTTTCTGACTTACTTCACTCTGCATGACAGACTCTAGGTCCATCCACCTCACTACAAATAACTCACTTTCATTTCGTTTTATGGCTGAGTAATATTCCATTGTATGTATGTGCCACATCTTCTTTACCCATTCATCTGTCGATGGACACTTAGGTTGCTTCCATGTCCTGGCTATTGTAAACAGAGAAAGAGCATTGTTTTTAAAGTATCATCTCATAACTCATTTAGCCTCCCAAGCCAAAGTCTATTTCTTCCCATGCTACAGCTGGCAAAACTACGGCTCAGAAGGATGGTGTGGTTTCCCAAAGTCAAGTGACTAGTAAATGGCAGAGCTGATAGCAAAATTCGTATCTTCTCATTTATAATCCCACTGCCTTTTTGCTATATTCCTTTGCTTCCCTATAGGCAAGCTATTTGTTATTTTTCCCTTTGCCCCTCCAGAGATACCCTCCACCCTTCTCCATCCTGCTTTGTACCCTGGGAGGATGGCATTATTGATTGGGTTAACTCACTAGAAGCTAGAGGCCAAAGTATTCTTTTAAGTCAATGAGAGATGCCAGCAAGAAAGCAAAACGTGGTCTTCCCTGGTGGTGCAGTGGTTGAGAGTCTGCCTGCCGATGCAGGGGACATGGGTTCGTGCCCTGGTCTGGGAAGATTCCACATGCCGCAGAGCGGCTGGGCCCATGAGCCATGGCCGCTGAGCCTGTGCGTCCGGAGCCCGTGCTCCGCAATGGGAGAGGCCACAACAGTGAGAGGCCCGTGTAACGCAAAAAAAAAAAAAAAAGAAAGCAAGCAAAGTGTGAGGTCAGAGTGTATTTTCTGGATTCCTTACTGCAGAATCTCCCTATCAAAGGCCACAGAACCTTCTGAACAACCCCTACTTCCTCCAAGTCCCAGTAGCTCCTTCCACCCCTTGACTAAGGGTGGTACCATCTCCTGAACATGAAGCACTGCACCATCCTTGTTGGTTTCCCTTAGCTCTTCCCTCTATTGAACTTCCCTGAATTACCCCATCCATTTGTCCTATCCCATCCTTTTCCTGCCAGAACTATGATTGATCAGCACATTAACAGTGTGCCTTAGTCCCCCGATTACTGTGTCATTGAGGCTTATGTAGATATTGTTTCATTGTCTAAATAATAGCCTTTGAGGGGGATAGACTTTACTGTCTTCTACTTGTAACTCACCACCCACAAATACTCTTCAGATCTTAGTCAAAGAAAACAAGTGTCTTTCCATACTGTGTTCTGGCTTCTCTCCATCCTACCAAAGGCAACGTTCTTTGCTGGTCTGAGTCCCAGGTAGGCAGTCTTGGGGGCTGGAATCCACTGGTGGTTCCCATCTTTCCCATGTGAGATCATCCCTATTCCTCCACACAGGCAGCTCAAAAGAAGAGTCAATATTGAAAGGACTTGCCTAACTAGGGGACATATGGGGAAAAAGACTGGGAATGAGAGAAACGTAATGAAGAAACAGAAAGGAAGAGACCTTAATAAACTGTAGATAGAACTACAAAACTGCTCAATCACAAGACAGCCTGTTCATACTGCCCATGGATAGGCAGGAATTGTTCCTGAACTTCAGCCAGCTGTTTATTTCCCGATCTATTTTACTCTGCAGAAGGCTAAATACAGAGTGGCTTATTTAAAAGTTGAGTATTTTAAAACACCAATGTAAAGAACTTTTAAATGGGTCACCATATTCCTCTCTCTTCACCCAGATATACATACGTAATAGGTCAATATTCCCCATGCAAATGATTCTATATTGCTATTTTGGTGTTTACTTATCCCTGTCAGCCAACTGTGCTCAAAACACTAGCAACAATCATTCCCCAAATGACAAAGATACTCCATCAGAGCAGGTTTTCTATTGTCTCCTGACTGCCCCAGGATCTAGCACAGGGCCCGGCACACAGTAGGCATTCAGGGAAAGGTTTTTATTTTTTTTAATTTATTTTTAAAATTTATTTATTTATTTATTTATTTGTGGTACACGGGCCTCTCACTGTTGTGGCCTCTCCCGTTGTGGAGCACAGGCTCCGGACGCGCAGGCTCAGCGGCCATGGCTCACGGGCCCAGCCGCTCCGCTGCACGTGGGATCTTCCCAGACCGGGGCACGAACCCGTGTCCCCTGCATCGGCAGGTGGACTCTCAGCCACTGTACCACCAGGGAAGCCCAGGGAAAGGTTTTTAGATAAAATTGAAGGACTGCAGGATTTTGGAAAGTGCTAGAACAGTAGAACTGTGTCAGAGAGAGAAGAGGAAAAAGAGAGAGGCAGCTCTGAGAGAATGACAACGCAGGCTCCTGCCATCAGATTGTTTCTTCTACCTTGTCTTCCTTTCCGGCTCTTTGCACACCCTGGGAAGAGCTGCTTTCTCAGAAGCTGCTGCGTTCTCCCAGCACAGGCCAAACATGGCTGCTTTCCCAAATCCAGCTGCCAATGAGCATTAGCACAGGCAGTTCAACTCAAGTTTTGTCTGCTCCTACCAAGAAATGCTTCACAGTGAAAGAAAATAAGTTTCAGAGGAAGGCACAGCATGGAACAGGCCAGACGGTGGCTCCCGCTGGAATCCATTCCTTCACAGCGACACGTCACACACCTGAAGGGCTGTAATAAAAGACACCTCTGGCTCTTCTTGCCAGTCAGCACCTTACTTCTTCCTGGGTGACTGACTCAAAAATAGTTTCCAGTCGCTGTTGAAAGAAAATAAGTTTCAAATTTTCCTCAGAGGAAGGCACAGCATGGAACAGGCCAGACGGTGGCTCCCGCTGGAATCCATTCCTTCACAGCGACACGTCACACACCTGAAGGGCTGTAATAAAAGACACCTCTGGCTCTTCTTGCCAGTCAGCACCTTACTTCTTCCTGGGTGACTGACTCAAAAATAGTTTCCAGTCGCTGTTTCGAGTCTCCACAAGGAACTGAGAATGTCGCCGAAGGTAAAATATTCAGTTCTCCAGAAAGCAGGGAGGCAAAGTGAATTCTTTTCTGCTGCAGCGCCGTGTCTTATTTTATTCTCTCTGGTACAGCCAAGGGAAAGTGCCACCCCTGTCACACCCTGCCAGCACCCCGACCGTGCCCACTCCCGCTAGAAATTTTAGGCATAGTCACGCCACAGAATCTTCCCTTATGCCTGACACTTCTTAATTCTCCACATCTAGAGATTTTACCTCAGGTGAATTTAAAATACATTTTCTGAGTTCAAGAGCTAAGACCTACAGAAAATGCTAAGATAAAGTTGGTCGCATTGGGGCTCAGAGGAGGCCGCCCCCAAATATGCCTCAATGGCATATTGGTTATTTTGAATTAGAGTCACTCAAGAAGAGCCAATGCAAGAGGACACGCTGACCCTCCTTTTTGTCTCCCTGAAAGCGGCAAATGAATCTCTCCTGTGAAAGGTGCCCTCCCTGCATCTGGCGGTGAAAGGAAACCCTTATCACCAGAGATAGGGAATTCTGGCCTACCAGCCTGTATAAGCAAACCCTGTTACTTCTTTAATTCACTACCCCAAGCCCATATTCTGCTTGGATTCTTCACTAATTGAGCACTCCAATCCTAAATCTCTTTGTCCTGTCAATCCCTCACAAAATTTGTGGTGTTTTTTGTCTAAAAAGCATGAAACCTGCCTGCTTTGGCTACTTCTTAGGTCCCATTTCTATGAGACCTACCTGTACATGCATTAAAACGTGCTTCTTTTTCTCCTGTCAATCTGTCTTGTGTCAATTTTATTATTAGTCCAACAACAAGAATTCAAGAGGGGTAGGGGGACAAATTTTCCCTTCCTGACAGTCCTTACCCTTAAGGAACTGACCAGCTAGCATTTGACCTTAATTTATTTGTTTATTTTCCCACCTAAAAATGATTGAGGTGGCTTACAATAATTCAAATGCTACAATGAGGGAAAATAAAACTTAGAATAAGTTGGTGAAGCAATCAGAAAAGAAATGAGGACAAGAAGCATAAGGTGAAGCTAGAAATGAAGTTAGCACCCACATAGCAGGCTGTAATATCCTACACACTTGCTAGGTGTGATCCCCAATTTGACTGTAAGATTTCTAGCAGACAGGATACTTAGTCTAGCCAAAGAGACAAGCCAGGTCTCCAAGTAACTATGAAGATAAAAGGTGTGAGCTCTGGGGCCAGATCACCTGGATTCTAAATCCCAGCTCCCAGGTACATGATCTAAGGGAAATCACTCAATTTTTCTAAGATGCAGTTTATGTATAAACTGGGAATAATAGCACCTACCCCCCAGGGTTACGTGAGGAATCAAAGAATTTACGTCTGTAGGAATGTAAAGCACAGTAAGTGCTCCACAAGCATCGGCTAGTCCAAGACAGAATGTGACAAATGTTTTGACAGAAGTTCAAGTTCATTACTATAATGACACAGAAGGAAAAGGTTGATTTGGGCTGAGGATAGGAGAGGGACACAGATTGGGGATTACTTTGCCGTGGTGGAAGTAACCAAATGAAGTGGAAGAAAGGTTTTGGCTGGTTGATGGAAGGAAATGGGAAGAATTTAAGCACAAGGGCAAGTACAAGTGTTAAAACAGAAAAGGACAGCAGGTGCTCATAAGTATTAGAGAATCCAGAAATCAAGTAGTTTTCTATCAACACTGTATTAATCAGGAAATTTGTGACAGCAAGGGATGGCAACCCAGTGCAAACCAGCTCAAGAAAACCAAAAGGTGGGCTGTATTATTTCCTAACACTTGGAAGCTCAGGGGCAGCTTCAGAAACAATTGGACCTCTAGTAATATATTATCAGCATTCAGTTTCTCTCCTCTCAGCTTTCCTCTCCTCCATGTTGAATTCCTTCTCAGGAAGAAAAACGACCCAGAAGTCCCAGGTTTTCATCTACGCAATCTCAGGCCAGTGGAAATACCCATAGAGCCATCTCTTAAGAGGTAAGTGAGGGGTTAGGGAGTATTTTAGAGAATGCTTCCGTTCTCCTTCTGGGCACCAGGTAGGATTCTACTTCCCCAGCCCACTTTGAAGTGAAAGGCGGCCATGAGACTGGCAATAGCCAAAGAAATACGAGTGGATGTGGCCTTTTCCACATTCAGGTGGGAGCTTTAAGAGGCAGCCATAACGCCTCCCCTCACCCTGATGATTAAGGTCCTCTCAGTCAAAAGGTGACTCTCTCAACGTGGGTCACTAAGGAGCAGAACTCCTGAGCTGACCTTCTGTGAACATGCAGCCAAAGTGAGAGACATATTTTTGCTGTATTAAGTCACTGAGTTTTGGAACTTGTTGGTGACCACAGAATAACTTAGCCTATCCTGATACAGAAAGAAGCTCTAGTGGAATCTGTGCTGGGGTTCTCCAGAGAAACAGAACCAATAGTGTGTGTGTGTGTGTGTGTGTGTGTGTGTGTGTGTGTGTGTGTGTGTGTGTGTGTGTGTGTGTGTGTGTGTGTGTGTGTGTGTGTGTCTCTCTCTCTCTCTCTCTTAAGAAATTGCTTCACACGATTAAGGAGACTGGCGAGTCCAAAATCTTCAGGGTGAGACAGAGCCTGGAGACCCAGGAAAGCAATGGTGTAAAGTCCAAAGGCCATCTGCCCGCAGAACTCCTTCTTGCTGAACGGAGGTCAATTTTGTTTCATTAAGGCCTTCAACTGACTGGATGAAGTCCACCCACATTATGGAGGACTTTACTCAGAGTCCACTGATTTCAATGTCAACCATGTCCAAAAAACACCCTCACAGAAATATCCAAAATAACGTTTGACCAAATATCTGGGTACCATGGCCCAGCCAAGTTAACACATAAGAGCATCCCCATGATTCTCTCTAGGTTAGAGAAAAAGCTTGTTAATCCACTTCCAGCGTTGGTTCACTTCGCAACTGAGGCGTCAGATTCTGTTTGTCTCATCCTGGTTCAAGTCTCTGTGCCTCCCTCGAGCCATGTTTCCTAAAAAATCCCTGGTCTCCTTCAATATTCTCTTTTCTTCCACAGATCCAGGTATCAGTACCACATGGCCTACCACAAAATGCAGGGCAAGAAAGAGTGACTTGAACCCTGGGGCCAGATAGATTAGCGCAATTCCCCAGGATCTGGCTACCCTGATCCTATGTGACAAAGTTTCCTTTAAACTATGACTCACTGGCAGGTTTGGTTCTTCAGAGCTCCTCATAAGCCCATGAATCACCTTTTTATCCCTTTTCATTATCTAACAGAGGCAAATTATCTAACATCAGCACCTCTGTGGCTTTACCCAGGAAATAGCCTCAAGCTGTTTGTAAAAATGAACTGGTGGGCCTCCCTGGTGGCGCAGTGGTTGAGAGTCCGCCTGCCGATGCAGGGGATACGGGTTCGTGCCCCGGTCTGGGAGGATCCCATATGCCGCGGAGCGGCTGGGCCCGTGAGCCATGGCCGCTGGGCCTGCGCATCCGGAGCCTGTGCTCCGCAACGGGGGAGGCCACAACAGTGAGAGGCCCGCATACCGCAAAAAAAAAAAAAAAAAAAAAAAAAAAATGAACTGGTATTAGGCGTGGGTCAGGTGCATAAGATACAGATAGGCTGGTAGCAAGAGAGTTGTCAGTACTTCCTGCCCAGCAGGGAAAACCCTAACCAAAATTATAAGGTAAGGCAACATTGCCTTTGCTTGCCCAAAGCCTCAGCTTCTTGAGCATCTCCCTTCTCTGCAGGCACTATCTCCCTCACCTCTGCTGCTCTCTGTTTTGACAAGTCAAAAACCCCACCTAGGAAACCCTCTTGTTGTCTTTCAATGCACCCACTCATCACCTCAGTGCCCTTTTTCCACAGGGCTAGCAAAGAAGAGTGTGCTTTGACCAATTCATTCACACCACAGTACTAATTACTGATAAGAACTTGACTGTACAGACAGAAAGACAAACACTGTATGATATCCCTTATATGTGGAATCTAAATAATACAACAAACTAGTGAATATAACAAAAAAAGAAGCAGACTCACAGAGACAGAGAACAAACTAGTGGTCACCAGTTGGGACAGGGAAGGAGGGAGGGGCAATATAGGGGTAGGGGTTTAAGAGGTACAAAATTTTCAGGTGTAAAATAAGCTACAGGCATATATACTACAACACTGGAATATAGCTAATATTTTTTTAACTATGAATGGAGTATAACCTTTAAAAATTAGGAATCGGGACTTCTCTGGTGGTCCAGTGGGTAAGACTCCGTGCTCCCAATGCAGAGGGTCTGGGTTCGATCCCTGGTCGGGGAACTAGATCCTGCATGCATGCTGCAACTAAGATCCTGCATGCAGCAACAAAGATCCAAGTGCCACAACTAAGACCCAGTGCAGTCAAAATGATTAATTAATTAATTAATTAATAAAAATAAAAATAGTGAATCACTATATTGTACACCTATAACATATAATATTGTACAGCAACTATACTTCAATTGAAAAATTAAATTAAAATAAGAATACTGCTCAAGAAAAGTTTAAAGAGCTTGACTATAAACTTTCTCAAAGGCATTTGAAAGTTAAAAGAGGGTTCTTTCACGTATCAATCCCTGTTAAACTAAGCTCAAAATTGTGATTCACTTTTCATTCCCCTCTGAGTAGTTCCCCTGTCACTATTAACAAAGCCCTGCATACTCCATGATTTTCTAGGCCAAAACTTAACCATCCAACACAGATGCATGAATATAGCTTTGTGCTTTTAGACAATTACCACTTGAGAGAACCTGACCTTTCCCCCCACTCTTCCACACAGCCTGTGTCTTCATGCTAAAAAACAATGGGACGGGGCTTCCCTGGTGGCGCAGTGGTTGAGAGTCCGCCTGCCGATGCAGGGGACACGGGTTCATGCCCCAGTCCGGGAAGATCCCACATGCCGTGGAGCGGCTGGGCCCGTGAGCCATGGCCGCTGAGCCTGCACGTCTGGAGCCTGTGCTCCGCAACGGGAGAGGCCACAACAGTGAGAGGCCCGCGTACCGCAAAAAAAAAAAAAAAAAAAACTTAACCATCCAACACAGATGCATGAATACTGCTTTGTGCTTTTAGACAAATACCACTTGAGAGAACCTGACCTTCCCCCCCACTCTTCCACACAGCCTGTGTCTTCATGCGAAAAAACAATGGGATGTCCTGCTACACCATCATCTGCTCCTCCCTACCCTTGAGGGGTGGAGTGGGTCTGGAAACAGAGAAATTGCAATACCTTATGGTAAAGACAATAAAAGTGATGGGAATGAAGCACTGGTAACAGAGACAGGATCACTAACTCGACCCAAATGGCACTGTCCCCTCAAAACTCTTACATTTACATTATTATTATTACTATGATGATGATGATGATGATTGTTAGCTGTGCTGCGTGGCTTGCGGGATCTTAGTTCCCCAACCAGGGATTGAACCCACACATCCTCCTCAGTGAAAGCGCAGGGTCCTAACCACTGGACCACCAGGGAAATCCCTTGCATTTATTTTAAATGCAAAATGTCCAAATTATTACCGTTCGAAAAAGAAGTAGTTCAACAAGAATCCCAGCTGCCATATTGCACCAATCCAAGGGACATCGTCCACAATTATCCAAGTGAATGGTACCTCTGGAGTTGTGCCAAAGAGCCATGCCGCCGGAAGGATACAGCACAGTTACCAGTAGGCTCTTTCATAACCTCGCAACCAGTTCTACCCATCCTACTGGACAAGTAAACCCGTTCTGGGAAGTGAATGGAGATCATTCTGGACTTGAAAAGCTTTGATAGGTTTCTATGAGTGAAAAACCAACCAAGAGTGGACATGAAGCTTCCATACAGGCCCTAGTCAAGGAGGAGGGAAGTACTCCCTGACATGGCTCAACTTTGGATACCCTTAGTACCTACTATGAATCATATCCAGCTCAGTAAAGGAACTGTTGGGCTCTATGACATCTGTCCCTTAAGGTTAACCAATATCCTGGGACAAAGGTTTTGGTTGGAAAACTTAAAACTATTTCCATGTGATTCACCATCTATTTCCTAGAAGTTTCTACAATTCTTTTTTACAGCCCCAATTTCTCAGCAATTGTTTTAAATGCATTGTTTTCCCTAGCAAAAGAGTTTTACCACCCAGCTTTCCAGTTTGTGTTCATGGCACCATTTTCATAATGTATCCAGCCATACTAGCCAAGCCTTCAGCTCCACCTTTCCCCCATCAACTTGTCAAGTCTGTTGATTCTATCTCTGCAAGTTCACTATCACCTGTCTCCACTTCCACACCTCTAGGCATCACCTCTCTCTTACCTAGACTGCAAACTCTCCCTTCTCCAATCCTTTCAAAACAGTTTCTTTCTTACAGTGAAACCTCAACTCTGCTCTGTTCAAATACCCTCAATGACAATTAAGTACAACTCCTCGTTCTGGCACAAAGAATCTCTACAACATGGCATCAGTTGTCTTATCATTCATCATCCCTTTCAGCCACTGTTTTTCAAAATATGGTCCATGGCCTATTGATGAGTCCCAAAGATATCCCAGGGGACTATGAATTGATCCAAAAATCTCAAGAGCTAATTTTGATTAATTCCACAGATGACTGTTTTACCTATGACTTAACATTTTTACAGGAATCCACTAAGTAGGTAAGAGGACCCAAATAAGCTACAACTAACACCATTGGAGAGTTTCTCAAGGACTCTAATTCAGTATTCCATAAATTCCTTGGCTGCCATACAACACTGAAAAGCAACTACACGTGCATACATGTGGATAAATGGAATCCCCACGAATACGTCTGGGTGGGATGAGTGGACTATGAGGTAAGTTGCTAAATGGTTCCCAATTTTTTTTAAAGTGTTAAGAAACACTGTTCTAGGAATAGTCTAAATTCTAATCAAACTAATATACTATTCTCTAAACAAGTCTGTTTGCTTTCCTGACTCTCCGCCTTTGCTAACTCACTTCTCTCTGCTTAGCATACCCTTCCCATATCTGACTGTGTAAATATACCTCCTTCTGTATATTTCATTTCAGAACTCCTATTTCACAAACTCCCAACCCCATCAGATTGAAGCTAAAGTCTCTCTTAAACCCCAGGTGGTGCTTGCAAAGCTCCTACTAAACAACTCACCCTATCATGCGTTACCATTAGGCATCTCGTTATAATAACTCTTCTACTAGAACGCAGTCTCCTGGGCTTAATATATTTGTATCAACAAGCATCTAGCACAATGCCTCACACACACTGACCACGCCATGTTTTCTCACATACACAGACACACACAAAGACACACACACACACAGCACTAGTCACAAAGATAAAATCTACAATGAGTTTTCCTCAGGGTAATGAAATAGTTTTATATAGTTGAAGAATTTTGCAATATAAATGGAACCGTGGAACTGTTCAACCCCCAAAGGTAGTTATCACATATATAATTCCATTATAAAATGAGCAGTGGACAGGATGAAACGTTTCAGGAAGGAAATGGCAAAGATGACCAAGCCTGGGGCCTACTGAGAATTATAGTACCAAAAAACTTTTATTTCATTTTCCTGAATCTGAAAACTTCTCTCCACAGTTGATCCTCTGCAGCTACCCAGAAGCAACCCCTCTGCCATCCTTTTCTCTCTCTCTCACACACACACACACACACACGTTGCTGCATGGCCAGTTTAGGGAGTTCCCTCAATGTTTTTCTCATTATTTGCCTGTGCCTTTAAAGTGTCTTACAGAATTAAACCACAAAAAATTACACTTTCCTAACGGGCCACCACCTAAAACTGTATTCCAAGTTCTAGAAGGCAGCTGGGGCATAATAAAAAGATAACTGACCATGGAATCTCGTTACCAGGGTTTCAAGTTCCAGCCCTGCCCCCTTTCTAGCTGCCTACCTTGGAAAGGTCATCCTCTCTGAATCTCAGTGTCCTCATCCTTAAAATGGGGATAAAAAGAAATCACTATATGCTTCAGAGGGTTTTTCTAAGAATTCAACGCAATAAATGGATATGGGATATCTATCTCAGTGATCAGGTGTGCAGGAATTATTTCTCCTCTATTACTTAAGAGAAGTTAACCATTTCATCTGATTTTCATACAAGTGCAAAATATGTCTAGTTTTAGTTTGTAATGTGACTTCAGACCTTCTGCAAGGCAGCATGGCTGAGAGCCTGGACTACAAACTTGATCAGTGAGCAGAAGAAAAACAGGCAGGGAAGGGGAAAAAAAGAAAAAAAACCACACAATTTCTCGATGTTTTTCAAACACCTTCGAGTGTATGAGGACACATTTCCAGTCCTGAGAGTCCAGGCATAGCTGCCCCAGTTACTCGTTCGTCTGTCACATGCACGGGGGTGACGAGGTTCCGGCTGACAGCAGAGTCCCCCCTGCATTCACAGCCACCTTACATAAGCTTCTGCTCGCAGGGAATTCAGCCCCCGTCTCCTGGAAAGCAGTCAAAGAACTCCCAAGGCATTTCTGCCAGCATCGCTGCTCTTCCCCACCAAGGAGCAATGAGGAGTGAAATGGCCAACGTTTCCCACCTCAAGAGCCAGTGCAGCTATAGCAACTACTAAACAGGCCTGGCCAGTTCCCCAGGCTGTAAGTACTTCAGGCTTGGTGGCCTGGCTCTGTGCTGCAGAACGTGATGCCAATGTAGATGCAGTCCTGAATGAGCCGATTATTTTCTCCCAAAGAGGAAGGGATTGGTCTAAGGGGATGGATGCTGCACGCCTAATATCCTCCAGTCATCTAGCAAACAAAATTTGGGTGGGGAGGTAGGAGCCATTCATTCATTTATTCATTTGTTCATTCACTCATTCATTCCACAAATATTTACTAAGCCCTGACTCTGTGCTGTGTATTATTTCAGGCAGTGGAAACAAAATGGACAAGAACTCTGCAGGGTTCTCTTTCTAGCGTGGGGTGTAAGATGGGAGTGTGCTGGGAGAGAGGAGGGAGACGAATCAATGAAGGAATAAAATGAGGTAATTCCAGACAATGAGAAGGGTTATTAAAAATGACAGAGTAATAGGATAGAGCCTGCAGAGTGGATGGGGGAACGGTTTTAGTTTCAGGGTAAAGGAAAGCCTCTCTGAAGAGGGGACATCTGAGCTCAGCAGCAGCAGGGTTCAACTGTTCTAATTTCTTTCTTTCTTTTTTTTTTTTCGGCCACACCACACACGTAGCTTGCGGGATCTTAGCTCCCCAACCAGGGATCAAACCTGGGCTCCAGCAGTGAAAGCACCAAGCCCTAACCACTGGACCACCAGGGAATTCCCTCAACTGTGCTAATTTCGAGGGGAAGAGCATTCTGGACAGAATGAGGGACATGCCCCTGTGAGAAACCCCACCCCTTCCATTTGAAGGGTATGTTTCACTCAGAGTGCTTCCATGATGGAGTTTCCATACGCAGCCCATCAATACATGAGGAATCATCATGCCAAAGGAGGTTACTCCTCTAAGCCTCTGGAGCCCAGAAGCACTTCTGCAATAGATCAACTGATCTGGAGCTTCATTTTCCTCTTCAACATGGGATGTACCTTTATCTTTCATTCTCTTTTCACAGAAAAAGCATCTTAGAGAGAGAAAATAGGGTATGTGTGTATATATGTATGTGTTTTATACATACATGTGTGTATGTATATATACAAATACCCAAACATTTAGATCCAGCTTCTAGGCATGTCTGTAAAAGAGTTTGGGATGGCCCACAGAAATTGTATGTGAGGGAACCCAGAGGAAAAAACTTGGGCAAATGGAGTATGGTGTCTGTTGATGATCTTGATACCCTTGACCCCATCCACTACCTCATACCCATCCCAGGCTTGGACAAAGATTTGTGTCTGAGCAGCCTGGAGCAGGCAGAAGCTGGAGGAGGGGTTTTAAGAAGTACATGGAGCTGATTTAGGGATCAGGCAATATGCAGCTTAGCAAGGGAACAGGACATCGTTGGCAGAGCACACGATCCTGCTTATGTACACTGAGGATTTGCACCTTTCAGAGCTCAGTAGAAAGCTGTTCTTCAGGGGTGTCTGTTTCATGAGAGCCCCCCAACCCCCTGCTGGAATGTCTCTAAGGCTAGGGCCTCTGGGTGTTAGCATATTGCCTGGAATGTAATAGATTCACTTTTGTTGAATTTCCTCCAAGACGGACATCAGTGAGGAGTGTGAAGACAAGAGCACACATGAGGGGATTATTTACAAGCACATCAGGTACTTCTTTGTACACCCAGAAATACACAGGGGCAAATGATGCAAGTTAGGAGGGTGACAAGAGGCAACACAAGGTAGGCAGTTACCACTAACTGGCTCCCCTTGAACCACAGCTGAAGCAGCCTATAGATGCAAACAGTCCAAGTTAAGGTGGCGTTTTTGGTGCTTGGGAAGGCCATCTCGATCTCTACAGTCAAATTATTAGATCACTTGAAATTGTAAGGAAATTATTCTGCTTGAGTATATACTTACATTGCCACCAACTAGACACTGTATTCAAAACCAGAAGAACCTGGCTCTGTCTACCCTAATTTCCTCAATAGTTGCTGCTAGGCTCACCACCCTACTAGGAAATTCAGGTGATATTAACATTCATGTTTTACTCAACAATTCTGATGCCTTGAGCTGTAGCTCTGTGGTCCCTGCTGAGAAGCCAAAGCTTTTTTCTTCTTTTGGACAAAGCAAATTCACTACTGCTTATGGCTTTGCATAGGCAGTCTGGTAGGATGTACTTAGGTGATCTTCTGGAGGAATTTTGACCTTGATCACTGTGAGGAACCAACAATTTTCCTTCCATCTAGAGTATGATTTTCTTTTTAATTTACCGTCAACCCTCTAAGTGCTTAACCAGACAAAGATGAGCCCTCCTGAGGTCCAAGTACAAACACATTTGCTGGAAGACCAAATGTATGGCAACTTCAACTGGGAGTGCTCACCCAGGACTTTAAAGTTATTAACTTTTAGAAGACATTGTTATATTAATCATATAAGCTTTAGGCACAGAGCAGGGCATACAGGCCCTCACTGAGAAAGGAAGACGCAAACATTCAGTACTTCCATTGATGATGAGATCCCTTGATCAACCAATGAAGACAGTGCCCAGGCTTCCCTGGTGGCGCAGAGGTTGAGAATCTGCCTGCTAATGCAGGGGACACGGGTTCGAGCCCTGGTCTGGGAGGATCCCACATGCCGCGGAGCAACTAGGCCTGTGAGCCACAACTACTGAGTCTGCGCGTCTGGAGCTTGTGCTCCGCAACAAGAGAGGTCGCGATAGTGAGAGGCCCGTGCACCGTGATGAAGAGTGGCCCCCGCTTGCCACAACTAGAGAAAGCCCTCGCATAGAAACGAAGACCAACACAGCAAAAATAAATAAATAAACTCCTACCCCCAACGTCTAAAAAAAAAAAAAGACAGTGCCCACTTGTGCTGTCTCTCCGTCTCATGTACACTTACACAATTCATTTTAATAAAATGGTGTGAACAGTATGATCTTCTCTCCATATTCAAATTCTGGCTCCACCACTGGTTGCCAAGTTTCTTGACTTCACCCAGCCTCAGTTTCTTCACCAGAAAATGAGCATAACAATGCCTGCCTACCAGAGTGGGTGAATGGATCATTAAATGAGACAATGTAAAACCCTTAGCAGTGTCTGGCATTCAGTAAGGACTCCATAAATGTCAGCAAATTAAGAGGGACCTAACAGAACCCCATAAAATTCCTTCCCATAACCTGAGTAAAGATGAATTGGGCAGCTGGTGATATGCCAAGTATAAACATCTGGTAATTCCAAGAAATAGTTAAATGGGGTTTGTGGATGAGAGTCGGAGACAGTGCTGCACTGGTTTTCACTATGGAGATGACCTCACAAGAGCCATAGGCTGAGGAGTCTGAGGATATATAAGCCCACCCAGCAGGTACCAGTTAAGCTGAGCCCAGTGAGAGCATCCACAAGTACTCATGCTAGTCCTACAGCAGTTTTCTCCTGTGACCCTGCCCAGTCACGAAAAAAGGACTAAGAACCTGCCCTGTCCTCAAGACCTCCTCCAGGAAGATTTCTGATGCCCCTCTCCTCAAAGACATGGCCACCTCCCCCCTGGTCATCCCTGTTCCTGGTATCTCTAGCTCACAGTCAACACAGAGTGGAGGATAGTGGTTACAGCCATCAGCTCTGGAGACGGGACACCCAGCTCCAGTCCCAGATGTGCTGCCTTCTAGCTGAGGGACATAACTTTCCTGTACCTTGACTCCTCATCTATCTGTAACAAAGAGAGAATGCCTAGTATTTACTTCCTACGGTGCTGTAAGGATTAAAAAAGATCAAGAATAGGGCTTCCCTGGTGGCGCAGTGGTTGAGAGTCCTCCTGCCAATGCAGGGGACACGGGTTCGTGCCCTCGTCCGGGAAGATCCCACATGCTGCGGAGCGGCTGGGCCCATGAGCCATGGACGCTGAGCCTGCGCGTCCGGAGGCTGTGCTCCGCAACGGGAGAGGCCACAACAGTGAGAGGCCCGCGTACTGCAAAAAAAAAAAAAAAAGATCAGGAATAGAAAGCCCTTAACTTTCTACTGAAATGAGCAACAATCACCCTGGTTATCGCTTGTTGAATCTGGCCAGGGCCAGAGTGCAGGGGAAGGGGCCAGGGTTCACCCACCCTTAGCAGCCAAAGTGGTCAGTATGAACAGACAAAGCCCGACCTTCAAAAGCACTCTTCTGGCAGGCTTCAGCAAGACAAACAGGGAAAGGCCCCTGTGCCTGCCAAAATTTTGCCCGGTAAATAATTGATGTCCCGCTGTGTGTTCTTTTATAAAGAAATGCCTTTGAAGTTTGCCCTTGCCCTTGCCACAGGGATTCTGGGGGAGAGAGGCCAGGAGGATGTAAGGAAGGAGCCACAGAAGAGGAATGGGCAGTGTGTGATCCAGAAGATGGAAAAACTGAAGCCATTTTTGGTATTTGTTCAGGTTTGAAATCATTAATTGTAACTTTTAATCAAGCAAGGATTCCTAGCAGCCAAGCACCAAAAAGGGAAGATGGGGAAAAACACAAAAGCAATTCTTAGTAACAGCTGTGGGTACTAGACCAACAGCTCCCTTCTGGGGAGGTGACAGCTGGTGAAGACATTCAGCAGCAGACAGGAGTTTACCTGGGCAAGTCAGCCAGCCCAGGGACTAATTATGAAAATACGATTACAATGGATTAGTAATCTTGTCAATCAGAGCCACATGCCAGGAAGCATCTGGCAGTGGATGAAAATGCCACAGGACAGAGAATTTCGTGTTGTGGGTATTTTTTGGGGGGTGCAGGGGTACAAAACGTTGCTCCCCAGGAGGGAGGGCCTTAGGGTCCAGGGGATGAGAAAGGGCAGAGGAGGCCTCTGGCTTGGAGCAGGCAGGATACATGACCAGACAGCCCCAGTGTGTCTGAACTGGAAATTCTGGATGGCGTCCTCTTGCTGCCACCCATGAGAACCGGCCCAAAGCTTGCTCCCTGTTTTGCATAAGCCTGAAAGGCAAGTAGTACTGTCTTCCTGCAACAGTCAAGGAAAGGTAAATAGAGGTTAAGAAATGATATGGGTAGAAATACTAACCACTGCTACCTTTCCCTGAACACATAGAAAGGTGTCTTGCCAGGTGCCCAGCAGTTTCTTCTTCATCTCATTTAATACTTACAAAACCCTATGAGGTAAGTACTATTTCTCTACGAAATAACCAGAAGCTCACAGATGTTGTGACTTGGCCCATGTCATATCACAAGAAACATAGAGCATCTGAACTCCAGGGCTTATTCTCATAATCGCCAGCTTCTACTGCCTCTTGTAAAAGGGAACCCAAAACCAAAGCTCTTCAGTCTCCCTTTCCTGCAATTATAGAAGCATCCTCCATGTCACAATGACAACCAAGAAAAAAGGGAGGCAGCGGAGTCTAGACGTCAAGACACTGAACTGGGCATCAGAAGACCTAAGTTTCTCAACACAACTACAAGCTACCTTTAATGGAGTATTTGCCACGCCTCTCGGTGTATTAAATGTTTTGGTTACTTTTGGTATTTAATCTTCAAAGTAAAGATACAAAGGAAGTTATCATTCTATTTTATAGATGAGAAAATGGAATCTTAGAAAAGTTGAGCAACTGTACATATGCTATAGAGGTGGTAAGAGTGAGAAAGAAATTCCAGACCAGGTTGTTCTGATCCCCAGGTTTGGCTTCTTATGACCACTCTCTGTGTGAGAGGCATGTGTGTATTTTAAATCCTCAGCAACCTTCGCCATGACCCTGTCTGCAAAGCACTGGGCTAGAGACTGATCCATCTGTACTTTGCTTTCCCCTTCCGAAAACAAGGACAGCATTTGTCATGTCATTGCACTGAGTCATCACCAGCAAAAGTGACCTGGGGTGGCAGGAGATAAAATTCTGTCCAGATTTGCAGAATTATTATTAGCAAGGAAAATTCTAGAGTGACCTAAATTTCATTCATATTGCTCAATGCTCAAAGAACAGAGTAAAGAAAACAGATCTGCTTTCCAGCTTAGGAAATGAAGAAATGAAGGCATGCTCAGTTAAATTTACAAAAAAAAAAAAAAAAAAAAAGAATGTTTTACAATGTACACTGTATGCTGTCATCATTATGAACAAAAAAGAAAAAATGGGGCTTCCCTGGTGGTGCAGTGGTTGAGGGTCCGCCTGCCGATGCAGGGGACACAGGTTCGTGCCCCGGTCCGGAAAGATCCCACATGCTGCAGAGCGGCTGGGCCCATGAGCCATGGCCGCTGAGCCTGTGCGTCCAGAGCCTGTGCTCTGCAGCGGGAGAGGCCACAACAGTGAGAGGCCCGCGTACCGCAAAAAAAAAAAAAAAAAGAAAAAGAAAAAATGAAAGATGTTTTTGTAACACTGTGATAGCAAAAAAAATTTAAAAAAATGAACACATCAATGGCATGGGGATTAGGTAGTGAAGCACTTGCTCTCCACTACTGTTTTTATTTAGATGGTTTACAGTTTTCCACCTCTCATCTGTGAGTGAGGGCTCTATTTCTACCTCACATTTTGTTCCCTTCCACATCCCCAGCTTTCAGCAGATACTCAGCCCAGCATTGTTTTATGGGTTCCCTCCAGCTAATCCTAGTGGTGTCAGAGATAAACTGAAGGATCGCTTCACTTCCTTTTAAGGCTTACCATTCCACAGTCCTGGGAGAAATGGATATAAGTGATGGAGAGGAGGCATTTACTCCTCCGACTCGTATTTTCTCTCACTGACCTGAAAGAAACAAACCTCTAAAAAAGTTTTTTTAATTAAAACAAAATGCTGTGTGCACACCAGCCTTTCGCGGGGATGGATGACAATGTCAGAGACCCGATGAGTAGCATAAGCCACCGTAAGAAAGGATTCATACATAAAGTACACCAAAGAATAGGAGCACATTCCTGCAACGTTGACAGATTCCCACATTTCAAGGATACCACCCCCCAGGGCACTGCAAACAGCCAAGACTGAAGGAAAATTCCTATAAAGGGGGCTGAGGAATGCATAACCAGTGCTGTGAGTGATAAGCATGTGAATCCCGGGAACTTGAGGTGCAGTCTCTTGACAAACTCTGGAGAAGCAGGAATACGTCCATCTCTCAAATACAGCCTTGAGCATCAGTGTCTTCACAGTGAATAGCGGCTGGTTGGCCTTGAATATGTGATTCACATTATAAGCCTCACTATTCCTGTACCTCCTCCTAAGCCTGCAGAGTAAAACCACAGTGTTTCAGGGGTGGGAAGGGGAAAAAGAAAATCCTGAAGAGAGCTGAATCATCCTTTTGAAACATGCTGGTCACTCCTTATTCAGACAGTACATTAAAAAATGAGTGCATTTTAAGAGAAAACCCTCTTCCAGGTTGGAGGAGATGAAAACCACATTGTACTTTTAGGTCAAAGGAAACTACTTCTGAGTTTTCCCAGTGGTGCTTATGTTATCAAGCCCAAGTTCACTCTGCTTACTGCATGACAGGCCAATGAATCAGGAGACGAGGTGTTGAGGCAAAGGAATACGACTCTATGGAAGCCGGCAGACCGAGAAGTGGAAGACTAATGTCTCTGAAAAACCATCTTATGGGGTTTGGATGCCAGTTTCTTTCATAGAAAAGAGAGAGGGAGGAGATGAGGCAGTAAAGTAAAAAGGCCATGCGATTTGCAAATGTCCCCTGGAATGGCCAGCCTCAGGGAGGGGATGTGTTCATTTCTTCTTTCTTGCAGCCATCCACAGGTGGACAGGGTCAGGATGTTTCCCTGAACAAAGGCACTTTGGTTTAACATTCAGGCAGAGGGGCAGGGTTCCCTGAGGCAGGCCATTGCGTGTAGACAGTATCCTTTCAGTGAACAAAAGCAATGGAAAGCGAAGGTTAAAGTAAGAAAACAGATGCAACATGGAGTCCGATTTGGCTCTTCCCTGGTACACTGACAGCACTTGATAGTTCCCTCCAGGAGGTCTCATGCCTCTCTCCACACAATGCCTTTAAGGCTCTGCCTAACAGCATCCCCACCCACTAGCCTAGGATGTTCCCTTCATTGTTCTCACAATGGGCAAGCCATCCCCTTCCTCATCGCCTGAGCATGCCAGGTTCAGCCAGGCCATCAGGCCTCTATTCAGGCCATTAGCATCCCCTGGACTCCTCTCTCCAATCCAGGCAAATCTCAGGTCTCCCTCAAAACTGTATCAAGCGCTTCCTCCCCCAAGAAGCCTTTCCCAAATATCTCAATCTACACACTCTCTTTGTTCTCAAGTTATTCTTTAGGCCCTGAATCTAATGGTGGGCTCCCCTCTGAAAACGGTTCCCTATGTCCATGTATTTGATCAATCCAAAGAAATAAGAAAATCAGTAATTACTGAACAATACATTTTGAGGCATTCAGCTAAACCCTTTATAAACACTTATCATATTTAATCCTCGAAGCTGAGCCCTGTGGTAGCACCTACTATTATCCCCATGTTACAGATGAGGGAAACTGAGGCACATTAAAGTTCAATGTCTTGCTCAGTATCACACCACCAGGCATGAGTCCAGGTCTATCCGACTCCAGATCCTGCAACCTTAACCCTCAAAGGAACCAGAGCCTAAGAATCTCCCAGATCTCACAGAACCTTTGCTGATATGCATTTTATTCATTTTTATTGAGAGAAATTGTAGTATGACCAAAATTTGACTTACAACTTCTCAATGTTATTCACTTACCAAACATTTTGAACATTTTTCATGTGCCAAGCACTGTGCTAGGGGCTATGGATTAGATTATGAACAGACACAGCCCCTGTCCTTAAGGAGCTCAGAGTCACAGAGCAGGGGCTCTGTATTATTGGAATTGAATTACCACAAACACAAGCCAGTGACTGGTAGCCTCAACCAAGTACATATGCAGTGGTCACTGAGCTCAAAGACACATTAAGTTGTGGCAAGAACACAGGACTGATACATAAGAGGCCTGGGGTTTCCCCAGACTGCCAATAATTTGCTATGTGACATCTAGCAAGCAATATTTCATCTATCTGTTCATATATAAAATTGAGAACCTGGGCCACATCTGGGAATTCACAACTTGGCCTATCATCAGAATTACCTGTTCAGTGATTTTTATGCTACTGCCAAACAAGTACCTGGGTGAATGTGAAATGGAGCAGGACCCTGCGGGGCTCTCCCGGGTAAAAATCATTTCTGTGTCCCCCATTTCTTGTTTGTAGGAAATAGGATTCATTCAGCCTCCTTAATCTTCCACGAGTTCCAAGTACAGATTCAAACAGTTGCTTGTCAGGGAAGGAAGGGAATGCAGAAACAAAGGAGGAACAGTCAAGGAACAATAGTGCAGCTGTGGGGCAGGGTCCTGGTTCCTCCTCAGGAATATGCATAACAATACCTTTGAGTTTTCTGTAGGAACTAAGGCTCCTACCCAGGTGGAAGATGGCAACTTCAGGCTGAGCACAAGATTCCTGGAGCACTGCCCTGTGATCTCACCACCAACCAATTGGAACAAGTCTGCACACAGTGGAAGATATGGAAGAATCTGACCCGCTCCCCAAATGATTCTCCCTTTAAAAATTTCCATGGTCAAGCAGAAGTTTTTGTTTTTGTTTTTGTTTTTAGAGATTTTACTTATTTTTTAAATTTATTTTATTTTATTTATTTAATTTTGGCTGTGTTGGGTCTTCGTTGCTGCACACGGGCTTTCTTCTAATTGTGGCGAGCAGGGCTACTTTTCGTTGCAGTACGCGGGCTTCTCATTGCGGTGGCTTCTCTTGTTGCAGAGCACCGGCTCTAGACACGTGGACTTTTGGTAGTTGCAGCACGCGGGCTCAGTAGTTGTGGCACATGGGCTTAGTTGCTCCACAGCATGTGGGATCTTCCCGGACCAAGGCTTGAACCCGTGTCCCCTGCATTGGCAGGCAGATTCATAACCACTGCGCCACCAGGGAAGCCCCGGTCAAGCAGAATTTTGGAGTTGGTTTTTGGACATGAGTCCACCATCTACCCAGGTGCTGGCCTCCTGAATAAAGCAAGCTTTCCCTTCCTACCAGCACTTGTATCTCAAGTATTGGCTTTCAAGCAGTGAGCAGCCTAATCTGAGTTTGGTAACAAATGCATTAGGGAATGAATGATTGACTTGGCTGATCTGTTATGAGATTTGGAACAACCAAGACAGAAGAGGGCTCTCCTCAACTACTACCATTAAAGGTGTAGAGTTGATCCTCATTATTTGTGAATTCCATACTTGTGAATTTGCCTACTCACTAAAATCTTGTAACCCCCAAAATCAACATTCATGGTGCTTTTGCAGTCATTCACAGACATGCTCAGAGTGGCCAGAAAAATTTAGTTGCCCAAGATACATGTCCAACATGAGGTTAAACAAGGAGACACTCCGCTTTCTTGGTTCAGCTCTCAAACTGCAGGTAAGTGTCCTTCCTGCAGTCTACTTAGTGCCACATTGTTTGCATTTTTGTGCTTTTTGTTGATGATTCCACTGTTTAAAATAGCCCCCAGGTCTAGTGCTGAAGTGCTGTTTAGTGTCCCTAAGCACAAGGCTGATGTTCCCTACAGAGAAAATGTGTGTTAGATAAGTTTCATTAACGTATGGATTGCAGTGCTGTTGGCCATGAGTTCAATGCTAATGAATCAACATGAAAAAAGGCATCTTGAAGCAAGGACATATCCGAAACAAGGTTAATGCTGATGAGTTGACAAAAACGTTGTGACTCGAAACTCACAGGAACCTAAGCCCCTTATCTCCCCTAGGAGCAATGGTTCAGTATTCACCAATTTGGTGTCCACAGAAACTTCACAGAACATAACTATTCCAGTAATGAGAATGAACAGTATTTCCTGTGACCATGCAATAAAAGAAGTCTTCATAGAGGTCTCCAAACCAGTTCTCAGGGAGTTAGTTGTGATATTATAGGTGTAATCATTAAAATAATCTGAGATAATGGAGAGAGAGATAGTACTGATAACACACTGAATGTTTTTTGAACTATGACAGGGGGACAAAGTCATCTCTAAAGACTGAGGCTAAGGATGGAATGGAAGATTATTGCTTTTCAATATAAACCATTATGCAGTATTGGATTTTTTTAAACCATAGTTTGGTTAAACCATCACTATTAATTTACAGGGCTAAAAATAGGGGGAAAATTAATTCATTAATTAAATCTCTATTCAGCCTTGCTCTTCCAGTTCCAAGAAACACAAATTATTTTCTTCCTGATAAACAGACACTGTTCACTTCCCCTCAGTTTCTTGATCTATAAAATGGGAAAGATAATAGTACTTCTCTTATGGTTCTTAATGGACTCAATGAAGTAATGTATATGAAGGACTTAGCACCATGCTACTAGAATATAAGCCATAGCTATGAAGGCACAATGTAAGCTGGAACAGGATGGGGTAGGAGAACCATTGTCTCTGGAGGTTTCATCCTGGGCAGAACCTCTCAGGTCATGGAAGTATATTTCCAGCTGACCCCATCTGCTTCCTCCTCATTGCAGCCCTTTGGTTTTCTGAGGCTCATATTGGGATCAATAAACTGTTATCAGAAGGCAACGTTTAAGAGCATGAGATTTGGAGTCACACAGATTTTGGTTTGTGTTCTGACTCAAACATTTACTAGCTGTGTGATCTGCTGCAAGTTAGTCAACCTCTCTGAGCCTCAGTGTCCTTAACCCCTCTGAGCCTCAGTGTCCTCACCTGGAATATAAAGATAGGATCTGCCTTGAAAATCCCATTTACTCTTCAAAGGAGTTTATTACTCAAGCTCCTCTGAGAAGCAGATGACAACTCATAATTAAATGAGTAAGGAATTTATTCAGATGGAGAATATTGCTCAATGGGCAAAGAGTTTCTGTTTTGGGTGATAGAAAAAATTGGAAATAGCCAGTGGTGATGGTTGTACAACATTGTGAATATAACTAATGCCACTGAATTGTGCACTTTTAAAACATTTAAATGGCAAAATTTATGTTATACTATGTATTTTATCACAATTTGTAAGAAATGAGCTTATTAGAGTAAACACCTGTGAGACAAAATAGAGAGGGATTTAGGAGAGGCTGGGAGAACCATCAAACTGGGATGCAGGTATGACCCCAAGTGAAGAAAAGTAAGGAAGGAAGGTTGGGTGGAAGGGTTGTAGACCACAGTGTACTTCGAAGAAAAGTTCAGCAAAGCTATCTGGGGTCCACTGTCTCCCAGTTATGGGCCTCCTAAGTACCCCTGCAACTCCTAAGCTGGTTGGGAGCAGCCCATGGGAAGCATGTAGTTAGCAGGAAGTCACTGATGGATTTCAGAGCATGGCAGCTGGGACCATTGGTCAATTATGTCCTCGGTAGCTAGATATCTGAGAGGCACATTCGCATGGCTGGATTCCCACAGGGATCCTACAGGTTAAGGCACTTATCATGCAAAGATAGTAGAGGGTAAAAGTAGTTGTAATTTCTATACAGAATATCAATATCATTATCAATTGTCATCACCATGACCTTTATCTCAGTAAAAGTGTGCTCAAAGTAACATACAACCAATTCAAATTAAACCATTTCCAATACTTTGTGCTAGTTCTAATAATTCTTATTGATTGTGATACTCATGTGGGCATCTTAAATTGAACTGTAAACATTAGAATTGCTAAATTTATTTCTTATAGGTGCAGGAGGAAAATAAGGTGTGACTCAAAAATAACACAAGTCAAAAATTGTGAATGAAATTTAGGCAGAGCCTTCAAATCCTGCAGTCTTCAATCACTTTATAAGAATAGTAGTATTGGTCTCCACTTGCTTGGGGACTGTCACATTACTCACTTATTATCTGTCCAAACAACTTCATCACCTACAAGCCAAGTAACCAGCCAAGAGAGAAGTCATTGTGAACTTTCTCACATCAAAAATGAACCAGGAAATGGACTTGAGGACACGAGGAGGGGAAGTGTAAGCTGGGACGAAGTGAGAGAGTGGCATGGACATATATACACTACCAAATGTAAAATAGATAGCTAGTGGGAAGCAGCCACATAGCACAGGGAGATCAGCTCTGTGCTTTGTGACCACCTAGAGGGGTGAGATAGGGAGGGTGGGAGGGAGACGCAAGAGGGAGGGGATATAGGGATATATGTATACCTATAGCTTATTCACTTTGTTATACAGCAGAAACTAACACACAATTGTAAAGCAATTATACTCCAATAAAGATGTTAATAAATAAATAAAGTGAACCAGGAAGCAGTTTCAAAATAAGTAATCCCATCTTGTTATTCATGGCAGCAAGATTTAACCCCACAACTTCCCATTTAGACACCTGGGGTGATTCCTTTGCTCTGAAAACAATGCATGTTTCATTACAGTATTCCCTTAAGAAAGAAGAATGTTACACTCAATCAAATTTAATGGGAAAAAAATCACTTCTCTGTCTTCCCACAAGGAGAAGTTAGTCAATTTTGTTGAAAAGTTAAGAGTGGATGACTGAAAAGTATTCAGATAAACATAGGTTTAGACAGCAATTCCACTTTTGCAACTATTACCTTTCCCCAGTCATTTAATTAGGCAGAATCCTGTATCTTTTACCTATCCCTTTAGCAGAGAAATGAATCTGTAAGGGAACCGTAAAATTTCCTTTCTATTCTCATGTTTTCCACCAAGTAAAGGCTTCTGCTGTCTTCCCGTTATGATTCCTCTGACTCCTTTCCTTTGTGAAACACCTCTCTCTCTGACCAAAGAGATTAGGCACATGATCCTTGATTGGCCCTGGCCAGAGTCATGCAACTCTAGCAAGCCAGTGAGAAGTCTTCCCTGATATGTGGACCCAAGGGCTTCTTTCTTTCCTCTGTGGTAAATAACCTTGGATAATTTAAGTCTGAACTTTCCTTTATCACATGAAGAAAAACCATAGGAGGAGAGACTCAAATGAACAAAGAGAAGCAAAAAGAAAATAAAATTAAAAAGAGAGATCAGTCCTGATGATACAAAGGGGACTGAGGCACTTCCTGACTGTGAAAGACACAGCCCTCTGGAGGATGACAAACTGTCTAAAATTCAGTCAATACTTACTCTTTTGAGATGAACTAGGAGATAGTACATCACCCAGTCCCTTGGACCAAGGGGGAATAACGAAAACAATAAAGTTTCTTAAAGATCCTGCAAACCATATGGTCCTGAGGGAGGTCACAGTTATTAAGAGAGCCCATGATCAACATGACAAGGGTAAGCACAGGGTGTTATAAGATCCACATATGTGATCACATGAAGCCCTGGTGGGGGTCAAGATTTCCTGGAGGAAATGACATACATACATCTAAGTTGAGTCCTTTAGGAGAAGTGAGAGTTATCCAAATGAAGTAGAGAAATAGAGGAACAGATTTTAGCACAGAGAATGGTGTGGTCAAGGAACTGCATGTGGTTCAATATAGCTGGAGCACAGGACTCAAAGAGGTGCTGGAGCAATGAGAGAATAGGCTAGAAAGCGAAACAGATCAGCTCATAAAGAGGCTTGTGGACCATAGGCAAACACCAGGACTTGATTCTAGGACACTGGGGAGCCACTGAAGAACTGTAGAGCTATACATGATGCTATCTGCAGATGGCAAAACCTTTCTGCAAAGGGTGTGAGTTAATTAATAAGTCAAGCTGTTGTAATAATGTAGATGAAAAATAAAGGTGGCCCCCACTGACACAGTTCCATGGTGATACCAAGAGTAGACTCATTCAAGAGCTATCAAAGGAGACAGAATCAACATGATTAGCCACTGATTAGGTGAAGGTGGGGAATGGGACTCCAGGATGACGGTCAGGCTTCTGGCTTGGACAACTATTTGAATGGGAGTACCACTTACTGAAATGGGGGAAACAGAGGTAGAGGCAGTTTGGAATGAGTTGAATATGAAGTGCCTGTGTGGTTTTCAAGGCATGATATCCAATTGCCAAGTTAGGTAAACAGGCTTGGAGTTGAAGAAAATGAACTGGGCCTAAGTTTTCAATTTTGGTATCATCATCCACAGGTAAATGGTAATCGAGGCACTGTAAAGAGATTAAATCAACCCAGAAAAAAAGTGTATAGCATGAGGTAGAGGAGGCCCATGATGAATACAAATACTTAAAGAATACACAGGGGGAAAGTTTCAGAAAGAAGACAGGAAAGAGAAAGCCTAAGATATAGAAGGAACACTCAGAATTTCCAGGAGAGACTGATAAGAAGTCAAGTCAAACAAGGGCAGGCAATCATCCTTTGGATTGAAGCACAAAGAGGTCACAGATGGCCATGGAGAAGGTGTTTTCCACAGATCGGATATAATGATGCCTATCATATACATCTTGACGTAAGTCAGTCTGTGTGCCTCCTAGCATTTCTTCAAGACCCTCAACTCTGACCTAGAAGCTATAGGATCGCCACCTGTGCACCTTACACAGCACCTCATATACAATGAGGTATTCAATAAATACTTGTAAATGATAAATGCATATTGGTATTCCCACTTTTAAAAACTTCATTTGGAAGCATAGTAAAAGTGACTTGAGAAAGAAGAGAGGAATAGATGCTCACAGCTGCTCACTGACTTTGGGTGGCTTTGGTCTATCTCCCCCTCATCTCCAAGCGTTAAATTAATCATGCCCTTTTCTTCCACTTCTACTCCTGGGTCAATGAGCAAGGTATTTCTAGTCTAATTAGATTCCCAAATGAGCTCTAGAGGCTTAAGGCAGTGCCTGGACCTAGGAATTCACTGTGCCCTCCCCTCTTTTATCTAGTTGTATTTAGTTGATTTTGCTTCCAATTATTTTGATCTGGGCTCTTTTGTGACCTCTGTTGGAGGGTGACCACTCATCACTCAGAGGACACAGAGGAGAGCCACATCAGGAAGAGGCCAAGTAGCCACCATTTATTAAGCACTTTCTGTGAGCCAGGTAGGGGGTTGACCTCCCAACAGAACTTCTTCAACCACATCACAGTTTCACTCAAAATCCTCACCGGCTCCACGTTGCCCAAAGAGTAAACTTAATTTGCTTTCACTTCTTATTTAATGCCTTTAATTTATTCAAAACAATGAAAAAGAGAAACACAAAAGGATGCATTAGGTTAAAAGGCCATTATCAGATTACAAAAATACTTGTGAGCTCAAGTATCCTATTGTTTGTACCTCTAACAAAGACCATCCTAAAAGAATGTTCTAATTACATAAGACAACTAAAAAATTCTCTTTTTCTGGCTAAATACATTTATTATTGCAGCACTACCCATATTTTGTTACTATTGGGGCTCATTCTAGTGAGGGATTACATAGTCTTCAATATCTATTCCCTCACAAAGAATGATTATAAGCTTAAACACAAAAGGGAAGAGCAAGTATTTAGTAGGGAATGTTGGGCATTAGTTACTATTGTGGATTACTCAAAGAGACCTCATGCCAGGGTCTTTTTATTGCATTTCAGCTCCAAAGTCACTCTTCATTACCCCTCCTGTGAAAATTAAGTTGGATCCTTTCAGTTATTTTCATTTCCCAGCTAGCATGTTGTTACACTTTGTCAGTAGAGGGCGCTAAAGAGGCACTCGAGCGGGAAGGGGGTTTTCTTCTTGGGGCCAGCGTGCTCACTGGGCAGGCTTCTGCAGCTCAGGTGGCTGGCTCCCCCATGTGGCGCTCCTGCCCCAGCCTCTGACTTCCGCGGCATACACAGATTCTCCCAGGTCCAGCTCCCGCCGTGCAGGCAGCTTCCTGAACACTAGCCTTCTGTAGTCCACAGTGGTCAGTAGCACTTGGCCGGTTTTACAGCAGAATGTCTCCAGGGAGACACCTCTCTGTGACAGCTTTCTCCAGCACCAGAAAGGGCACGCTACCTACCCGTTCCAGAGGGTGGATTTCTAGCAAGTGTTGCCAGCACAGCACCACAGCAGTGTCTGTCCTTCACTGAGTCACAGCCATGTCCTCACCAGCAAGGTCTGGGTCTCAGCCGGGAGGTGCAGGGGGGCTCTTCCTCAGACACCAGCTCAGCCCTTGGGGTAGTGGCTGTTCCTTCTAATAGTCCTGTCTTCTTCAGAGCTCTCTTTACTCCTACTAGGCAATCTCTCCTTGCCCTAACCTCTTGTACTAGTTAATAATTCCTTATGTTAAACTTACTTCGTTCAAATTACTGTGGGAATGCTGTCTCCTGATCAGTATCTGACTGATACAGCATTGCATAACCATGCCCGTGCACACAACAGTTCCTAAGTTATAAAAATGGGTTTTAAGGCTCTCCGGCGGGGGGGAAAAAACGTTATCAACAACAAAAGACCTTTGCTAGGCTAGGGATGATTACATTTTTATCCTCATAATAGTCCTGTAAGACAAGTATTTTATCCTCATTTTACATATGAGAAACTGATCAGTAGAATGGTAAAAAATTATTTACCCAAGGTCCCAAAGCCATACAGGATGCTATAGGTAGTAGCATCAAGAATGACAGCTATGACAAAACTGGGTAAGTTATTTGCTTATTTGCCTAAGATTAAGGATTGGTCTGACTTCTTTTTCTCTCAGATTCTCTCATAACAGTCAGGATTCAAACCCAGGCTAATTAACTCAGAAACCTCTGCATTAAATTGCTGTACTATGTATAGTACAACTTCCAAGCCCCGACATTTTATCCGCTATTTGGTGGAGTGCATGGGGGTAAAAATAACTGCCAACAGAGACTTCAGGCTTGTCTTGGACTTCTGGAAAATAAGCGCTTCATAAAAGTCTTCCTTGCACTTGCATTTCCAGAGTGCTGCAGTAAAGGGAACACAGCCAGAGACTGGTAACTGAAGGAGAACTGATGCTAGTCAAGCAACTTCTGTGTTTAGGTTAACACCCAATGTCCTAATGAGAAGCCAGCATTTTTAATACAGGGGACAATTAGTAGCCTCAAGAATAACCATGTCTCTCCAAAACTGGGAAGATATTTACCTAAGATTAAGGAACATTCTTTTCATTCCTAGCCTCATCCTTAAAAAAAAAAAAAAAAAAAAAAGACACCTGCAAAGCATTTGTTGGGGAATTTTTAATAACTTGTTCAATTCCAAGTCATCATCAAGAAAAGACTTGCATCTGCAAAGGCTTAAAAATGGTGATCCATTCTTCTCATTCTCCTCTCTCTAGAACTCATATTAACCTCCCAAAGAGTGATGCCAACAGATAAATGAGGAAACACCAAACAAACCAGAACATTTTGAAGCAAAATGCTTCCTTGGAAGATTAGCTACATTTTTTTGTATTTCAGTTAAGTCCTGGCTTAGAACTCTGTTTTGCTTGAATCCAAGACCAAGGTGGGCTGCCAACAAAGACTCCCTGGTGCCCACTGGAGGGAGTCCAGCCCCACCAGCTTGAATTCAAGGCCTTTAGAGAATGGCCTTGCTTACTGGCATAGCAGCATGTCCTCCATGCCCAGGGCTAAGGTTCAGCCAGGACTCAAATAGCTCCTTCAGCTGTTAAAACACTGCAACACTTCTGTGCTAGGTAAACAGCCCCTTTCCCAAAATCTCATCCCCTACCCTCCCACAATCTACCAATCAAGAAGTTAAATGCCTGGCACAACCAGGAGACCTCCAGGACCTATTTCAGACCTCCTCCTGCATAAATTCTCATTTATCAGTGTTCCTGCCAATCAACCCCACAAAACTCATGGATTCTGTGTGGACTTTGTCAGGGCAGTTCAGAACATCGACAGAAGAAAGGGTATCTGTGACAGTGGTACCTGTTACTGACATCCTGGTAAATCAATTGTTATGACCATCCACCACTAGCCTATTCTCCCTAGGGGTTGATAGTATGTAGCTACTGGTGGTTAACTGTGGCCTCTGGGGGACTTCAGCTATAAGAGATTCTAGGTTCAACAGGGATCAGGGAGGCTGGCAGCAATAGGGTCCACTGCATATATACTAGCCAAGCACTATGGGTTCTATCAGTAGAGTGGGTTCTATTCGGCACTCCAGCAACAGAAGGGAGGCCACAGATGACAGACACAGCCCAACGGAGGAGGTTTAGGTCAGGTAGCATGCTGGATGTAGGTGCCCTTTACACTGTCCCCATTGAATGTCACCTCCATTTAATGGGAGACTTGTTAAAACCTTCTGAATCCTCACCCATTGTGAACATTAACATTTTATCCATAAAAGTGAGAACCATCACATACAGAGCATGAACCATGCTAACTGCCTATTAACTTATTTGAATGCTGTAAACATCACTATCATATCCCCATTTTTCAGAGAAATAAACTCAGGCACAGAAAGGTTATTTAAACTTAAGATTTAAACCAGGCATTCCATCAACAGAGCTGTGTTTCCCCTCTTCTGGCCTGCAGGATTAAGTTTCACCTAATCAAATATGGCATTACAATAAACTTTTTGTGATAGAGATACTTTTTGTGTTTGATAGAGATATTGAGTACCTTCAAATTTCAGATGGTATTGTAAGAGCTGAGAACTCCTGAATGTAACTGGTGTTAAGTGCAGCAAAAGCCAAAATGATTTAATATCATGAGCACTAATGGGAAAGCCATTGGAAGGATTTGATGCAGTTTCCTATGTCAAATCATGGCTCAGACAGGGCCATTGTTTTGCTAGTGCTAGATCAAATGAAAGATCCCAACAATTTCTATTATTAAAAGGTGGTATGTAAATTATCAGAATATCATGAGTGATTTTTACTATAAGGTATCAGCTGGCAAGCAGTTTTAAACAAATAGTTTAGTTTTATTACAGAATAAAGGGGATAGAGATTACTAATTTTATTTATGTTACTGTATTACATCAAGACCCATATTTTTCATTTTTTTATTGAATGAAAGATTCTTTAAATTCTATAGTCCTTTACAATTCTCAAAAGTTACACCACATGATTTCATATAATCCCATAATAAACTTTTTCTTTTCCCCCACCCTTAGAATGCCCCTCCCCACTTCCCTCTCCCTGCAGGTAACCACTAGTATGTTCTCTGTGTCTGTGAGTCTGCTTCTTTTCTGTTTCATTCACTAGTTTGTTGCATTTTTTAGATCCGACATATAAGCGATACCATATAGTATTTGTCTTTTTTCACTTAGGTTAATGCCCTCCAAGTCCATCCATGTAGCTGCAAACAGCAAAAGTTTGTTTTTTTTATGGCTGAGTAGTATCCCATTGTGTGTGTGTGTGTGTGTGTGTGTGTGTGTGTGTGTGCAACATCTTCTTTATCCATTCATCTGTTAGTGGACACTGAGGTTGCTTCCATTTCTTGGCAACTGTAAATAATGCTGCTATGAACACTGGGGTGCAGGTATCTTTTTTTTTTTTTTTGCGGTACGCGGGCCTCTCACTGCCGCGGCCTCTCCCGTCGCGGAGCACAGGCTCCAGACGCGCAGGCCCAGCGGCCATGGCCCACGGGCCCAGCCGCTCTGCAGCACGTGGGATCCTCCCAGACCGGGGCACTAACCCGCGTCCCCCGCATTGCCAGGCGGACCCTCAACCACTGCGCCACCAGGGAAGCCCGCATGTATCTTTTTGAACTAGTGCTTTTGTTTTTTTCAGATATATACCCAGGAGTGGAATTGCTGGGTCATGTGGTATTTATACTTTTAGTTTTTTGAGAAACTTCCATACCATTTTCCACTGTGGCTGCACCAACTTACATTCCCACCAAACAGTGTATGAGGGTTCCCTTTTCTCTACATCCTCTCCAGCAGTTATTATTTGTAGACTTTTTAATGATGACCATTCTGACTGACGTGAGGTGATATCTCATCGTGGTTTTGATTTGCATTTCCCTGATGACTAGTGATGTTAAGCATCTTTTCATGTGCCTATTGGCCATCTGCATTTCCTCTTTGGAAAAATGTCTATTCAGTTCTATTCAGTTCTTCTGCCCATTTTTTAATCAGGTTGTTTGGCTTTTTTGTTGTTGTGTTGTATGAGCTGTTTATATATGTTGGTCAATATCCATGTTTTCATTTCAACCAAGTCCATGCCCCGACATCATGATCCCCTCCCGTCAAACTCGCCTATGCTTGTTCACTAGCCTTCACTCCTACAATGACCGCACCATCCCATTTTTTCACTCATTTCAACCACTCAGATCATTCCTAAAGCTTTTCCCTCAAGTTCCACTTAAACTGACTCTCTTCATTTTAACTGCCTGTAGTAGCTTGAACAGTGTTCCCTCAAATTCATGTCAACCTGGAACCTCAGAATGGAATCTTATTTGTAAATAGCATCTGTGCGATGTAATTAGTTAAGATAAGGTCCTACTGGAGTAGAGTGGGCCCTATATCTAGTAACTGGTGTCCTTACAACAAAAGGAAAGGGCATACAAAGAGACACAAAAACAGCCACATGATGAAAGAGGAAGAGACTGGAGTGATGCAGCTACAAGGCAAGGAATGCCAAGGACTGCTGGGAGCCACCAGAAGCTAAGAAAGAGGCATCAGACCAGTTTCTCCCTCAGAAACTCCAGAGAGAACCAACTGTACCAACACCTTGATTTCAGACTTCTGGCCTCCAGAACTGTGAGATAATCAGTTTGTTGTTTTAAGCCACCCAGTTTGCGGCAATTTTTATGGCAGCCCTAGGAAACTAATATACTGCCCCTAACACCTATGGTCTACCAGTAGTTCCCACATATCAGTGTACTAGAATCACCGGGAAAGCTTGTTAAAACAGTAGTGGGCCCCAGCCTGAGATTATGACTTAGTAGGTCTGAAGTGAAGTCTGAGACTTTGCACGTCTAACAAGTTCCCAGGTTGTTGGTCTGGGGACCACACTGAGAACCACTGGGTCTGTACCAGGCATTTTAGCACTTAATTTCATTCAGTTTAGAACTTCATTGCATCATATCTTACATCATGTTTATAATCAGTTCATAAATACAAGGTCTGCCCTCCCAGTGATCCCGTGAGTGCCACAAAATCCATGCTTTAACCTACTTTTGTTTATCCACAGGATATAATGGTGGCTGGCATAGTGCTAAACTGAATAATTCAAGCACCATAGTTGAAAGCACAACTCATGCTTTTAAATCTCATTTCCTCTTTGTACAATGGGGTTAGTGATATTTAAAAGGAATTCTTACTAAGAATGAATAGATAACTCATGTCAAATGCCTGATATTGCCTGGCTTCTAGAATGTGTGCAATAGAGGTTAAGTACTATTATTTTTTAATAGATCTTTATTGGAGTATAATTGCTTCACAATACTGTGTTAGTTTCTGTTGTACAACAAAGCGAATCACCCATATGCATACATATCCCCATATCCCCTTCCTCTCGCGTCTCCCTCCCACCCTCCCTATCCCACCCCTCTAGGTGGTCACAAAGCACTGAGCTGATCTCCCTGTGCTATGCGGCTGCTTCCCACTAGCTATCTATTTTATATTTGGTAGTGTATATATGTCAATACTACGCTCACGTCGCCCCAGCTTCCCCCTCCACCCACCGGTGTCCTCAAGTCCGTTCTCTAGGTCTAGAGCTCTAGACATTCTAAAGTTGCCTCCATCTAGACAGAATCATCTGAAACAACAGATACGCCAAAGCTGAAACCTGGAACTTGTCAGATGTCTAAACCAAGAGGTTATGGACATTGTACACATGATATAGCCAGAGGGATTGCTACTCGTGGGTTATGTTACCTGCATACCTCCACTCTGGCTCTGGAATGGCAAGGCATTGTTGCTTCGAGAAGGTTGTGTACAGCTGTAGTATACTCCTTATACCTTATAATATTAAGAAGGATTCTGAGTTTGAGAAAAATATGGTTAAGTCAGAATATGCTCGATACCAAGACAGCAAATGGTGAACCTCTCCTCCCAAGAGGTCAGCTACTTTGATTAATGGGTGGAAGGTAATCTTAAAAATCAAGAACAGAACATATAGCACAAAGTTTAGAGGTCACAAAGAAATGGGTGGCACAAACAGCATTGCAGTTCAACAGAAATGTGCCAGGCAATGTGCTAAATTCAGGCAAGGCAGAGGTGAAAAATACCATTAAGGTTCCTACCCAGGTGAGTCTTCAAGTGAAGCAGGGTTTGAGTGAACATCAGAGTCACTGACCAAGCCAGAGATAGGAAAGAGAATTCAAATAATTAAATTGCTTGGCTGGCTATTCCTTAGCCCCCTGAGTTGACAGCAATGCCAGCCTCAAGAAGGAAAGTCCACTGGTATATAGGTGGATGGTGGGAATTCTCAGACATTCTCCCCAGTTAAGCATCAAGGCAGCTGTTGGTCACATGTTCTTCTTCGGTCCAGTTATCCAGCTCTTTGCCAGTTTCTTCATGACAAAACCTTTCTTTATGTCCCAGTTTCAGAATCTCTGCTCCTGATTATTCTCCCTTCCCTTGCTTTATCTGAGTCTCTGCTTTGGTGTCTTCCCCCCAAATCCGGTTCTTTCCAGGTCTACATTCCCACTATTTTGTCCCATTCCCTGGAGCTGAGTCATCACTACCTCCCAGAAACTAAATGTCCAACTCACCCACTCTCTGCCTCCTAGTGATCGGAAACTTCCCTGATGCCAGCTACAGCACAGACCTCTCCCAATTCCATGACCTCTGTGGTTCCCAAGTCCCAGTCTTGCCCTAGTTCAATCCATCTGGCCAACTACCTTCTCTAAGACTTGTTATGAAGAGGCCAGTGTTCAGGGTCTCAGTCCAACTGGAAAAGAAATAAGACATAGAGTCCAAAAGAGACCAGCGACAGGGTCCCAGAGCCCTCCATGAGCAAAGAGTATGCTGGCAGAAAGAAGAAACAAAGGGCAAAAGGAGAATAAGACTAGAAAGGGAGAAGGTCCCCACCCATAACCATGACATCTGAGTATAGCAAAGCTCACCTCAGAGTCACCCAATGTCCAAGCTTCCCGTGTCAATGAGGAGGAAAGTCGTTCTCAACCATACAACTGCATCATATTCTTCCCCTATCCTCAAAGACAATGATGTACTGGCTGGGAAGTAGCTCAGAGAAATGGAGACCTTTCTGTTGCTTTTCATCAGGTGCAAGATTCATGTTGCAAGGTACTGTGTCACACTGGCATCGCAGTGGAGGTAGATAATGAAAAAAGCAAGTACTGACGAATCTCAAAGGCAACATGTAGCACAAAATGAGGATATGGGTGATTCTCTGAACCGAACCGCATATTCAGTTCCCTGCTGCGCTTCAACTAGAAAGATGATACAGTGGACACCCTGTATTCATGGATGCAGAATTCTCAAACACAGAACCTCCAGATACGGAGGGCCAACTGTACCATGGCTATCTTGAGCATCCTCAGATTTTGTTATCTATGTTATCGATCCTGGAACCAATTCCCTACACATACCAAGGGACCACTATTCCAAAAGGCACAGAGGAGAATTCCACAGCAGGTGTGAAGGAGATGAGACCAGGGGTCTGCTCTGTTCAGCTTTTCCTTTAAACCCAGCAATAAGAAGGGAAATCATGTTTTCACAAACTTCAATATGTGTCCTAGTGCCTTTCCTGTATCATCCTGACCCAACTACCTTATTCCTTCCTCCATGCTCACTAAATAGAACAGCAGACAGGGAGTGAGCTCCCATTCTGTACCAGCAGCCACAGAGACAACTGTTGGACACTTAGCAGGGATAGGACATACGTGGCCCCTGCTTTCAGGATGGTGGGTTGATAAGATGAACAAAATTTTAAACTAATTAATGACCTTCATTACACGCCAAGGAGGACAGGAAGAAGAATGCCAAGGTATGTTTGACACAGCCTGACTCTTCTTAGCCAGAGAGAAAACTGCTGAAATCTCTCCCCAAGACTTGAGTCAACTGCTGATATATACCGTTTATCAACATGGGGTGTAATTTATGTCTCCACGAATTTAATTAACCGGTGATTTCCACTGGTTCACTTCCTTTGTTTTCCAGTTGGGCAACTTTACAGACCGTTAGGATCTTCCACAGCTTGCAAGGTAAGGGGACTAGCGTGTCCTTTCAACAGAGCCTGGGGGTTTCTTCAGGACTTAGATATTGTTTTAGGAAATGTCTGAAGCATGGAACTTAACAAAACCAGAAACGGAGAAGACTGCAAGAAATAGATGGAGTCCTAGTTTCAACTATAACGTACTTAATCTGAAGGAGAACATTGTTCAGTTCAAAAAATTGGAAGAACAAGCCTTAGATTTAATATAGATTATAATGTCACCATGTGATACAGTTTTCACTTTGCCTTGGTTTTCCAAGCAGTAACTTTGGTTTATTAATGTCATTCATATCTGGGGTGAAATTGACTCTACAATAAAAACAATGTTTTCTAGAAATGTCTCTTTTTACCTTAGAGATCCCATCTAGCTCCTGTGCAATATTTAAAGCCACTTTGTAGACAGGACCATGGACATGTACTAGTCACCATCATTCACAAAAACACCTACAAAACAGCCAATGCACCAGAGATGCTAATTCCTGCCCACAAGGTATTTAACCTGGTATAGCCCACCTTTATTCCTATATCCTCCAGTCAGTCATTGAGTCCATGAAATTTATTGGGTACCCACCAAACTCACTGTGAAAATGTTCAAAACGAATAGAGATGTGGTTCCTTCATTCATTCATGATCTCTAGATCCTCAGATACAATTCAAAGGTCCTTAATATGTAGAAGCAAAAACACTGCAAATAAGTTGAATAGATTCAGGTGGGATTGTACATATGGCACAAAAAGGCACTCAAAAAAGCTTATTGAATGAAAAACATGAATCAGTCCAATCAAGTCATTTATTTCAAGCCCCATAGCTTAGCATTCTCTTTCCAGATCAAAGTGGAAAATAGCCAGGGCAAAACAGAGTGAATTAAGGTGGAATCTACAATGTTAATTGATTCTGGCACACGATGGGCAGTAAAATTTAGGGAAAGGCTTACGCAAAGTGCCAGTCTCCAAGATGTCAGTTACCCATCTGCAAGGAGATGTGTTTAGGTCAGGGTGTACAGCAATGCACTGCTTCCTTCATCGAGAGAGTTTTGCCCAACCCCAAAGAAATTGTCGTCTGACCTAATAATATAGTTGACTTGCATGCTAGCACAGCTCCTAACGTCATCAAGGATGGGTAATAGTTTAGAGCCCTCAGCCTGTCCTAACACCACACTTTGAGTAGTGCTATTTTAAAAAGTAAGAGCTCTGCTCAGTCCGGAGAACACGGACTTCAATCACATCATTACTTCTGAATATGTGACTCTGGGCGAGTAATTCTCCCTGCCTCAGTCTAGTCATTTGTAAAATGAGTATAATACCACCCATTTTATTGGGTCATTGTGAGGATGACATGAGAAAGTGTCTGAAACGTTTGACATGAAATGTGGCATATGATCAATAATAGGGAACTGTTACTCAACCTTCTGATTTGGGTCCTTAATATTCCTCTTCTCAATATAGTAAAAAGTTAGAAAGAAACTCAGAGGTAACAATATCACACCCAGCTCAGAATGAATTCTCTCTCCTAATGCCTTTTACTCCTTGCTGCATAGAACAAACAGACAATGAGGTATAGAGAAATGATGGCTAAACTAAAGGGGAGAATTCCTAGGTTCTAGATCTGACTTACTACAGAGACCCCTGGGGCAATTCCTTTAATTGCCTGAGCCACAATTTCCTCATCTTTCAAACTAAGGAAGTAAAACAGAGGGATAATGCTTCAATAAAGAATATTACCTTGGCCGTATACGTCATAGTCATTGCATCAAATAAAACCATGTCTGTGAAAGCACTTGTTATTAGCCGCGGAACATGAATACAAATGTAGCTGGTCAAGGAGGATCCCCCTCGTGAGCACTTCAGATAGCTCATAGGGCATCCACACCCTCTCTGGTCCAGGGTCACCCATCGTCAAGTTCCTTCAGCTACTTGCCACACAGTATTCTTCTGGATGACTTCTTCTGCACCTTCTCTCTATATTCCTGAGCCAAACAGGGAAAGAGCTGTGAAAGCAATTCCCAGGCTGTGTCATTGTCGATCAGCTCTCCCAGCTGCCTCCGGGAACCTACTCTGTGGGTTAACTACCCATTGTGAAAAAGCCATTTATCCTCAAATCCCTGTGCACAGAGCCCTTTCAGGTTGATGCCCTCTTGTTTTTTGAACCTTGTTGCTTCTAATTGGTTGTGACGTCCACCTTCTCTGTATGCCACGGAATATTCTCCCTTGCTCTTTTCTTCCTGGATTTGCATACTTCTTTAAAAAATTAATTCTGGGGTTTGGAGAATCCTTGTGGACTTCAGACACTAAGAGAGATCTTAAAATGTCAGCTCGTAAGAGAGAAAGAGACACACAGACAGACGGATGTATCCATCTGCAAAGATATTGACCTAAAATTGTAAACACTCACTGGGCAGGTAGGGCACAGAGAATATTCAGACAAGCAGCAGGGGCAGTTATTAGAATCCAGTTCTATCCTACAGGTAGAATTTGGTATCAGGAAGACATTAGAAGTGGTCTAGGTCAAACCTGTATGTGTATAAAAATGGCCTGGGTAATCTTTCTCCTTATGCCCTTTACTCCTTGTTGCACAGAACAGAGGACAAATGTATTATGATCTATAAAGGAACTATAACTAGACCAGTGTCTCTCTAAGATGCAAAGTCTAATTCAACAGGTCTAGGATTCTTTTTTTTTTTTTTTTGCGGTACAGGGGCCTCTCACTGTTGTGGCCTCTCCTGTTGCAGAGCACAGGCTCCGGACGCACAGGCTCAGTGGCCATGGCTCTTGGGCCCAGCCGCTCCGCAGCATGTGGGATCTTCCCGGACCGGGACACGAACCCGTGTCCCCTGCATGGGCAGGCGGACTCTCAACCACTGCGCCACCAGGGAAGCCCATAGGATTCTTAATTTTTAAACAAACACCTGAGATATGCTGGTGCTGCCAGTTCTGAGCAAGCTATAGACACAAGTGGCTAATAAAATGGATAAACTGTGAACAAGCCACATGAGACGCAGCTGACAGTCTTCCTCGAATCAGGCTGAAAAACAACCATGAGGAAGCATCTCCTTATGCAAGTAATAGACACTTGAAGATTCTTACTTTGTGTGAGGCATAGATGCTGTAAGCTGTGTTCTCTAAACAAAGCAATGAACAAGACAGAATGGCTTCTGCCCCATGAAGTTGGTAGTCCAATACCAGACTATAATTGCAATCCACTCGTAGACAAGAGTGAGAGAGGCAGGTTTACCATGACAGGAGCTCGAGCACTCCATTAGAACGCCCATATCACCAAGTTCCCTCGGCAAAGCCTGCAAAGCCAAACTCAAATGCCTCCGCTCCCTTCCACCTCCTCTGCCCTTATTGCCACCCGTGTCACGTCACTATCAACGCCTTCACCAGGACGACCACAGACAACTCCGCAACTGGTCTCCAAGCTTCCTTTCTGCCCTGCTTCTGGTTCACTTTCCATCAAAAGCCAGGAGCAGTCTTTTTTTTTTTTCTTTCCTTCTTTCCTTATTTATTTATCTATCTACCTATCTATTTATCTATTTATTTATTTGCTACGCCACAGCATGCAGGAATCTTAGTTCTCCAACCAGGGATCCAACCCAGGCCCCCCGCAGTGGAAGCGCAGACTCCTAACCACTGGACCGCCAGGGAATTCCTTTTTTTTTTTTTTTAATGTAAATTAGAATTCTGCTTCTGCCCAAGATGGAGAAACAGAATGGATTTACCCTCCTACTTGAAACAAATAAAAGATAAAATATACGAAACAATGGTTTTGAAGATATTGGGCATCAGGCAATGGAAGAGTGATCCCTGCGAGATGGGAAGACAGATGAAAGCAGGCCTGGGATTTCCTCAGCAAACTGTCTGGAGACGGTTTCCAGGCAGCAGCTCAAGGAGGGGGACGTAGGCAGAACCCAGTGGACTCCCTGAGTTGAGACAGAACTGAGAGTCTGGGGAGACTGAGCAGCTAGAGGACAGAGGCGAGAGCCGCACAGACGCAAAGCTTGGGCTGATGCCCAAGATCTGCTTTGAGCTCTCAGCAGGGTACTGAACGGTGACCACTCAGGAGAAAACTTACTGTGGCCAGGGTTGTGGTGGAGGGGGAATTCACCCCAAAGGATGAGATCACAGCTCCCTGTGATCATCACCTGGGGACTCACACTCACACCAGGCATACAAAATCTGAAACTCTAGGGGTAGGGGCCATAGGTCTGTGTTTTAACCAGCTCTCCAGGAAATATTCTGATGCACACTCAATTTTGAGAACCACTGTCCTAAGACAGTGATACTCAACCTTGGCTGAATTTTATTTTATTTTATTATTATTATTATTTATTTTATTTGGTTGCACCAGGTCTTCGTTGCGGCATGTGGGATCTTTAGTTGCGGCATGCGAGATTTAGTTCCCTGACCAGGGATCGAACCGGGCCCCCTGCATTGGGAGCACAGAGTCTTAGCCACTGGACCACCAGGGAAGTCCTTTGGCTGAATTTTAGAATAACCTGGGAGATGTCAAAAATTCTGATGCTTAGGCCCCACTGAGAGAACAATTAAATCAATCTTTGACTCAGTAGGTCTGAGTGTGGCCTGAGAATCTGCATTTCCAACAAGTTTCTGGGTGGTCTGGGAACCCCTCTTTGAGAACCAATGGTAAAGGGTCTGAGGAGGCGTAAAGCCTGCCACGGGGAGCCACGTAGTCCTAACTGGGGGGAGAAGACAGCACAGCTAGGAAATTACGCAGAATCTACGGGTATCTTCAAACCCTCTAACGTTGAGGAAATCACTACACTCCAAAATATCCTATTTCGGGACAAAACTAAGTATTAAGAATTTCTTTCATCACGAGCCAAAATCTAGCCCTCCATAACCTTCCAGTTATTCATCTTTATTAAGGGCTTTACCTTTCTCCAACTTCATTTTTCTCCCCACTGAAGGGATTAAACCATAACTGTTACCAAGCTGCAGTTAAGCTTTCCCAGTAAGATGATGCTACTTGAGTGTTTTGTCAGTTTCTTAATAGCTTAGACCCATTAGGACTGTGGTGCTCAAACTTCAGTGTACATGGGACCCTGCTAAGAAATGCAGACACTTGGGCCCCAGCCCCGCAGAGCTTCTGATTGTAGCTTGGTATGGTACGATATTTCATAAATACTGAGAGTGCTTCTGATGCTTTAGGCCACATACTGAGACCTACAACCCCAGGATCTTGCTCTCAAGCTCAGTATCCAGTGAAGCATTTTCAGAATAATTTTTTTCACACCAAGATTGCAGCATCCCAAGACCTTCCTGCCTGAACACTGACTATTCTCCTCAAATCACTATTGTGGCCAGTGAGGGTCCCTGCTGCATCAGGATGACCGCTGAAGTTTATACACACAGAAGCTCTCCCACAACCAGGGAAGGCTGGGCCCCCTCCTGCTGCAGTACCGGCTAAGAGCCAGCAGAACCACTGGCCTTGCTGAGGGATGTCAATTGTATTCGTTTCCTCTCACCTTTTTCCTAACGTTTTCACCCGTTTCTCTCCTCCTCGGTTCCTATCCCTCTTCTTTTTGTCCCCTAATAACAACAACAGCTACTGGTTTGGGAGCCTCTATTTCCATAGCTGGCACCATGCTAAAGAATGTTACAGACTCCATCGCATTTAGTCTCCACAGTCACCTAGGAGTTCAGCCTTATTTTACGCAGAGGGGGAAATGTCAACCTGCTCAAGGTCACACGGCTGGTGACTGGCAGCAGTCACCTCGATCCTAAAGTTCCTGACCCCAGAGCTTATGCTTTTGTCCCCTCTCCTCTTCTTTCCCTTCAAGCCCTCCTCTGCCCTCTTTTTTGCATCCCTTTGCTTTGCTTTCTCCAGCCCCTCTCCGCCAGTCTTGGAATGGAATTCATGGCTATGAATTCTGACAGCAAGAGCCCAGAGCTTAGACTTACAGAGTATTTCAAACTCACATGTGTGAGACACAGAGGGTACACCCTGCCCCAAGTTGTATGTGAGTGCCTACGTCATGGACCAAGGTGGGGGTCTCTGTCCTTCGGACATTTGGGCCCCCGAATCAGAGACAAATGCAACGCCAATAGTCGGAGATCTTGAGGCTTTGACTGGATCTCATCTGACATGCTCATCCTTCCGAAATCACAGTCCCATCCCTCGCAGCCTGGCCCAGAAGCCTGTTTCCTGCTTGCAAACCTGCAGAATCCTTGGCCTTCCAGCAGGGGCCCATCTGCAGGTGGTACACTCATTTGGTACCAGAGAGGGCAGCCTGGATAACAAGAGTCAGCAACAGGAGTTCAGAGGCTAAATCCTCCCAGACAGCTCACCTGGCCCATTTGAGAGGTGGGTACAGAGACATTCGGCTGAAGAGCCTTCCATCGGCTTCCGTGCCAAGAAGCCAAGGCCATGCTGAGCAGAGCATCCCTCAGCTTTCATCTACAGCTTTTAACCATGGATTCATGGTTAACGACTCATCCAGCTTTCTCAGCATGGTTAGAGGCCAGGCTCAGATGCATTTAGCTACAATTCTAGCAATCACTGCCCCTGGAGGAGTTAAAAGTCTTCTTGGCTACAAGTGGAGCTCTCAGACCTTCCAAGAATTCCTTTTTTCTGAGAAGCCCTAGGAGCTATGGATCAGAGACGTGTGATACAGAAAGCATTCAGAATGTGTGAAAGCACGTAACTTTTTCTTTCAAGGAGCAAATGTTACTTTTTCATATGGGAGGGAAAATGTCCACTAAACGCAAAAATTTCTCTGTGAACTCAAAGCATACTTCCCATAGCTACAGAGCAGCATAGCTAGGAACAGGGTGAAGTCATGGGTATTTTAAGACTTTAATCTGGAAAGTTACTTTATAGAGTCTCAGCTTAGCTAAGGGTAGTACTTCCCGATCACGGTGAAGAAACAGTGTTAGTGTACTGCAAGCATGACTTCATACTCAAGACCTACCTATACACTGGGGCAAGTCATTAATTTCCCTAATCCATGTTTTCAGGTTTCTACAGAAGGGATGAAAACCCCGTCCCATAAACCTCAAAGCTTCTTACAACCATGGGAAAATGTAAACCATCTGAGTATAAACAGTGAATGCCACTTTGATTTTGACAATACGTATTTCTTAAGTAACCCATAAGGGGGTGTAGTCAAGTTCTCTGGAGAAACAGAACCAACAGAATATATATAGATATATGAGAGGAGATTTATTATAGGAATTGGTTTATGTAGTTATGGAGCCTGAGAAGTCCCACAGTCTGCCACCCGCAAGCTGGAGAACCAGGAAAGCAGGTGGTGTAATTCAGTCTGAGTCCGAAGGCCTGAGAATCATAGGCCGACGGTGTTAAGTCCCAGTGTGAGTCTGAAAGCCGAAGAACCAGGAGCGCCAACATCCAGAGCTGGATGCCTCAGTTCAAGCAGAGAGTGAGCTAATTTGGCCTTCCTCCTCCTCTTTGTTCTGTTCAGGCCCTCAGTGGATTAGACGATGCCCAGCTACAGGGATGAGGGCAATGTGCTTTACTCAGTCTACTGATTCAAATGCTAATCTCGTCCAGAACACCCTTACAGACACACACAGAAATAATGTTTGCCAGCTATCGGGGCATCCCTGAGCTATCTGTGCTTATGCACTTTGACAGTTAAATTCACCATCACAGGAGACTTTCCTTATTGGTCATAGTATTATCTATGCCTACAACCCCATCTAAAGAAAACGTCCCTGTTGCTGCAAATGGCATTATTTCATTCTTTTTTATGGCTGACTACATGACCTATATGGGAAAATAATCTAAAAAACAGTGGATATATGTAACTGATTCACTTTGCTGTACAGCAGAAACCGACACAACATTGTACATCAACCATACTCCAATAAAATTTTTTTAAAAAAGAAAGAAAAAGAAAACATCCCTACCCATAGCCTTTCATGATGGGGCAGTCACATTCCCTATCTACTACCCACATTGCTTTCTTCCAATGACTCTAGCTGGACCAGGGTGACACATATGTCCCAAAGCAGCCAACTCATGAGCTAGTTCACAGCCCTGAGTTCCCACAAGAATAAAACCTTCTGGCCAGAGAGGATGATCAAGCCATTAGGAAAAAAATGTATAAAGAAGCAGAAACTGAACAGAATAACTGAGGTAGAGAAAAAAAAAATGTGTCAGGTTTGGAACACAGATAGTAATGGCAGGAGATGCTGTCAAGGAGGCAGAGGTGGAGAGACAATCTAATTTGGGTTAATAATGAACCACAAGAGTGTAGATCCAACAATGCCTACTGCTGACATCTTGACAAATCTCCTTACTCTGGTTCCTGCCTCCAAGGAGCCCGATTATCCCATGGTTCTTTCCTTGTGCTCCTGTGAAATCCCTGTTTCCTTTATGGCCATAATTCCTTTGTTGTCTCCTTTCCTGGGCCAGGATTCTCTAGGTCTCTGCCTCTTGCAGCCAGGAGAATTTAACTCACACAACATTAAACATCTGATTATGTGAGATTCTGCTCAGATATCAATGTGCCAGGTATTAAGAGGGGTCTGTCCCCAGTAATAACTGCAGGGACCCCTTCAAATCCTAGCCATTTTGCTAGGAATCCTCACAACTTCGAGCAAGAGAAAGCATTAGCTTTCTGTACCCTTCAACTTCCTCCAGCCTGCATGGTGGACTTGCCTGAGAAGGTTGGACATGAACATTTCCAAGAGGGAAGGTACCAATTTGCATAATAGTTCTGCCAGAGTTTAAACTTATTCCCTTTTCTCCAGAATGCATCATGCCCCTTAAAAAAAATAATCAAGAGAAGGGGACTTTAATGATCTTTATTTTCTCCTCTTCGTTTAATGCAGGCAGCAAGGGAGATAAGAATTCGTGGACTAAGCAATTTGCTGGAGTGGCTGTTAAAGTGATGTGTGGAAGGGGCAACAGCAAAACCTGCTTAATGCTCAGAAACACCTGCTGGGAAATATTTTTTCTACCTGGGTTGCAAACAGTATTAAAACAATTTTCTTGCCTTTAACAAAAGAGGGAGGTGGAAGGGGGCAGCTATGTTTCTGTAGGCTCGCACTGTGGAACAGAACGGGAGAGAATTAAAAGATAAGCAAGAGGGCCTCCCTGGTGGCGCAAGTGGTTGAGAGTCCGCCTGCCGATGCAGGGGATGCGGGTTCGTGCCCCGGTCTGGGAGGATCCCATATGCCGCGGAGCGGCTGGGCCCGTGAGCCATGGCCGCTGGGCCTGCGCATCCGGAGCCTGTGCTCCGCAACGGGGGAGGCCACAACAGTGAGAGGCCCGCATACCGCAAAAAAAGAAAAAAAAAAAAAAAAAAAAAGATAAGCAAGAGGCTGGGCGAGCACACAGGTATCTGTAGCTAACTTTGGACAGAGAGCCCTGCTGAGTTGATCCTTGTTCTGTAGCTCTGGAGGGAACTGCTGGCTCAGGCCACAATTCTCACTTGGGTACCCTCAATTCAGAGTCTTGAGGGATCTCAGGGTGCCCTCTCAGCCTCGATCCCCTATGGCTGGTATGGCAAAGGCATTCTTTTTTAATTGAGTGCAGAGGGCAAGGAAAATATATATCCAGCCCCTCCTCTCTCTGGGGAGGTCAAGCGCTGGCATTCCCTTTCTGTCCACTCCCTCGGCCCTAGTTCAGGTTCTGAGCGCCTAGCAGGTGGCCACCTAGCTGGTCTCTGGGACTCCAGTTCCTCCCTCTTCCTACAGTCCTCCACACTGGTGCCAGAAACATCTAAAATGAAACGGATCCTATCTGGCCAACGTCCAATAACTTCATGCTTCCTTTTGGCCATAGAATGAAGTCCTAACCTCTCACCTGCTCACCACCATCTGACTTCAAGCCACCGATGCATCTTCCCATCTTCTACACCATCCATCTGTGCTCAAAAGCTCATGATTCCCTAGGTCCTCCTTGGGAACCGTCCTCTCTGCCCTTGCTCTTGATGTTTATTTTCCCAGGAGGGCCTTTTCCTGCCTAGAGGACTCTAAATTTCAAGCCCTAGAAGACTGAAAGCACAATGGCATCATGACATAAATAGGACACGTGGAAAGGAAAGCAACAAGTTCAGAATCACAAACGGTCAAGTTTAAAGGTGGTATTGGGACTTCCAAAAAAAAAAAAAAGGCTCAGAAGACTGGGGAAATATTTAACAGATCCAAGAAGGAGAATCAAAGCCAGTGGTAAAGACTTAAGAGTCATTGTCTAGAAGACATTCAGTAGTTAAACCATAAATTATTTTATTACATTCACAAAGAGAATAGGTGTTTTTGAGATGGTTCACCACTCCCAACTCTGAGAATTTTTTTGTAAGTAACGCTCTTGCTTCTCGGGTTTCTCTTCTGAGTTTCATTAGGATCATGTGGACCTCAAAGAACCTGAGTCATTTATCAAGTATTGAAGAAAGAGTGAGAGGAGCAGGCATAGTGATGAAACATTTCATGAATTATGCCAACATTTATATTCTAAGGTGGACTCCTCCTTTGGGGGCACTCATTAGAGCATCATACAGAGCCACGCTTGCAGCAGTAAGTTGCATTTTGCTTTATGTCTGTTCCCCACAATACGCACAACTTTCTCCCTCATTGCGTCCTCTCTGCAAATAATCATACCAACACTGTAAACTAGTACTCAACTCTGAACTTTTCTTCCTCCTCAAATTGCTATCCTTTCAATGGAAATAAGCAAAGAGCTAGATGGCTTTCATGAACACTTATCCAAGCTAGGAAAGGTCCCTTAAGTGTTTCAGCTGTAAAACACATAAAGGGGTAACATCAATCGTAATAGGCAAGATTATGCTGAAGTGACAGATGACTCCCCAAATCTCAGTGACTCACATCAACTATTTCTCACTCACGTTACATGTCTATCAACGACTGGCATCAGCTTTGTTTCATATTTTATTTGGAGACTCAAAGAAACCCTTACCTGAGACATTGCTGGTTTCTTGACTCAGGAGGGAAAGTGCGAACCATGCAAGGGTTCTTAAAACTTCTATGCAGAAGTAACACATGTCACTTGTGATAACAGATGACACAGTTCACTTCTGTTCACTAACCAAAAGCAAATCACATATCCATGTGAGAGGGATCTATAATCCTTCCATAGGAGGGACAGTAAATATTACGATCAATAATAAAATCTACCTGCAAGGCCAAGTATCACACTCTTATCTCTGCATAGTTGAAGTGAATCCATTTAAGTCAGTAGCCACAAACTTAAATGCCTGTAGGAGTCAGGCAGGGCACATAAATATGAAGTGGGAGTGACAATAGGGAATAGAGAGGCCTGAGGCAAACAAGAGCATTCCCTGACCTACGAGCATTCAAACACATGTATTAAATAGCCCAACAAACAATACTGGCAGAGAAGTTTATGACTCCTGATTTAAATCCAATCTGATTCTGAGGGAAGAGTATATGTAATTGGATGTCATATAAAAATACATGTAATTTGATGAAAAATAATTTGTTGCATGTGTTATATTTTAGACACTAGGCTAACCGCTTCACAAGAAGTAACTCGCACCTCCATAGAGTGTGGTTGCCCGCCCTTTGACATATGAGCAAAACTGATGCAAGACCTCTATTCCATGACCTCTAAGAAAGCCAACGACCTCCTTAAGAGTTCTGTGAATCCTTACAGTTTACGTTCTCATTCTCACTTCTGCCTCTTGAGTTGTCTGTACTGAACTCTCAATCTCATTAGCATCTCATTTCCAGGGGTCCGTCTCTCTGACCAGGATGTCACAGACATGAAATTCAGCCCCCTTCCCTTGACTTTCCCCAACTGTTCACATTACATTTGACAGAAGTTAGAGAGTGATGGAAGAGGAGGATTTTACCACAGCCAACAGATATCGGACTCTCTCCTCCCTAAATGCCATCTGACTACCCATTCACAGATCGCCAACCTCCAGCCCCCAACCATGCTGCCCAGTCCCATTTCCCCCATCTCCCACTCCTATCCTTTTGCTACCACCCCTAAATCTATGCGTTTCTTACACAGAATGGTTTAACGATCCATCTGTGTTGCTATTTCATTCAGGGGTTGCTCTATCGGCTTCTGTCTTCAAATAAAATGGCACAGAAAAAGCTGATGCCAACCACTGATAGACAAGTAGCAAACTAAGAAATCAGAGTCCACACTCCCGTAGTTGCCATCTGATCTTTTTCTAAACAAAGTTCCAACCCCAAGAGGAACTCTAAGACCAGTTGTTAAAATAAAAATCCTCACTCCATTATACTTACAATAACGTTTGGCGGTAGATTTTCATTCTAATTTTATAAGTGAGAACTTGAAATTAATATTATAGAATTTATTTTTTGGACATTAAGCACATCCCCCAGCCCCATCCTGGTCAGTCATGAGCCTGTGCAACATCAGAGATGGGGGCGGTGGGAGGGGTTCATTTTTCTCGTGAGCACAATAGCAGGAAAGTAGGGAGCCACTCTTGTAGACACACTCACACACTGGGGAGTTCCGTAAGAGCTTTTTTCTTTAATTTGTCTCGAAGAAGACATTGCCCTCTTTTTCTAAGGGTAAATCATATCTCTGAACCAATCTGAAAGAGATTCTCTAACCTCAGTAAAGCCCATTGCTTTGGAGTCACATAAGCTTTTCTTCTGATACCGCCACAGGAAAGCCAGCATCACTGCATCATCACCTCATGCCTTGAAAGTGCAAGAAATGAGATACAGGGGTGCCATGGCCATTCATGGCAGGATGATGACAGGCTGGACTGAGACTCAGCACCTCTAGCTTCAGAAGCCACAGAGAGACACTGAGCAGCACAACAAGGTCTCTGGCCCAGCCCACCAGGCAGAAGCCCTCACAGAAATCTAGCCTGACCACCATGTCTCATCCTATAATCCAAGCCTATGGCCACTTTTCCCTATGTTGGGAGATCTCCAAGTTGTTCCCATGCACTTCATGTTGTATTAATTCATTTATTCAACAAATATTTTTCGTGCACCTACCATGCATAGGTTCTCTTCTAAGCATTTGGAAAACATGAGTGAAAACACGAAGATCTCTGCCCTTGAAACGTTATATTCTGGTGAATGAAGACATAATAAAAAAACCATAGTAAATCAATTGTATGGAATATCAGAGGATGACAAGTGCTACAGAGAAAATGAATAGGTCAGGGAAAGGCTATCCTCTATCTTCTCTGTAGGAGAACGCTAGGAGTACACGTGTTAGCTCAGGGTTTCTTAATCTGGGCATTATTGTCATTTGGGGAATGGACGAGTCTTCACTGTGGGGGGCTGGCCTTGCATTGTAGGATGTTCGGCAGCATATCTGACCTCTACCTACTGGAGGCCGCTAACACACCCATTCTCCCAGATGTGACAACCAAAGATGCTCTCTAGACATTGCCTCATGTCCCCCGGAGGGCACAATCACCTCCAGTTGGCAATCCCTAGGTTAGAGACATGCAAGTGGTCTAGTCCTGAAGCACAGATTCGAAGATAAGTGCAGACTCTCACATCCATTCCCTGACTCACTAAGGTTTGTCACCTGGTTTTACCATTTACCAGCTATGTACCATTAGTCCAGTTCCTTAACCTCTCTGAATATCTCTTTCTCTACCTGTAAAATAGGGGTAACAGTGCTTCTCTCAAAGATTGGTTGTAAGAATTAAGTAACATGGTACAGTTTTATCACCTAGTATTCATTGCCGGTGAAGAATAAGCCTTTTCAGCTCAAAATTGTCAACTAGTAACTCACCTTTTTCGCCTGGTAATATTCTAATGACGATAAGCAGGCATTACTGGTCTATTTTATAAAAGGATATACCTAGACTCTAATAGATTAAGCAGTGCATCCGCAAATCATACAATTAGTAAGTGGCAGAGTTAAGACAAACCAAGCCTGAATCCTCAAAGTCCCAATTCTATATACCTTCTCACTGACTGTACCACCTCCCTAATTTTATTTAACTTGCTTGCAACCATTTAAGAGCATGCCTGCTGTGCACAGCACAAAGCATACTAGTAAAGGAAAACACCTGGGTTACACAGCAGTTCCTGGAAATGGACTGAACTCACATTTGACAATGATTGATATACTTTGCTGTGCCTCCCCCAGGAACATCCAGGAGGAAAAGCTCCCAAGGGGCCCCAGCCTGACCACGTCCAGCGCTGCTAACAGCATGGGAGCCCAGTTCAAACAGCATCTTGGGTGTGGCCTCTTTGTCCCACCGGAAGTCACTAAGACAGAACTGGTGGCACACTACATATCCAAGCTTCCCTTTTCAAACCCTAGAATCTCAGAAGCCCAGTTGCAAACAGGATTCAAATAAGCAAAAGGGATGAGGAGGGGAAGAAAGGAGAAAGACTGGATTAGACCTTGGCCAATAGCTTTGGGCAAGTACACGCATCCTCCCATTGCCATTTTAACAAGACTAGAGTCTTCTCTGAACACAAATTCCTCCCTGGATCACTGCTTCCCAGAGCAATAATATAAATCCATCTAACATTTAAGCAAAAGGATATTGAGCTTGGCAGATCAGGACAGTGTGCGTTTGCCTCCTGGAGTGATAACGTCACCCATTCAAGACCCACTAGGAAGGGTAAGTGGAAGCACAGAGAGACACGATGTGAGATGGCCAGGCCTGGGACAGAGATTGGAGATAACCTTTGCAGAAACAAAGAATGACTGGGGAGAATCAAGTCAGAGCTTTCTAGGAAACACAGGCTTGAGGTGTCCAGCTGTCATTAAGAAATGCAAAAAGTTAAAAACAGGTCAAAATGCATCCTGGTATCGCAGGGATATAAAAAGGGACATTCTTATATCTGGAACCCCCAAATAGGCTGCCTTAAAATGTGGAACTTCAACTGCTCAGACCTGATCAGGTGATTTTTACAAGTCAGCCCACAGCCTCCTGAATCTAACATGCACCCAACTTATCAGACAAAACACCCATGTTTTCATCATTGCAACATGTCCTAGAAGCTGACCAAAACCATGCAGAGAATATATGAGGTAACAACATCTTCCCACATTGTTGATAGGAGAATAAATTACTACCGCAAGTAGTAGACAAGTCTACAGGTAGTATGATGGAAGAGATGATCTCCAAAATGTACTGTTTTGGACTCTGCGCATCCGGAGCCTGTGCTCCGCAACGGGAGAGGCCACAACAGTGAGAGGCCCGCGTACGGCAAAAAAAAAAAAAACAAAAAACATGCTGTGTTACAGCTGCCTGTTTACACATCTGTCCCTCACCCTAGACCATGAGCTGCTCAAGTTCAGGGGCCACGTCATTACTTTCCCAGCCACGCACTCAGTATGCGGCAAACAAAAGATGCTTAATAAACATTTACTAAATTGACTGCAGCAGGTTCCCAGCAACACATGCAGTGCTCATCAAGCTCACTCTGGGCGCTTATAACCCTTGTGCAATACTGGACACCGGTACCGTTTACTGTTATATATCGTTCCGTGTCTGATACAGGGGGCTATGAATGATAGAATGCACAGACAGAAGGCTGAATCATTATAGCTGTGGGACCTGAAGCAAGTTACTTCATCTCCTGGAACCTGCTCTGTTACCCACGAAACGGAGATGCTATCATCTATCCTGCGAGATTGAGGAGGGGAGTAAATGAGATTATGTTACGCAGCATGCCTTGCATGCTAAATAAGTGGTGACTGTCACTATCTTTTCCTTTATCCTCCACATCTAAAAGGTGAGCTCCTCTAGAGCAGGTATTTTCTTACCTTGCATCCTTCACATGCTCACCTCACCGTGGTATCTTGTACTTACTGAATGTTCAAGAAATGAGAGCAAATGTAGAGTTTGCATACTATCAGACATGGGTTGGAATTCAAGCAGGCTGGACTGTTTAACTGAGTGTTCCTGGGCAAGTTACCTCACCCTCCAATTCTCAGTTTCTTATCTGTAGAATGGGTATGTTCATATTTATCTCATGGAGTTGAGGTAAAGATTAAGTGAGATGACACATTTAAAGTACACACACCCTGGACTTCCTTGGTGGTCCAATGGTTAAGACTCCATGTTTCCAACGTAGGGGGCGCAGGTTCGATCCCTGGTTGGGGAACTAAGATCCCACATGCCGTGGGGTGTAGCCAATAAATAAAGTACACACACCCTCACACAAAGTGTCACTAACTTGTAGCACTTGTTATCACTAATAATAAAATGGAAAATCCTTTGTACACTGGAGCTTTGAGGCCTGAACACAGCTCATGTTGTTATTACTATTTCCCTTGGAAGTAGAGAGAGGCAGCGTGAAGAATGATGAGATGCATTCTGCTGAGAACTACAAGTGGTAGGAAAGGTAACCTGGAGGCAGCCCAGCTTTGAGGGGCTGTAATCAGCCCCAGATGTGAAGAATGAATTGTCTGCGTAACAACTGATACATCTCTTTGCTAAAAAGCAGTCTAAGGGACAGCCCCTAGCAGGCTACCTTGGAAGATTACACAACTGCCAAGTAACCTGGGTATGGTTTTTACCCATTTTACAGATCCAAGAGCTGAGGTTCAACAACTTGACCAGGGAAACCAAAAAGTCATAGAGCTGGAGTTTAGATCGAGGTCTTCTGGACAGTTAACCCAATGTTCTTTCCAATACATCAACTGCCTTTGAAAAAAAAAATGAGAAGAGTGATCGTAACCTACACATATAATAATATATGATATTTCTCAAGGTGTAATTTCTAAGGGTTAAAAATATGACCCCTCTATAAATACAGAATGAACATATGCCAAGGATTTATTTAACTCACTAATGAGGAAACCAGCAGGACAGTAACACTGGTTCAAAGAGCATTTGAAGAAAAGAGATTCATGTGGACAGGAAAGATATGCCAAAATCAGTTTGCTCTGTGTGATAGGTTTCAGTCCTAAGGGCAATAAAATTGTGATCTTTGAGGTAACCTCCTGCAATAGACAGAAATTATTTTAAATCTCTAGGACAAAGATCCACCAGTTAACATGTAACTTCACAGGGTGTGGTTCCTAATAAAATAAAGACAAACAAAGGTACAAGCCCTAGGATTAAATTATCCTTGGGTGGTCCAGTTAGGCCATGTTCCAATATGCTCCAATACTGAGGAGACATGCAGTCATCCTTTTCCAAGTCATAATAATTTTTTAAACATTTATTAAGTTCATTTACATTTGGGTAGGCATTGTGTTAGCACCTTACATATATTCCTGTGACCTTAACCACAGCCCTATAAGGTGGTTGCTATAATTATCCCATTTTTACATATTAAAAAGTGAGTCACAGATGGGTTAAGTGACTTGCCCAAGGTCAAAGGGCTAGTAAATGGCATAGCAGAGATTTAAACTCAGGCTGATGACAGGGCCGACATCCTTAACTAATAAGACATTCTGCCTTACCAAAATAACATGACAGTCTGCCGTGACAGCTAGGATTGTATTTCTTCATCGTTGACTCCCCAGCACCTAGCTCAGTGTCAGACAATTAAGTATTTGTCGGTTTTGTTTTTTGAACCTAGAGCTAGGACTACAGAAAGCTATCACTGAGACCATGTATCACTAAGTGCCACTATTTCCAGACACTGAGCCTGGAAATGAACTAACAACTCAAGAATTAAGTTGAGCTATCCAGAAGCATATGAACAGTAATTAAACATAAGGGACATGGCCCTTCCCTCAAAGAGTTTACAGACCAATGGGCAAACGAAAGTGAACAAGGACTGGCAACAAAACATGATGTTGTGATTGAGTGAGTACAGGGTGCTGTGGAGGACCGCAATAGGTGGGCTTCATATGGGCCAGTGATAAGGGTCCATGGAGAATGACATGTGGTCATCTGTGACTGTTTGGCCTGAAATGGAAACATATGGTTCCTAAGGACCAAAAATCAGTGTGCTACAGACCTTATAAATGTATTCACCAGCATACTGCAGCGATTAGGATGACTGGGGAGAGGATGAGGGTAGGCTCATCACCCCAATGGACTTGTACCTCTTTATCAAGACACTCAACAGTGATGTGCCACGGTGGATGTTCAAATGATGTTTAACAAATTCATCCATTTGAATGGGTGAATTAATTATGACTTTTTTAATAGCCCAAAGATTACATTAGATGCAACCAATAAAATATTTTTTTAAAAAGACATTTGTAAACAACTTAAAGCAGAAGGAAGTGCAAGATGGCAAGAGAGGTGCCCCATCGCTGCTCCTGACTTTTTTAAGACTAGAGACAAAGAATCTCTGATCAAGGGAAGAAAGGTATTTCTCTAAGAAAGATAGGAGAACCATGCTTTTATGAGTTCTGACTCACATCACCTCCTGAGAGGGGAACATCTTGCCAGCTATCAAGAAGAAGAGGGGAGGGGCCTCCCTGGTGGCGCAGTGGTTGGGAGTCCGCCTGCCGATGCAGGGGATACGGGTTCGTGCCCCGGTCTGGGAGGATCCCATATGCCGCGGAGCGGCTGGGCCCGTGAGCCATGGCCACTGGGCCTGCGCGTCCGGAGCCTGTGCTCCGCAGCGGGGGAGGCCACAACAGTGAGAGGCCCGCATACCGCAAAAACAAAAAAAAAAAAAAAAGAAGAAGAGGGGAACTCAAACATGGAAGTCACTGAGAGAGTGAGCCTGGCGGGGAAGAAGCCAATGACATATTTTATTCAATTAAACCAGCTCTTGGTTGGTACAAGTCTTTATGGACTTTAGCTAATGTAGCACAGGCCAACAGACAAGGAGCTACTGATGCTCAGGACTTAGCCCACTGTGCCCCTGCTTCCTACAACCAGCTGACACCAAGCCCAGAGGCACCTCCCACTCTCTCAGAATTTATAGCGTGTAATTCTGTGCACACCTCAAGGCCAGACGATTCCAGATGTGTCTTACCTACCTGGGCATCCCAATAGCCCTACACAGGAGGAGCACAGAAGGGGCACCATAAATGCCTGTCCTCTCCAGGTATGTACGCTCTGTGCCAGATTTGGGCTCTCTTGACATGGAAGCTCCCACTATAGCACCTGGGCAGGAAGGAGCTGTGTGTCATGCCTCTCAGCTTAAAGGAGAGGTTTGGTTACCTTGCCCTGACAGAAAGTCAGTGGGAAGCCATGTGATTTGTGGAGCCCAGCCTTGTCAAGCAGAGATGGATGGCCAAGGCCAGGCCAGGGTCTGGGGTAAGTAAGGTGGCACTGGGCCAGTGAGCTCTTCTGGGAGGGTGATGCACAGGGATAACAGCAATTTTTAATGCAGCTGTAAGCCCTTTCTGAAGGGGATTTACTTCCAAAGCTTTGATCTTGGGTCCCTGTAGCTGAGGTATCTTTCCATAGTGAAAACTCAAAGTTGGCTTCTGACAGGAGGTAGGATAGGATTTTGAGTTTTCTTTTTTCTTCCAATTCTTGAGGTTTAAGCTAGATAAATCTAATTCTCGAGGTGTGCTCATGCAACACTGACTGAAGCAGCAAAAGTGTGGTGAGATTTGTAAAGCCCAACTGGTTTTTGCTATTTCTAAATCGAGCTGCGGTTTCCAAAATAGTCTTTTTACTGCTTTGAAATGGTCTATCTACTGTGTGGATGTGTGCTTCCAGGTTCCAGAAGTTCATGTAAATTAAATACCAAAACACCATGTAGGCCAGAGGTTAACACCTGTTTCTGTAATGAAATTTTATTGGACCTCAGCCATGCTCCTTCCCATACGTGTTATCTATGGCTGCTTTTACGCAACAGCAGCACAACTCAGTAGTGTGAAAAAGACAGTGTGATCCACTAAATATGAATTATTCACTACCTGGGCCTGACAGAAGCATGTTACCAACCCCTGATCTGGGCTTTCAACGTATTTTGCATTCTTTCCAGGTGTACAACAAAGGAAATTTCCTTGGCACACAACTGTAGCAACTTGAACAAACTTCTCTGCCTATGATAATGTGGAAAGTATCATCAAAAGTGTAACTGATAATTTTGTAGCTACTTGGCCAATGCATTTTGCATTTTAATTTTCCCCTCACTGTCTACTGCAGCCTCTGAGCTTTCTGCCCCAAGGCAGGAGAAATTTTTGCCAGTCTTCACCAAGACAATAGGCTTGGAAACCATCTATGGACAGAAAGGGGATCTTCTAAATTCTTTACCTCCTCTTTAATACAACCAGAGTCAGGCTGCTGCTTCTACAGACTAAGAGACATCCATACCCTACTCGCAATGGTCAGTTATACCCCAAAATAAAGAAACCACATTTTTTTCTTCCACTGGTAGGACTTTATACCCTGGCTAAAAGGAACAGATACTGAAACCACCTGGTCACTTTTGAGGCCCTAACTTCCAGTTAGTGCTGCCACCCTGTGCTGTCACTGAATCAGTTTCTGTAAGTCCAGGCTAAATGTTGATCTTCTGGTCTCTGTTCAGTGACCCCATTGCCAGGAGTCACGTGCGAATGCAGTACACAAAGGGTAACAGGGAAGAGGCGTTTAAAAAAAATCAAAATTTATCAACACAAGAAAATGGAAAAACCTACTCACCACTCAATAAACTCGTGGTGAGTTCTTAGCTTCATTTGTTCATTTATTCATTCAATGGATATTTAATAAGCACATAAAACATGTCAGGCACTTGTGATACAGAAGTTAACAGAACAGGCAACAACTCTACCTCCTAGGGCTTATGTTCTAATATGAGGACAAAGAAACAAGTAAATGAGCAAAAATTGCAAATCGTAATCACTGCTATGAAGGAAACCACCAGGGTGAAATTATAGAGGGTATCAGGGAACCCACTTAGAACTCTCATTGCCTAGCACAGTACCTGGTACTTAGAATGTGTACCTTTTTTTAATGGTTGAATGCAAAACTGGATATTTAAAATGCTTTATTTGCTGTCACATCTATGTGGCCAGCTCAAGGCAACTCTGATGTGCAGAACGGGACTAAAAGGAAGAGGAGACAGACCTAAGGCATTCCCTGCCTCCAAGGAAATTATGATGGACAAAACAAACTATCTTTCCAAAGAACTTGCAATGAAAATGCATGTACTTTATGAAGCTCTGTTTCAACAAACTAACCTGGAAATCAGAACTGATCTCACTGGTTAAGAGAACAAGACCTCAAGTCAGACATCATGGGCTCAAGATCAGATTCTGACACTCAGTTACCATAACTCTGAGCAAGTTCTTAACTTGTCCAAGCCTCAGTGCCTCACCTTTAAACTGGGTCTAAAAACATTACTTACCTCCGAGTGTTATTAGGAGGATTCAGTAAATTAACATTATGAACTCTGCTTAGCAACGAGCCCTGGTGTGCCTTCAATAAACACTATAGTCCCTGCCTTCAATAAACACTATAGTCCCTTCGCCTCTGTGTGCCCATTTCCCTGTGTAAAGAAGATAAGGACACCTACCTCACAGGGGTGTCGAGAGGATTAAATGAATTAATCCACATAAAGCACCTACAACAGTAAGTGCTCAGTGAGTGTTAGCTAGTATTACTATTAATCTGATTTACTTGCTGATGACAGTGCAAATAAACCCATCCCATTTTAAAACCGGAAATAATGAATGTGAGTCCTGGATGTCTGAGAAAATTCTGCAAAGGAATCTCATTAGCTGAGTCAGACCCACCTAGACCACTGATTCCCTTGAAATAATTTATTCATCACTTACGTTTGTTAGGGGTGGTGGCAGAAGGGTGTGAATCTAGTATTACTCCAAGTATCTCAAGGTTTGTATGACTACGTGCATAATCACCTCCTCTGAGATTTCTAATTTATTCCAATTACTTTCCTTTCCAGATCACATTCTTCTTTGTATCACTACACTGTTTCCTCAGTTCCTACTTTGGGAGGAGGACTGAGATTAGAGCAATAATATGGGTCTTTCATCTCTTCATGCTGAAAGTCTATTTCTGTACTAGACTATAAGTCCCATGCAGGCAGGGGCCATGCCTATTTGGATCTCGCTGTGTCCCCAGTGCTGATGAGGTACATTTGGGGTTAGGGCTGTGTGTATATCATAGGTGCATAATTACAAGGATACAGAGAAGCAGAAGAAATAGGTGGTGTGGCTAAGGGTCTTTGCCCAGCATGAGTCCCCACCTTCTTCTGATAAGGGAGTGTACACTGGACCTAGGCACAACCAATCATGGTACAGGGATGGGCATATGACTTCAGCTGAACCAATCAGTCATTTCTCCAATTTTTCTGGCTAGACTGGTTGGAGAGTTTCTTTTCTTCTCTGGCTACAATCTCTGAGAACGAAAGCCTGGAACTATCTGAGGTCACATTTGCCCCCACATGGGAAAAGCCTTACCTGGAACAGAAGCAAGATGACAACACACAGAAGATGCTAAGAGGAGAAATGAGAGGTTTAGACAGTACTCAAGTTCCCATATCTTGCCACCAAGGCCACCTCTACACGTCTTATTTCCACAATTTATTTATGTCAAAGAAACGTAGCTGGAGAGTAGTTAAATCAGTAAAAACCAATTTTATTCAGGACTATTTCAATAGGGGAAAAGAAAGCTCAGTATAGAGCCAGGATCATTTCCGAAAACAACATGGACAAGTGGGAATGCACAGCCAAGGAACAGGATGGGGGGGTTACTGGATGGAAAATTACTAAGAGAAAACATATGGGGGATCTAACTAAATTGACCTAACAGGATCTTTTCTGAAAACAGGCCAGGGTAATCAAACATCACCTGGGGGATGATGGAGGCTGAGGAACCCAATTAACTTAATTAACCCAATGAAGGGTGATCAGATATGGAGGATGGGGGCCTCTTGCTAAACTGACTTAGCAGGGTTCCTGCTAAAACTGGATTTTTTTTTTTTTTAAACTGGATTTTTACAAGGAACTGCACAGATGGGCCTAGGAGAAGACACAGGGAGCCTAACTAAAGTTTGGTCAAGTAGAGAATCTTCGTCATTTACACAGACCAAGGCATTCCCCTTTTGCTTAAGCTAGTTCAAGTTCCTTATATTCAAAGTCTAAAATGCTCAAAGAAGGGGTTGTCCAGACCATAAAAATGACAATATAACTATCACTCGTTGAGGGCTTCCTCTGTGTCACACACTGTATTAAATATGTTTTTCTGCATCATTGCATTAAATACAATGCTATGAGGTAAATACTAATATTATCCCCATTTTCACACAGGGGAAACAGCCACGGTTATCAAGAAATTTGCCCAAGTTCAGAAGGTGGCTCATCTGAGATTCAAACCCTGTCAATCTGACATCAGGGCCCACCACAGACATACACCAACGCCAGTCTGTCTTCAAGTATGGTTCCTAGACTACCTGCATTAGGATTACTCAGAGTGCTTATTTAAAGTGCAGATTACCAGCGTTCACCCTCATTTACTGAATCAGAAATTTAGTGTGGGGATTAAACTACAGTTTAATAAAGTGGAGGAGGATATTTCAGGAGAGACCAGAACATACAATTTTCTTGGGAATACAACCTCACCATTATGTTCACTATTCACCAAAATAGACGCACCCAGTCAGTGCTAATATTATTTCAATCCTTCACAGTAAAAGGAGAGACAGTATGAAGAATAAAGAGAAGGAAGGACAAATGGACAAGACTCAGGACACCATTCGCCCAGTCTTCCCTCTCCTCCATACCCAGTTGGAGCCACTAACTTCATAAAAGCACATCAATGGTAAACAAGTTTTGCAAAATTGGCTCACAGAATATTATAAGTAATTCTCCCCCTTGTCCACCTTCAGCATGTGGCTTAGAACTCCAAGGAGATAAGTTATCCCTACATAAGTTCTTTATTTTTACAATTTCAGACACATCCTGTGAAAGCACCTTGAGCTCTAAGAAGAACCTAGATAATAACAAGAAGTTAATAAGTGTAGGCTCCATTTCACCTTTTCTCTGCATTGCTTTGCTTTCTCTCATTCTGGAGAGACTTTTTCATTTTATTCTCACATTTGAGTTTGTTTGGATTTTTCCCCAAAAAGAAATGCCTTCTTGCAGCTCCTTCACTGACTTGTGTTTTATTTATTATATTTCACCCCCCATTAAGTTTCTCCCTGGAAAGGTTTCATCTGTATGTTGCAGATTCACCTCTTTCCTGACCCGCCACTAGGAGATGATGGGCAGCTGTCTTCATTATTTGTCAGTTACACTCCACCAGCAAGAACCACATTTCCACAGAAAGGGAGAGGCGGAATAATAACCATGAACGCTTAAGTTCAGAACCTGGCTCTTATGAGGAAGAAGAGATCATGCCCAGCTTTACAATTCTATCCTAAATCTACTCAGTTTCGTTGTTGTTTTTGTTAACAGGTCCAGAATCCATTTTCTGCAATAGCTGTGGTTCCTAAAGCCAACAGAGAGGGGACAGAAATCTCTGAACTCAAGAAATCCTAAGACTTAACTGGGCACATGGTAGACCAAGCCCATTAGAAAAACAATTTCACAAAATGTTTTAAGTCCCAATATTGTAATATCTCTCCTGATTTCCTCTAAATCTTATTACTTCCACCTCCATGAACTGTCACCACAGCAACCCACCCAGGGACGGGGAAGACATTATCTCACATGGAATATGTTGGGGGTCTTACTCATCATTTGTTATTTCATAATTTACATCACCACCAAATAAGCCTCAGCCAGACCTGTGATTTATACCAACACCAAGCAGGTACCTAAACACATATTTTAAACCCTAAATAACCATATTTAATATATCTTATCAGATATGCTACCCCAAGCCAGACTGCAGCCCAGACATCTTAAGACAGTAGGAAACAAGTGAAAAGCCATTTTGCAAATATATGGCCATTCAAGGTGATTCTGCCTTGAGGAAATAATGTCAAATACAAAGTAGAGAATGTTGGGTAGGAGGAATGGGAAAACTGTCTTGCTTCTGTTTCCTTCCAGTTCTGTTTGAATATTAAGTCTGAAATTGTGACTTATTACTCTGCAACTCATTTTCCTAACTTGGACTCCTAATGCAACAAGTGGAGCAATGAACAATGTTTTGTTGTTACTGTTTTCACTAGAAATAATAAATGAGTGAGAATCACCTCCCTCAACCAACCAGTACCATTTGGCTGTTTTGCTAAAATGGGTGGTTAAATTACAATAATTTTGATAAGAAAGGGATTTTTCACATTGATATTATGTAATAGGAAAACTCTGCCTATCCCTGGAATAGGCAGGTATCCTGTTGACCCTTAATGACCCACAGCTTACTAACCCTCCTGGACCCAGGTGAGGACAGTTCTCAGCATCCATGACACAAAACTGAGTAACAGCCTATCTCAATAGAGAATTTGCAGTCCACTTTTGATACAGAGATTGACATCCAAACTTTTTACCTTAGACAAAACTCTTTCTCAGGCTCGATCTAGCTCGCTTGTTTTCTATTTGGGGAACCTAAGATTTCTTTCCAGAGGGATGTTTGGACTGTTGAAATGGCCCTTGGGTCTGTTCTGTGACAGACCCCACCTACTCCTTTGATTCTGTTACACTGTTCAATAGATAAGCATAACTTCTCATGGGTTGAGACATCCATCTATCCGTCTACAAAGATATTCTTCCATCCATCCAACAAATACTTCAATACTTCTCAACCTTTTTAACATCATAGCACACCTAGTCAATTATTTTTTCATACTGCAGTAAAGAGATGAAGCTGCTAGAGGTGGGAAGAGACTGGCCCTGGAAACCTGACCATTTCTATCCCTGCCTGGACTCCCCCAAGGGCTGAGCCATCAGTAACTCAGCACACCTGTAACCCATCAGGACACACGTATGTGCCAAGACACTGGGGGGAGGGAGGAGAAGCTCTGAGCTACTGCATTTGAACCAAGAACCAGGCTAAACCATGAGGACATAAAATTAACAAGCATGGTTCTGGCCCTCATGGAACTGACAGCCAAGTAAAGACAAACCATGAACTAATTACTTCAAGAGTAACAGGTGTTACAAAAGGGAAATCGTGGGGGTGGCTTGAGCACATAACAGGAGACCCACCTAATCTGGGAAGCCTATTAGAGCTCAGTGAACCCTAGAAATGACCCAGAACAACTGGGTCATGACTGAGCACTGTGAGAAGGTGAGAGGTGTATTTGGAGAGGTGACCCTCCACAAAGGACAGCTGTGCTAATCTCTTCACCCTCTCTTTTTGAAATTGTCATGATATCTGACTCCTTACTCCAAGATCATTAGCCATTGGATCACTGTTGCAATATAAGATACTTCCCAAGCATAAGGTAATTTTCCAAATACTTTACTTTTTACTTCACATTTACATATCATTTACATGTTATCTATTACAAGAAAACATCACCACCCTCATTCAAAAGCTGCAGAATATTGAAAAGTGGACTAATGATGCTTAACGTGGAGTACTTAATGGATGCAATCCAGTATGCTAAGCATATTTACCTGAACCTTTTGAATCCTCACAATACTCTGTAAAATAGGTACTGTGTGTTTCCCTATTTACAGACGGGGAAACCAAGATTCAGGCAGAAAATAACTTAGCAAAGGTTGCAAGTGGCAGAGCTCAACTTGAACGCAGGCAAAAGGAAGCCAGAGCCCCTGCAAATGCCATCAGGATGTACTGCCCCCATTACGGTGAGACCAGAAAAACCCACAACTACACAGAAGCGTTGATAGCCAACAGGAGCATTGATTCTCCAGCAAAGGCACTCACTCACTGAATAGTCATGACTGCAAACACTTGGTTTTCTGGATCTAAAACTACAGCTCCATGTTGATAATACTGGAAGGTTTTTAACATGACACACTTGTATTCAGAAAGGTAAACAGATGCTTGATTTCTACAGGCAGAAAGTACAAGAAATTGATACAGAAATGGAAGCAGCAATGTACAAAGCCAAGTAAAACACTGGAATCACAGACTCACCATTTGGAAGTGACCTCTCCAGAACAAGAAGATAGCTGTTTTGACTCTTCTGCAGCGTTAACTCTGGCAGCTGAGAGTCAAGCTTTCAGAGTGGGATTATTCATGGCTGTTCTCAAACTTGAGTGCGATCAAGTTTGAATCACACTTGAAGAATCAGCTCTGAGAATCACCTGGAGGGCTTGTTAAAACACAAATTGCTGGGTCCCACCCCCTAGAGCTTGTGATACGTAGGTCTGAAAATCTGCACTTCTAACGAGCTCCTGGGTGATGATAGTAATGCTGCTCCAGGGCCACACTTCCAGATCTAGACCAAGCTCCTCCTTTAAAGATGGAGAAACTGAGGCTTAGCAATATGAAGTGACTTGCCCAGCATCACACTGCCAGTTCCTGACATAGCCAGAAGTCAGGCATATGGTCATTATTATTTCTCCTCTCCCTCTTATCCCCATTTAATTTTTTCCATACATTGTTTTTCCTTTATAACAACTGAAAGCTTGTCCATCACGAGAATAAATGTGTGGAGTTAGGGAGTGATTACACTGAAAAATAGAGTAGGCCCATGCTTCTACAATAAACTATCCTGAAATCATACTTAAATGCTCCTTAGCGTTTTCACTCTTACATTTAACAAGCACTCATGCATTCTACTTTGCCTAAGTTCAATACCAAGGAAGTTAATGGAAATCCTCATGTTTGGAGTCAGGCATCCTAGTTTTCCGTGCAAACCCTAAGACTCATGTTGCTTCTCCGTGTGATTCTCACAGGCTGCGTGTCAGAGAAAACAAGAGCCCATGTTCAGCTTTAGCTTTGCCTTGGACTTTCAGTCCTCTCTTCTGGCCTCAGGTTATTTTTTTAACTCCAAAACGAGGAGCATAACCTCTAAGGTCCCCTTTACAGCTCCAACTTTCTAAAGTGCTGAGTAGAAGTGGAAGCAATGTGCCTGAAACCAAAGGAAGCCTGAATGACAACGAATTTTGTTTAAATAGCACTCTCATTACACACAACCACTGGGAAGGAAACACACAGTTCCAGGAGAATAATGTCACAGTGATGGTGGTGAACAGAAGGCAGGAAGAGAGGTAGGGAGCCACTTGGGGCTGGGTCTGAAAAGATGAGGGCAAATGAATCAGCACATTCACAGCAATTCATTCTGTTTACCCCACTTCCCCTTTCCTCCAGTGTATAAATAGATCCATGACACAAGTGAGGACTTTTTAATACCCCTTTCATTTATAATGATTTCTCATTTACACTTGGGCAAAAAAGACCAGAGAGGCAAAGGATGCTTGAGCATTTTTACAACAAGAAAAGACACTGTGAAGGGACGGAGGTTATTGCTCATTAAAGGAAAATCCTCTCCCTGTGTCGCAGCAAAACATATGCCAACCAGGAATATTATGAAGCCAAATTCGTCCCCATTTAGGTAAAAGGATGAAACTGTCAAAGACAACAGCGCTATCATTTTGGAATTAAGTCCTGTCAGGGAAGAAAGGAAACTATCTTAGGTGCAGAATCTGAGAGTCAAGGTCAGGAGCAAGCGGGTCCTTATTTTATTCATTTTTCCACAGGTACAAAAAGATTACATCCAGCAGATGGAGGCTTTTAGGACAAAATAAGCTCCTGTGGCTTCATTTACTTGTAACAACAAGAAATATATGGCTACAGATGGCCATCTGTTTCTTAATTTTAAGGTAGAGGGCAAAGAAAGTTTTTCAACTTTAGTTTTGGGATTTTACTAAATAATTATTATTTTTAAGCACAGACGTCATTAATAGCTCCCATACTGCACTGTCATCTAAGGCCTCATGTATTGTAGGAGGGGTTTGGTCAAAATAATTAAACCAGGTGTCAACATATATAACTCAATACCCCTCTAAAAAAAACAAAAGGGCCTCCCTGGTGGCGCAGTGGTTGAGAGTCCGCCTGCCGATGCAGGGGACACGGGTTCGTGCCCCGGTCCGGGAGGATCCCACATGCCGCGGAGCGGCTGGGCCGGTGAGCCATGGCCGCTGAGCCTGCGCGTCCGGAGCCTGTGCTCCGCAATGGGAGGGGCCACAGCAGTGAGAGGCCCGCGTACCGCAAAAAAAAAAAAAAAAACATGCCACGAACTTTAGGGGTATTGACCAAAATTCAAAGGAATGTGATTTAGCTAGTTAGATGCTGTCTGGGGTTTTCCAAATGCCAATTTTAGAAGTCAGGCTACACAACCATCTTGGAAAATCCTCCTGAAGGCTGACAGCAGGGGATCCCAAGATAGACTCCCAGCTTTCTCTTCCCCCCAGCAGAGAATGGCGAGAAGGACACAATATCCCAACACCCTTTGCAGTCATCCATCTCTTGTTACTGTTGTCACTGCAAGGGAATGGATTGAGGACATGGGCGATAACTAAAAGAGTGTTGGTTCATTTCTCTGATGGAGGTCTGCAAATCAGTAAACTAACATGATGAAACTAAATTATCTAGAGAGCAGCATTCTTCCTCCTGAAGCAAATTAACAGATGCAAAAGACAAAATTTCCTACTTCACAGTGGTATAGCTCCTCCCAAGTTGCTGTAAGACGGACACATCCTAAAATACGCTCATCTCTTTAGACCCATATTAGGATGAAGCATTTAAATGAACTGTGTCCTGGAAACTAAAGATCTAAACTTATTACTGACTCAGAGGAAAGACATGATAGGCTTTTGTAACTAAAGTAGTACCACCTGTCCTACAGCAGAACTAATGGAAGGCTTACTACTTCACCCTGTGGACCCATGCCACTGCACGCCCGCTCTGCTTTCTTCTTAGGTTGGGACAAAGATCTGTCCTCCTGTAACTTCAGAAAAGCAAGCCTGACTTGCTCTAAAGTAATCTTGGAGCTCCATGAATCAGTATTTTTCACAGGTCTATCCTTTGCACCAATATTTATGACACGATTATGTCTACACTAAACTTGTGGTGGCCTTTAACACCACTTCATGCAAAGCAATGGTGACCCATTACTTCTTAAAAACAAATCGATCTGTCTGGGGGGCAGAATCTTGTTGATTCTTAGCATTTATGGGTGTTCTGAGAACCAATATTTTGAGATTCTGCAACTGTGAAGTTCTCTACAGTAGCAACTAGCTACAGGTGGCTGTTTTCATTTAAATTCATTGAGGTTAAATAAGATTTTAAATGCAGTTCCTTATTTGCTATTATATTGCTATATTTCAGGTCCTCAATGGCTGTGGCTAGTGGCTACTATACTAGACAGAATAGCACAGAACATTTCTATCATCTCAAAAGTTCTGTTAGACACAGCTGCTTTAGAAGCTTAATTTGGAAGGAATCTTTCAGGACTCTCTAGTGCTACTTGCCATTTAGGACTTCCTGTATAAAATCCCTAACAGTCTGAAAATAAAATTTGAAAAAGTATAAGCTAAGATGTTTAAGGCCTTTCTGAGAGCAGTTTGTCAAAGTGGTTAAGACCCCAGCTTTGAAGGTTTGAGCTTCATTCAAAATCTAGCTCTTCTACCTGCTGGTTGTGTAACATTAGCTTGTCACCTCTTCTCTAAGCCTTGGTTTCTTCACAGCCTCTCCCCACTTCCTTCTTCCATAGTAACAGAACCCAATATATTTCAGTAGTTAGAAGGGTGGACCCCACTCCAGATCTTGGAAATGCAGTTCTGTAATGGGATGTTAGGGGAACTCTGCTGGGGAGGATATCCCTGCCCAATAAAAAGACAACACCTTGTGAAGAGCAGAACTTTGACACTTCCATCCCCTTGCCTGCTATGTGGACATAATGCCTAAAGCTAGTTTATGTGAGAAAAATAAACCCCTATGTTTAAGCTTCCATTAAGTATTGTTTACTGTTACCTACATCCAAAAGTGCTCCAAACTGATATTTCATCTTCTATCAGTTAGTATTAAGTTTAGCTGTTTTAATTCCACTCCTGGGTGTATAGCCAAAGAAAACACTAATCCAAAAAAATACATGCACCCAATGTTCATAGCAGAATTATTTACAATAGCCAAGATATTGAAGGAATCTAAATGTCTATCAACAGATGAATGGATAAACAAGTGGTATATATATATATATATATATATATATATATATATATATATAAATATATATATAATGAAATATTATCCATAAAAAAATGAAATTCTGTAATTTGCAACAACATGGATGGACCTGGAGGGTATTACACTTAGTGAAATAAGTCAGACAGAGAAAGACAAAAACTGTATGTTATCACTTATATGTGGAATCTAAAAAATAAAACGAATGAATGTAACAAAACAGAAACAGACTCACAGTTACAGAGAACAAATTAGTGGTTACCAGTGGAGAGAGTGGGAAGTGGAGAGGGACAAGATAGGGGTAGGGGATTAACAGGTACAAACTACAATGTATAAAATAGATAAGCTACAAGGATACATTGTATAGCACAGAGAATATATCTAACATTTTGTAAAAACTTTAAATGGAGTTCAATCTTTAAAAATATTGAATCACTGTGTTGTACACCTGTAACTAATATACCATTGTAAATCAACTATACTTTAATTAAAAAAAAGTTTGGCTGTTTTAACCAATGACCTCAAATAATGAAAGTTATAAAGGTAGAAGTTTATTTCTACCTCAGGTAAAAGAGATCTGAAGTAGACAGTCAAAAGAAGGTACAGGGGCTTCCCTGGTGTCACAGTGGTTGACAGTCCACCTGCCGATGCAGGGGACACAGGTTCGTGCCCCAGTCCGGGAACATCCCACATGCCACGGAATGGCTAGGCCCGTGAGCCATGGCCACTGAGCCTGCGCATCCGGAGCCTGTGCTCCGCAATGGGAGAGGCCACAACAGTGAGAGGCCCGCGTACCACAAAAAAAAAAAAAAAAAAAGAAGGTACTCCATGGTCATCAGGGCCTCTGCCTCTACTCTCTTTCTGCTCCATCATTCCAGCATTTGGCTTCCATCCTCAAACTTATCTCATGTTCCTAGGTGGCTACTGGAGTGCCAGCCATCACAAAGGCATTCCAGGGAGCAGGAAGGATCAGCATTCCAGGGAAGGACAAATGGGCACTTGTTCCATATGAATTAGCTCCATTTAAGTAGCTAGTCTTCAAAGTTCCTCACAATTCTCTCACTTACAGCTCATCTGTCGAAACAGCCACATGGCATAACTGGTTGCAAAGCAACCTGGGAATGTAGTCTTTCAGCTAGGAGTCATTGACACCCTAGTAAAAATCAGAGTTCTGCTATTTAGGAATAATAAGAGAATGATATTGGAGTGACAACCGTTGTAAGAAAAAATCAGCTAATACAAGTAAAGTGTTTGGCACAGTGCATGATATATAGTAAGCCCTGAAAAAAAGTTGAGAGTAGGCTAGGAAGGGAGTAAAATATCTTGTTATCTTCACTTTTTGAGTTATATAACCAGTTAGTCTTTGTTCCATGAATACTGTGTTCCCCAAACTTTAGTCATTTGTGATTTTCCCACATTCATATGCCATCTGTGCTATTATTTAATATTTTCTCTAAATCCATTTGACTTTTTTTTGAAGTATAGTTGGTGTATGATATTATATAAGCTTCAGGTGGACAACATAGTGAAATCACCTGACTTTTAAACTTAAATTTAAGTAAACCATTTCCATAAATAGGAAACCAATATTGTCCTCATAAAAATTATAACTGTTATAAAAATGTTCATTTGGGATATTCCCTAAAACCATCTCATGTGCCATATTTTAGAAAACATTTCTCTATTGAATGCTCTGGAATAAATGACTTTTGTGATTGATTGCCTCAAGTTTGCTGTGGTCATTAATCAATCTCTGCTGCTACTTATTTGCTTCATCTAACACTGTAAGGAGGAGATTATTCCTTAAATATCTTTAGTAATTAGCAAAACTGGCATTTTCTTTAGGTTCAACCAATCTTTAATAAGAATTGATAGCAAGAGGAATATGGTTATGGGACTTAACAGAAGGCTGATGCATTCAGCAGATTTTTATTTTCTTTTTTTTAAGATCTAGACAGAATTCTATTGAGGAGTAATTATTAAACACACCGTCAACTTCAAGTACATTCCATATCTTTTCTCTTTTCTGTCTCTAATTGATCTGTATTTAACTTTCCCAGAAAACTCCTTGACATGACATTCACGCATTGTTCCACATGCCCTATGTTCTCGTCAGAGCAGGCCTGGTATTTTCAAGGCCCCATGCCATTCCTTATCTGCTACTGGCATCCTGATTCCCTCATATGTAAACTGGTAATTTTGCCTCTCGCCCCATTTAACCACTGTCTGTCACCAGGATCAAATAAGACCATATTGTGAAAGTTCTTGGAAAGGTGTGAAATGGTATACAACATAAGATGATATTGTCATCTAAGTCAACTGCCTTCATGATGAAGTGGTTCTGAGTGCAGGCTCCATACCTAGAGTACCTGGCTCACCACCTTTCATGTGCTGTGTGACCTTGGGAAGTTACTGTACCTCTCTGTGTATCGATTTCTTCCTTTGTAACATGAGGATAGCACTTAATACCACACGGGTATTGTGAAGATCCAATGGATTAATACACATAAAGCACCTAGAACAGTGCCTGGCACACAATGAGCTCTCAGAACCTGTTAGCTATTAGTGTTTTGTTACTGTCTCCAAAAGTGGGCTCTGGAGTCAAGCAAAATTTGGTTTCAAATCCTAGCCCCAGGGTTCTGTAGTGATATGTAAATAGGTCACGAATCCATATGCCAAGGAAGTGGTACTTCTTTATCCATCTCCCTGACAGACCAGCTCTTTCCTCCCAGCCCTCGTGCCCTAGGGAGCAGGAAGCAAGCAAAGAAACAACAGAACCTTGGGAGAGTCTACCTCAGCAAACCTAGACTGACACAATACTTTAAAATTCCTAAGGTAAGGCTCACTTGCTTTAAATATCAATGTTTTGTCATACATTTCCACTCCTTCCCCGCTCCTCTCCAAGATGTTGGCAGGGAATATGGGAGGTGGCTGGGTGTAAATCTCAAGTGGAGAAGTAAGTGTCTGCTTCAGTTTTACGACCTAGGCACCTTCCTGGGCTCAGTCTAGTCCCTGCCCTGGGACAAGAGTACCCTTGGTTTCAAGTTGGCTTTTGAGTAGAGCCAGCCGGTTGGGCACCTCATAGTTGCTCTGTCCCTTGAGTGTTCTGCTACTGCTGAAATCAGTGCCTGATACACCCCACAGGAAGGTCTCTCTTCTGATGATGGCCTAGAGAGGTTCTCTAGTCGACTTGATTCTCACCCCAGCTCTTGCTAAAGCTGCTGTGTCATGTCTTCCATCAAAGCCTGGAAGTAGGCAGTCTACGCACAATCTCTGTAGCGCAGAGCTGATGTTCCCTCAAACCATCAGGGTCCACCCTAAGGAGCATGCAGGCATGCCGGGAGTCCCTCCACACCACAAGGACACTGAAGCCACCTTAGAAAAGCCAAACATTCGCCTTCTCTCCGCTAACCATGCTGGGCTACCAAGTTTCCTTTTATGCAGCTGTTAACCAGTTTGGAGTGGGGAAGACTGGAGGCAAGATATGCCTCAAGTCCAAAGCCCATGAACTTGTCACTCCTCAACTAACCCTACCACCCCTGCTCGCTCCAGCCCAAAGTCCACATGGGGAGATGGGGGCCCACATGCTCAGTCTTGTTGCCCTTGCACTTCTCCCCACTCAAGCCCTGGCCAGAGAGCAGGTTCCTACATTTCTCATCAAACTTGGCCATATCCTCCCGGGGTGGGATGCCAAAGAGCCTTGCCAACAGGTGGAAGAGATATCTTCTTCAACTATGGAAGAAATGAAGATCTAAATCTTCCAAGTTTTCCTACTGATATGCTAAAAATAATAACAAATAAATAAATGTACTACCCTCTTCCATTTTCCTCTCCTTACACTCCTTCTTCTAAAACCTGGCTTTTAATCTTACTACCTTGTCCCTAAATCTTACACTGAATGTCAGAAGCTGACTAGCTTATTAGCTTTGCATTTCTGCTATAATGTTCCTGATACCTCCCCCTCCCACCATACCAAGTTATTCCAGTACTATTGACTATATGCCCTACGCTGTACATTACATCGTCATGACTTATTTATAACTGAAAGTTTGTACCTCTTAATCCCCTTCACGTATGTTGCTCACACCCGACCCCCTCCCCTCAGGCGACCACCAGTTTATTCTCTGTATCTATGAGTTTGTTTCTGTTTTGTTTAGTTTGTTCATATGTCTTGTTTTTTGCATTTCACATTTAAGTGAAATCATAGGGTGTTTGTCTTTCTCTGTCTGACTTATTTCACTAGACCTTCTAGGTTTACCCATGTTGTTGCAAACGGCAAGATTTCATTCTTTTTATGGCTGATTAATATTCCATTGTACATATATACCACATCTTTATCCATTCATCTATCGATGGACACTTAGATTGTTTCCATATCTTGGCTACTGTAAATAATGCCGAAATGAACACTGGAGTACATGCATCTTTTTGAATTAGTGTTTCATTTTCTTCAGGTAAATACACAGAAGTGAAACTGCTGAATCGTATGGTAGTTCTAGTTTTAGTTTTTTGAGGAATCTCCGTACTGTTTTCCATAGTGGCTGCACCAATTTACATTCCCACCAACAGTGCACAAGGGTTCCCTTTTCTCCACATCCTCACCAATGCCTAATATTTATTGTCTTTTTGATGACAGCCATTCTGGCAGGTGTGGGGTGATATCTCATTGTAGTTTTGATTTGCATTTCCCTGAAGATTAGTGATGCTGAGCATATTTTCATGTGCCTGTATATATCTCTCTATATATATATCTCTATATCTTCCTATAGGAAGATATCTATATATCTTCTATATCTTCCTTAGGAAAATATCTATTCAATTCCTCTGCCCATTTTTTTTTTTTTTTTTTTTTTTTTTTTTTTGCGGTATGCGGGCCTCTCACTGTTGTAGCCTCTCCCGTTGTGGAGCACAGGCTCCAGACGCGCAGGCTCAGCGGCCATGGCTCACGGGCTCAGCTGCTCCACAGCATGTGGGATCTTCCTGGACCGGGGCACAAACCCATGTCCCCTGCATCGGCAGGCGGACTCTCAACCACTGCGCCACCAGGGAAGCCCTCCTCTGCCCATTTTTTAATTTTTTTTTTTTTTACTGTGGTATAGTTAATTTACAGTGTTGTGTTAGTTTCTGGCATACAGCAAAGTGATTCAGATAGATGATAAGATAGATAGATAGATAGATAGATAAATAGATAAAGATTCTGTTTCATATTCTTTTCCATTATAGTTTATTACATCTGTCCATTTTTTATCAGATTGGTTTTTTTGCCGTTGACTTGTATGAGTTCTTTATATATTTTGGATATTAAGCCCTTATTGGATATATCATTTGCAAATATCTTCTCCCATTCAGTAGGTTGCCTTTTCATTTTGTTGATGGCTCCCTTCACTGTGCAAAAGCTTTTTAGTTTGACATAGTCCCATTGATTTATTTTTGCTTTTGTTTCCCTTGCCTGAGGAGACAGATCCAAAAAAATATTGCTAAGACCAATGTCAAAGAGCATACTGCGGGGCTTCCCTGGTGGCGCAGTGGTTGAGAGTCCGCCTGCTGATGCAGGGGATACGGGTTCGTGCCCCGGTCCGGGAAAATCCCACATGCCGTGGAGCGGCTGGGCCCGTGAGCCATGGCCGCTGAGCCTTCACGTCCGGAGCCTGTGCCCCTCAACGGGAGAGGCCACAACAGTGAGAGGCCCGCCTACCGCAAAAAAAAAAAAAAAAAGAGCATACTGCTTACGTTTTCTCCCAGGAATTTTATGGTTTCAGGTATTAAGGTTCATAATTTTTTGAGCCTCAGTTTCATTATCTGGAGAAAAAGAAATTACAATGATTCTAAATCACAGAGTAATTGGAATGATTAAAATTTTGTGTATATACAAAGACTTGTAAGCAAATAGTCACAGCAGCATTATTCATAATAATCCAGAACTGGAAACAATCCAAATGCCCTTCATTTGGGGGAAAGGACAAACAAAATGTTGCATATCCTCACAGTAGAATATTATTTGGCAATAAAAATGGCTAAATTACTGATACATGGTACAACGCTGATGAATCGTGAAAACATGCTAAGTGAAAGAAGCCAGATTCAGAAAACCACATATTGTTTGAATCCATTGATATGCAATGTCCAGAAAAAGGGAAATCCATAGAGACAGAGAGTAAGGCAGTCTAGGGCTGCAAGCGGTAGTGAAATTGACTATTAATGGGCATAAGAAAACATCTTGGGATAATGGAAATGTTCTAAAGCTGGTTTGCGATGATGGCTGCACAACTCTATAAATTTACTGAAATCACTGAATTGTACGTTTGTGATGAGTAAACATTATGATATGTAATTACACCTGAATAAAGTTATTTTAAAGTGGTTTGGGGTGTGTGAGTGTTTTTACATGCACAGAGAGTAACTTATGTGCTTTCACACACACACACACACACACACACAGTGCCTAGCACAGAGTAAGCACTTAAAAGATGCTGATCACATCTGTCATCATTACTGAAATGTTTAATTATTGTTATTAAAATAACATCCCCCACTGCACACTCACTCACGGGTGCATGCTTATTAAAGAAACGGCATGCTGAATTGCCCACACCATTTAATCAATCTCTCTCTCCCTTACACACGCACACACACACACACACTCGCTCTTGCTCTCTCTCTCAGGTGAATTCTCCTAGCTCAGTGTTTCTCAAAACCTCCCCCCCAGCAACAGCATCACCGAGAAACTTGTTAAAAATGCAAACTCTTACGCCCGACCCCAGATGGACTGAATCTGAAAAGGCACCGCCCAGCAATTCATGGTTTAAGCAGCCCTCCAGGTGATCCTGCATGCACTTAAACTGGAGAACCACTTTCCGAAACGTCTATTCCATTCAACACCACTGTAATTGAGATCAGCGTAGCTACACCCCTCAAAAGCCTCACTCTATTACCCATACTTCCAAATAGTCAGCTGCCCCGTTAAAAAGACCTCCGTCACCCTGCAGACACTTTGCCTTTATAGTAGCCAGACAACCACAAAATAAGAGAGAAAGCAAATCAACTGGTTAACTTCCCAAAGTGTTTCCAGAGCTGAGCTGACATTATTAATGATCATCATCAGAGATGCTGATGCTGAAACAGTACCTTTGGTGAAAACCATCTTAGCCTGTGCTCCTTTGGAAACAGAGGTGGGAAAGGGTCAGCATCTGCTAGATGGAGAAGGACTGGTCTAACAAGAAAGATAATTTGCTGCAAAGCTTTGAGCAGGACTTAGAAAGTATAAAGCAGTGATTTTCAAACTTTTTATTTAAAAAAAAAAAGTGGAGAAGAGGGCATAGAAGATCTCTTTCAAACAGCAGACACGATGGATATACTAGCAGAATATAATATTTTTAATTAAAAAAATCTTTTTAGGGTATTGCTCTTATTTGAATATTTGGAGCCTCTAAGAAGACACCCCCTCCCCTTTCTGTGGTCTGCAAATATATATATACTTTAAAATTCTTCTAAAAAGAAAACCAGTGGAAGTAAATACATTTGTCTGAACAAGGCAAATTTTTACAGATATTTGGAGGGAGGGATATTGGGATGCAGGTAAATGAAAGCTATAAACACTTATTGAGCACCTCTTGCATGTAAGCTCTCTGCTAAGACCGGATCAACACCTCCACAGCCAGCCATCACTGTTTCTCACCAGAACTATTGCAAGAGCTTCCTAACGGCTTTCCCTGTTTCCATTCCTGCCCTGCACACAACAGCCAGAGATACTGATGAAACATACATCCACACACCTCATTCCCCTGTTCAATGCCCCACCCAAACCACTGCCATCACACTCAGAATAAAGTCCACAGTCCCAGTCTTGACCTACTCCACCCTTGGCGATCTGTCCCCTTCCCTCCTACCTCTAACCTCCTGTCCTACGACTGCACCCTTTCCTCACTCCACTCAGCTCCTCTTGCCTTGCTGTTGTCATTTAAACACACCAAGCACATTCCGACCTCGGGGCTTTGCATCAGCTGTTCTCTCTGCCAGGAACACTCTTCCAGATCACCACATGGCTGCTTTCCCCATTTCCTTCAGTCTCTGTTCATATGTCACCATGGCAGAGAAGCCTCCTACAGAAAACAGCACATGTGCACACAGCCCTCCCTTCACTCTCTCTCCCTTTATTCTCCCTTGTTTTTCTTCATGCCTGATGTATCATAATCTTATTTTTTAGCCTTATCCTCCTTCAACAATATTAGCTCTATACGAGCAGAGATTTTCTGTTTTGCTCACTGCTATATCATCAGGACCTAGAATAGTGTCTAGCACATAGGCGGTGCTCAGTAAATATTTGCTGGATGAAATAGTTGTTAAGGGGATGAGAGAATGTAAGGTGCTAAGGATATAGAAAGACAAGCTACAGATCCCTGCCCTCAGTGAGCTTGAAATTGGGTTCATATGTATGTCCTTCCTCCACTTAAAGAAATTAAAATTGCAGATGTCAATTATGCAAGGTATCTGCTTCTCATATTCACAGTCAGAAAAAGCATAAACATGTTAGTGCTTGAATTATTTCTGTAAACCGTCTGTTAAGTCTAATTCATCTAGTAGGACCCATGAGGACAACTACTTTAAAATTCAGTGTCTCCTTAAAAACGAATCTGTCACTGTTCGCCAGAAGTAGCCACATTATTTCTCTGTCTGATGGTGGAGCCAGGTGTCTAGAAGTTACTTAATAACTGATAGGTGACTTTTCTCATATGTTAGTCCCAAGAAGATGGGAGTGATGCACATTTAAGTGCTTCTAACTGCAAGGTCAACAAGGTCAACAAGATTTATGGTTTACCTAATGGGTAAAATACTTCACTTTATAAGTGATTCCCCAGAGAGCTAGAGAATACCCAATAATCTTCTGCAAAGGCAAGCAAAGTAATTGTTACTATTAGAAATGCAGTTTGCCTATTAAGTCAGAGTAGCATGTCATGAAAGTGACGTCAGCAATATTCTTCCTCTCTCATGGTTTGTTTCAATGAAGGTAACATTATGAAGACATTCTCTCTCACTTTAACCAGTTGTGGGATAAAATGATTTTTAAAACACCCTCCAGATAAACCTCACTCTTTGCATTTTTTGTTTCCTTGGTTGGTGTCCTTTTATACATCAGACTCACATGATAACTTAGCTTTTAGCACAAACCAGGACTTGTTGGTGAAATATTGATATTAACCAAATACTGCTTAGCAACGCCCCTGCAGAACCTAGATCAGGCCATAGTTTTCAAAGGTCACCTATGAAAATATACCCAAGGATTTTAAGTCAGATCAAGTGAATGTCTAATAGGAGGATTTCTTAGGCAAACAAAGATTTTAAATACCACAAAGTTTCAAATCTAAGCCTTCGTGAATTGACTCTTTGTGAATTGTGGGTTGGTGTCCCGTCTCTGCACACACCCAGAGTAAGAGCTGACCTCTCTGAATGGGTTCCCATATTTCTGGGAGGAGGGCATCCACGGGAAAAATCCTGCCATGCCAAGCCAGGCAAGTGGGGCTTTTCCAATGAGAATCAGCCCTCTAGTCCTCCAAAACACTCCTGCTGTGGAGACTGGTCAAAGTATCCTCTGGACCAAGAACAACAACCACCCTGCCACTAGCCTGGCATCAAAGATTAATCCAACAAGAACATTCCATCATAACTAATGTTCATGGCTCAGAAAGAGTCAGATGTCTGAAGAGCTGTTAGGTGAGATGTCTGCTTTCTACAGATGGCTCTTAGAGAGAGCTCTACTGTGCTTCCGGTCCTGGTGGCTGGAACTCTAAAGAGGAGTCTCTGCTAAAAGCCTGGATGTTAAAAGCCCTGTCCAAGCTAGATGGGAAATCAGAAACTCCAGCAAGTACGGACGGATCTAAGTTTTCCTCAGCCTTTGGATCCTAGTCTATGGTCATTCTGGCTGCATGACTCTGCTCTGAGTGGTTCTGTTGTGTGGCCCCCTAAGCTAATAGTAGGTAGCAGACCCAAGGACACATCTGGAGTGACCAAGCATGTCCACTGGCAACCTCTTCATAAAAGGGGGCTGTGGGAGTTCCCTGGTGGCCTAGTGGTTAGGATACTGGGCTTTCACTACCATGGCCCAGGTTCAATCCCTGGTTGGGGAACATCCCACAAGCCGCACGACGTGGCCAAAAGAAAGGGGGGGCGGTGTCTGAAGTTTTATTAGCCAGAACTTCCAAAGATAGGGACTACTGATATTGAAATAGAGGAATGGAGAGGGAAGGGAGGGAGATGTCTGTGGGTAAGAAAGAATGAAAGGTTTTTGCTGACATGTCAATTAAAAGATTCAAGCAGCTTAGGAATGTAAGATCTCTCATATTCTCTTGAGTGTAAAGGAAAGAAAACAAACAAGGTGCAAAGGGACCCTAAGAAGGGTCTATGAAGGGCCATCTTTCTATGAAGAAAGATAGAGGTTACAGATTCCTGGGAAGACTACGTTAGGTGCCTGGGGAACCTCTTCCCTCAGTAATAGTCTGATGCTCAAGTTGGTTTTTATTCTTAATGATTTATTGCTAATATTTCTGAATATATGAAGTGTATATTTTTATAGTATTTGGGACCAACAGACCTTATAAATAACAGCAAATAACATTAGGGAAAAGACTTTTAAAACCTTAGAGAAAACATTAGGGAAGACTTTATAGTACCCAAAGAGTTTTTATGGAAAAAATATACCCAGGAGGAGTTGGCCCCAGCAAACTGCTATTATAGGAGTACCAGGCCCTCAACCCGCGGCAGTTCCCCAATGGACTATTACAGCAGCATGAAATCAATCCAATTGAGATTGGCCTTTGTTTTATGGATTTACCCTATATAAAATGTTTAATACATTCATTCTGAGACATTTGCCTTATCAGCCTAGGATCCCCAGTGTACGTGAAGGGAGTACTCAGCCACAGTTAGCATGTGGGTTCTAGACTCAGACAAATCTCAGTGTAGCCCTCAGCTCTACCACTCATGAGCTGAGGGGTCCCAGACAAGTTCATGTACCTCCAAACCTTGGTTTCCTCACAGAGTCTGATTATATCTTTTAGAGTCACTGTAAGAATTAATGAGATAATGAGAGTAAAGCATATGGCACAATGCCTCAAGGGGATGCAACCTAAGATGCCATTGAAAGAGAGGGGGCTATAGGAAGTGCCTGATGGAGCTGAACCATGGACAAGAAGTCAAGTGAGGAACACCATCCCCAAATGGAAAGAAGAATTTGGAATCATTTACAGACAGATTGACTAAAAATATTCACCTGACAGGTAAACTCTGAATCTATGTCTTAACCATCTTTTGCAGATGGATTACCAACATTTAGCCAGGAGAAGGGCTAAACTGAATTGAATATTTGAAGTAGGCCAGACTTCAGACTTGTATCTAGCAGTATTTTCTCCCACTCAAATACCTACATCTGTTGTTTTTCATTTTCAACACTAGATTGAATATTTAAGGGCTAATTTATTCCCATATTTATTTCACATAACTAAGAATGGTGTGTGAAAATGACTAAATATTTTTTAAACTTACTGTTAAGTGGTTCCCATGTGTCTACAAAACACCTGCATCCCACACTGCAGAGGAAAGAAAGAGAAGGAGCAGACCCCCATTTTAAAGAAGGAAAAGAAAATCTAAATGGGTAGACCAAGTATCCAAGAAATCTGGAAGGAGCAATGTGGCCTTTTACAAAGAAAAGCAACAAAAATGTACTGTTTTAAAATAGAGAAAATATCCCTTTAAAATCTAGCTTTTAAAAAAGGTCAGAGAAGTTTACGTTTACTCGAGTGTAAATGTCAATTGGAATAAGTGATACCTGTGAGAAAATGGGGAGACCACTGACCTTTTATCCAAAAGAAGGCTAGAGATGATGTCCAAGAAGAGTGAAGGGAGGAAAAAAAAAATGTGTAAGGATTTTGAACAAGGGAAAGAAGCCAGAATGAAGGAAGATCTAATTAACTGAAATTGCTAGTTCCACACACAGGGTGCTTTCAGTTGCAAAGCAATGCCCAATCTGGTTAAATTTTAAAAGGGGGTGTATTCAGTTATTAACTGATCAACCTGCAGGAGAGTTTCAACACAAGCCTCAATGTGATCCCAGACTATTGCTCACCATTTCTCAATATTTTTAACCTCAGAACTGGCATTGATTTTTCAAACATATTTTTCCCTAGTAGTGCCAGAAACTTTTACGTTTACATGAAAAGAATCTGCTCACTGGGTAACTTAAAATCCCAGAATTTTGTCTTCCTTTAATTGGTCTGACCTGGATTAAGTGCACATCCCAGAGCCACATCACTATGACCATGGGGGTAGGATATGCTGATTGGCCTGTGCCCTTCAGAAACTGTCCCTGAAGCTCAGAGTTATATCCATCCTACCCAAATCACTTGGCTTGGAATATTGTGACACATAACAAGAAGGAGGAATCAGAGGAATATACATGAGGTAAGCAACAGATATCCCTACATATAATGACTGGCTTTCTATTTGAAAACAAGCATCACACCTATGATTAAGCCACCCTTCCTTCAAAAGTGTGAAATGAATTACCTTGCCTTCTTAAGAGGATGACATTCAGGCATCTTTGTGAACCTCACAAACCTATCACAAGCCACATTTATCATTAAAGAAATTGTGTCTACGAAGAGGCACCACAATATCAACTTAGGTGAAAAATCCTTATTTTATTAAAGTTGATGAAAAAAACCTTATTTTATTAAATATTCAATATCACTAATCTAGACTACTTTATAAAGCTGTTCATAATCAAACTCTTAGATGCCTTGTTTTCAACCTTTTCTCTTAACACACTGTGCTCACCCCATATTTTCCACACAGTCAACATCTTCACCAGACATCCCACCATTTCCCCCAAATAACCTTGATTTTTACATATCTATGGTTTTGGATTGACTATTTTCTTTAATTCTATTTTACTGCTCCTGTTGGCTTATTACTTATACCTCTTTCTAATATTTTTAGTTACTGCCTTTAGGATTTATCAGTCTACCTTTAAATATTATATTACTTCATATAGAATGTAAGAATCTTACAACAACATATTTCCAATTTCTCCTTCCCATCCTTTGTGATGTTGTTATACATTTTACCTTTATATACATTACACTCCAAAATACATTATTACCATATTTGCCTTAGAAAGTTTTCTTTCAGGATGAGGAAGAATAAAATTTACATATATTTACCTTCATTTTTACCATTTTCAGAGATCTTTATCTTCTTTTCAAGTTTCTGTCTGGTATCATGTTACTTATGCCTGAATTTTTTTTTTAACATTTCTTATAGCACAGGTCCACTAGCAATAAATTCTTTCAGGTTTAGAGTATCTGAAAAAAAATTTTATTTTACCTTCAACCTTGAAAGATATTTTCACTGGGTATTAAATTCTGGGTGGCTAGAATTTTTTCTTCCTTTCAGTAATTTAAAGATGTCACTCTACACAGACCTACAAGAGAATGGACTTGAGGATATGGGGAGGGGGAAGGGTAAGCTGTGACAAAGCGAGAGAGTGGCATGGACATATATATACTACCAAACGTAAAATAGATAGCTAGTGGGGAAGCAGCCGCATAGCACAGGAAGATCAGTTCAGTGCTTTATGACCACCTAGAGGGGTGGGATGGGGAGGATGGGAGGGAGGGAGATGCAAGAGGGAAGAGATATGGGAACATATGTGTATGTATAACTGATTCACTTTGTTATACAGCAGAAACTAACACACCATTGTAAAGCAATTATACTCCAATAAAGATGTAAAAAAATAATAATAAAGATGTCACTCTATTGCCCACAGTCTTGAAAATCTTCTGAAAGAAATCAGCTGTAATTCATACCTATTCCTATGTACATTATGTGTCTTTTTTCTGTGGGTGTTTTCAGTATTTTCTTGTTACTACTCATCTTCAGCAGTTTGAATGTGTGCTTAGTTGTGTTTGTATTTGTTGTTACTTTTTCTTTTTCTTTTTTTTTTTTTTTTTTTTTTTGCGGTACGCGGGCCTCTCACTGTTGTGGCCTCTCCCGTTCAGGAGCACAGGCTCCGGACGCGCAGGCTCAGCGGCCATGGCTCACGGGCCCAGCCGCTCCACGGCACGTGGGATCTTCCCGGACCGGGGCACGAACCCGTGTCCCCTGCATCAGCAGGCGGACTCTCAACCACTGCGCCACCAGGGAAGCCCTTGTTGTTATTTTTATTGTTGTTGTTTTCTTTCCTTCTTGGGATTTTCTCAGCTTCCTAGATCTTTAGTTTGGTATCTTTAATTATTTTTAGAATATTCTCAGTCATTATCTTTTCAAGTATTTCTTCTACCCCATGCTCTCTCCATATTTTCCAATTATACAACTGTCAAAACACTTGATGTTCTGTCATAACTTTTGGATATTCTGTTCCTTTTTTCTCACTGTGTTGCAGTTTGGGTAGTTCTTATTGACCTATCTTCGAATTCACTGATTCTTTCCTCAGCTGTGTCAAATCTACTGATGAGTCCATCAAAAGAATTCTTTATCTCTGACTTATGTGGTGTGTGTTTTTGTGGCATTTCCATGAGACTCTTTGTTACAGTTTTCATCTCTCCACTGAAATTTATCATCTCTTCATATGTATAGTCCACCTTTCCCACTAGATCCTTCAACACATTAACTATAATTGTTTTAAAGTCCCTGACTGATTGTTCTAACATCTTAGTCATCTTTGAGTCTGGTTCTCTTGATTGCTTTGTCTCTTGATAATGCTTTTTTAAATTGCTATCATGAGTGATTAATTAATTATTAAAGTTAATCATAATTATTTATCAAATGTGAGATATTGTGCATAGAGCAATGAGATTAATAGCACTTATGCTTGGAAATGGGCATGACTCTTCTTTGGTCAGGCCATTGGTGTCAGGGATTGAGTCAATCTAGCAAATGTAATTCAGCAGAGACTAGAAATGTGCTCATGCACTTAGACCTGATCTTTTGAGCCTCTGCCTTTTCCTCTAGCAACAATGGCTCCTCAGCTATTCCTGAGGGTTACAGAGTGCTGCCCTTTCCCAGCAGTTTAAGTCTTTTGCTCTGTAGGACATATGGTTCTGGGAAGGAGAGTGGGATTTTGTACCTTTCTAACAGGGGCTAATCCCCTCCTCCATACCTGCATTAGTGAGGATGGCTCTCTCTGGTCTCTTTCCCTGACCCCAAACTTTATTGTGAACACCTGGTGAAGATTTATAGAATAGAGCTTGAGAATGGGTGCAAACTCCTCTTGTATGAGGGAGTCCACAACTTCTCTTATTTCATTCTAGACCATATTCAGCCTACAGAAATACATTAAAATGTTAATTGATTTCTTCTTACTCATTTGTATAGTAGCATCCTCTCTTCTTGTCTTCTGTCACAGAAAATGTCACAGTCCACATGTCCAGTTTCTCCTCGGAGAAACCTCTTCCATTTCAGAATTTGCTTGCTCTGTGACCTCAGCTCTCTAAGAGGTCCAAAAACAAGTTATGATTTTGCAGTTAGCTGAATTTTTCTCAGTCTTAGAATGGGGTTGATGCTCTTTCCAGCTTTCTATCCTAACTGGAAGTGAAACTTCTCTATATTTCTGTACACTCATAATAATAACAGCTAATATTACGTACTTATTATGTGCCTGGCATAGTGCTATAGGACACATGGAATAGCTCATTTAATCTTCACCATTATTACTTCCATTTCCTAAGCTAGGAAATCAAGAGACAGAGGAGTTAACTTATTTGCCCAAGGTCTCACAGCTGCTGAGTGGTAGAAATTTAATACAAACCCAAGCAGTGTGACTCAAGAGCAGTGCTATGATTCTATACTGTTGCCTCTGCCCTGTGAGCTCCTTGAAGACAGGGACAAGCCCTTATTCTTGTGTTTATCTTTCCAGCATGTATCACAATGCCTCATTCAAAGGAGGCATTCAGTCAGTGTTTGTTGAAGGAAGGAATTAATTGCCTTTCTACTGCCCCTGAAAGTCAAAGTGAGGTTTAGAAGCAGTAAAGCTGGGGATGGGCTCACGCGGTCTTGCTGTTTCTTCCCACCTTCCAGTCTCACACGCAGGAACTATATGTCGTAATACATGATGAGAAAAAGTCTCCAGTACCTTGAACAATCTCCTCCCCATGCTGAACAAGTCAATTCATGACAAGAAAGCAATGATTAATGGCTTCTCTGCCAAGTGATGCTTGCTTGATTAAGGGGAAATATGGTCCATATTTCATATAAGTTTCCCTAAACTTCAAACACAGACTGAAAGTTTAGACTCTGCTCTATCAAGCTATGGCTTCACACTGTGTGTCTTTACCCTCCTCTCACCCAAGCTAAGCAATAAAAACTTAAAGGTCAAAATCTATAAATTGTACTCCTCTGTATCCCACACAGTGCCTAACACAAAGCTCTACAAGCACCTGTTGAATGAAGTAATGAAAAAGATTAATTTCAACTGCTCCAGTGTTGCAGTCCAAACAAACCATGGCAGAGCAACATTCTTCCACTGAATGCTGGAAATTTTTAGGATACATATAATTCAAAGGCTTAGCACCAAACTGTTTCAGGGGTAAATCAGTTTTATCCAAGATGGGTGAGTGTCAGTTCTAAATCTTTGTACTTGATATTCTCCTTCTGATTCCTCAGTCTGAAAGCCCACTGGACTTGAGAAATATAAAATCTAGGTTCTTGCCCAAGTTTTGCCATTTATTAATATTAAAAAACTAGGGATAATGATATATGCTGAAAATTGAATGAGTCGACAAATGCAAAAGCACTAGAAATTATAAAGTACTATACAAATGTCTGTATTTTTACTACAGTCATTCCCACTTAGGTCAATGCATTTAAATCCTATGCTTAATAATTTGAATAATAATAATAATAATAATAATAATAATAACTGATTTTTATTTAAGGCTTATAGAGTTCTATGCTATAATCTATATTAACCCTTAAAAGTCCCTATATGAAAAAAAAGTCCCTATGTGTTAAGTACTACCATTAGCCCCATTATATAAAGAAACGCAGAGACTCATTGAGGTTAAAAGGCTGGGTTAAGGTCACATAGTAAGTATAGAGTTTGGATTCAAACCCAGGCCGCATGATTTCAGTGTCCCTGCTCTTAAGCATAGCACTCTGCTGTCTCCTAAAGTGAAAGCAGAGATTTTGTTAAATCTAGTTATGAGAAAGCTAGTGAGATCACAGGACATCTGATGAGTTCTGTCCTTGACCTTCATCTATACACTATCCCCGGATTATCTGCTCTGGCCTTATTGCTTATCATCTATATGCTAATAGTATTCAAACCTCTGTCACCCTGGCCTCTAGAACCTTCTATCTACTCAACCACTCAGTCATTCATTCAGCAAATACCCACTGAGCATCTATGTGTCAGGCCTGAGCTAGATGTTGGATGGAGCATAAGATAAATAAAACACCTGAGGTCATGGAGTTTACTTTTTACTGGGTGGAGAAAAACAATGAATAAATACATTCATTCATTCATTCATTAAAAATAAATACAATAACTTCATATAGTATTACACTGTATAAATGTTTCAAGGGTGAGTGTCCCAAAAGAGAGAAAGCCTGCTGGAAGCTGAATTGCCCTTTCTAACACAGACTCAGAAATCAACAAAGTCATTCACCTCACTCTATTCATTAAAATCAAGTCAATAAAGCCAACCCATGCATGTTCAAAGGGAGGGGAATTAGCTCCCATCTGTGGATGGGAAACATGTCAGAGATTTTGCTTTAAAACCATCACACTGGCCATTTTCCCCAACCTTTGGAGGGATATAAGCATCTCAGCTCCCATAGTCAAATCTGGCAGGTTTAAGAAAGGCTGCTCTGACACAAATTATAAATTCAACTGCATATGTTGAGGAACAACTCTGGAATTCCAAGAAGCTGGCTCTGTCCACTCTGCCCAGTGTAACCCATTCCCTTCCCTCTTCTGAGCTCACAGCACCTACTCTCTCATCATGACACTGCCTCGATGGTTATCTTATATTTCAACCCATATAAATATAGAACTTTGTCTTTCTGGTTTCTTCATTTGGATCACAGGTTCCTAGGGGTATTAAATATGCAACACACATATCATTTGAGTATCTTTCAGTATTTTAAAAGAAGCTATACTCACAGATCATGGAAGAGAGAAAAAAAGAAATGAATATTTCTCTTCTTCCTGAGAATCCCTGTTCCTCTAAAACCCACTTTAGCATATATGAACTATAAGATACACATATACACAGACTGTGTGTATCACTACGCAAATTACATGAAACAGCAGATTCTCCGATGCCTGGAAAGTCATTAAAGATCACCTAGGGTACAACCATCCTATTTTATCCTCAAGTTTTATAAACATTGCTTTTATTTAATTCACACAATAAATCCATGAGGAAGGTACTATTATGATCTCCACTTCTCACATGAAAAAAATAAGGCTAAAAGCATGATATTCCCAAGTTTACACCAGTCAGTAAGTGGGAGTTCAAATCTGGTTCCTCCTGAGTCCAAATCCTAGGACCCCATCAATGACGAATCTCGGATCCAGAGAGAGAAAAGGACTTGCCCAAGACTAGGATTTGAGCTTCCTGATTGCCAATGCAATGCTCTACTCAGATAAATATGAGAAAATTCTTTCCTCCCTAAATTCAAACTTAGAATCAGTTCACCCCCAACCTGAAATTTCAGACCACATCTTTTGTCTTAATTTTTTCCCTCTTGGAGCTGAATTCAAATAAGCGGGAATGGGTGAAAGGGCAAAAAAAATCATAGAAAGAGGGAGTTCTGTTAATACATCTTGCCACATGAAAAGGTCAGATGGTGCCCTGTTTCAGTCTGTAATAGGCTGCAATTTGAGCAACCCCAGCCATGAAATACCGGGCAATTTTCTGACCTTTTTAGATGTGACTGCAAGTGCTTTGATTCTTATGACATTCTGTATCTATATTTGAAGCAAACTTAAAAGAAAAGAAAAAAGTATTTCTATAGAGATACTCTGCTCTCATGATATAAAATATAACTTACAGGCATGTATTGTGGACACTGGTTATTGGTTCTTCAGTTTGTTTGCTATGCTTTTCTTGGCTGCCAAGTATCTCAATGTCCTTTCTGTAATTATGAATGTCCCTTCTTAGGAATCTTGGTAGGAGGCAGGGTCCACCTCCCACCACAGAGGCTGAAAAGCAAGACCCTTCCATCCCAGTGATAAGCAAGACCCTTATACCTTTCAGCTAGGGCATAAGACGTGGGCTTGCCCAACTAGGCCTCTACCTTGGACTCTGAGTAAGGACCTAGTAATACAAAGAAGCAAGAACAGAGGAGACTCTATTCTGGATGTGGGAGCAACAACGGCAGCAGAAGCTTCAAATTTCCAAAGACATCAGAGTCAGGGATAGCATTCTCTCTCCATTGCCAGTGACAGTACAAGCCATAACATCCCATCTTCTACAGAGGGGCAGCAGTGTCTTCACAGACTGGTTCTTAGCATTATGTTGGCCATGGATGTGGATGCCGCTCATTATCCCTTGTTTCTGAACATATTCTGAGCCTGGATCTCCAATCTTTCTAGAGATTCTGTGAGCAAATTAATATTACTTTAATAAACTCCTTTCCTGTTTAAGTCAACCAGAGGTAGTTTCTTTTGCTTGCAACTAAGAACCTTGATACATCAAAGAATAAAACTGAAGTGTAATAAAAATTACGAGGGATGGGTAGGGGTAGCATTTCTTAAAGAAATTATATTTAAATGTACTTGAAATTTTTCATTCAACTGATTCATGTATAAAGGAGTGAATACGTCTGCCTATTATCACATTTTTCACAATTTGTAAAACAGGATCAAGATTCAGACTGATTCCCCACCCATATCCAGGTCTCCCTCTAGATAATCTCTATTTCTGTCAAGCTGTCAAGCCTCATCACTCAAGCTTAAAATCCCATAGTTATCTTCATTTCTTTCTTCTCCCTCATATCCATTAACCAAATACTTTCTATTTTCCTTAATAGTGACCTCTCAGGTCTCTTCCTGCCTTCATACTCCCAGTGGACAAACCTAATACAGGAAATTATCACCTCCTATGTGAGCTATAATGTTTAAATTTCCCTACCTGCCTCCATTGTGTCCTGTGCCAAATTAGTTTTGCCAAGACACTGTTTGTGCCTCATCCTCACCAGATCAAATTCCCTGATGGCTGACCATTGCCTACAGGATAAAATCCAAAATGTTCAGCATGACGTATGAGATTCTTCATGATCTGATGCCTTCTTACCTTTCCAAATTTGACCACTGTGTGTTTCTATCTCTTCATTTTAATAGTATTTGACCAAGAAACATATTTTTAAACATAAAGTACTGATTTTTAAAATTAAATCAAGATATAATGCATGCTTGACTTAAAAGGTACAGCAATTAAAAATCAAAAAAAAAGTTGCATGATTTTTATAACTACAATGTTAAAATAACCAATTCTAAAAATAAATGTCATGTAGAAAACATTTATTATGTACCAGACAACTGTCCTATTAGAATTGTCCATATAAATATTACAGAAACTTTACAAGGTAGGTGTTACAGTTCCATTTACACAAGGGAAAACTGTAGTCCTGAAGGAACGAGAAATATATTCAAAAACATTCAGCCAATAAATGCACAGTGAATATTCACATGCCAGTAAGTCAATTCTTAAATAAGAAGCATATTTTCTTAAAGGCAGATTATCACAGGAGTATAGCAACTACATAATAAATGTATAAGTTTTTATGTGATATATGCTTTAAATCGATTGTAAAAGGAACAATATTGCTAGCATCAATTTCCCAACGGAACCTTAGTACATCTGATAGACTATCAGTGTTCTACGCGCAATCCATACCCTCAGGCCCCACTCTCCAGGAATTATATTCCAGTGGGTCTGGCATGGAATTCAGTACCATGGATTTTTATTCAGCACCTGGGTATTGCTGATGCAACTGGTCCATGATTCTAGCTTTGAGAAATCCTAAAATAGGTAATAAATGAGGAGTACTGATCATGAGACCTGGGTCCTGTTTCTTTTGGTTCTGCCACCCTCTTGTTGCATGACTTTGAATAATTATTTTACTGACCCTCAGCTGTAACATCTCTAAGTGAAGGAGGAAAAAGTAAATGATCTGAATTTTCAGCACATATCCCACTCACCAATGTGCTGGTCCAGGAAAACCAAGAAGGCATATCTCACACACTCAGAATGTTCAATTGGTAGCAGCTGAAGTAGTACTACTTCAGATAGTAGCCTGAAGTTCTATGGTGGGAAAGATTCTGTGGTGTTTAACCTTACTGAAATTATCCCTCTAGTTCCAGCTCAAAATCCCCATAAATACTTTCTCATCACCCCCTTCTACATCCCAAATTTTATACTTCTAACAAGTAATTACTTCATTCTGCCTTTTAACATGGTAGTAGTTCATCTGCTTCTCTCTTCCTCAGAAGAAAGGTCACTGAATTGTTGCGGGGATTTAGTGAAATAACGCGTCTAAAATGTCTAGAAGTCAGTAGAAATACAATTATTATTTATTGCTATCTTATTAGGCTTTCAAATTCTAGACATCTAGGGTGAAAGTTATTAAACATCGGTGATGGGTGCAATAGACAAAGATGCATGAGATGAAGCTGGGACTCAGCACCATGGACAGCTCACAAGGCTTTACAGAATTCCTGCAGCAGTTCTGACACAACTCACAATATTTTTCCAGCCCCACCTCTCTGTAAGGATAAGCTAAGGGCTCTCTGCCTTACAATTATGGGATCTCTCAAGTCTCCAAGGGGGACATCCTTGTCTATTCAACACCTTTAATGTACGTCATTGTCTAACCATCTCTCTCATTGCAGAATAAAAATGAAGAGTCCAGGCACTGGGTCAGACTACTTGATTTTGAATCATGGCTCCCCCACTTACTAGCTGTGTGACAAAAGACCGTTTGGGGGTATCTTAGTATCTCGGTTACCTCCTCTGTTAGATAAGAGTAATTATTGTGCCTAATTCACAGAATTCTAGTGAAGACAAAAGGATATAATCTACACATAGTATAGCTTAGAATAGCCTAGCGCATAGCAAGTTCTCAGTAAACATTAGCTTTAGCTGCCACCATGAGGCCACCAAACTGTTTCTATCCTAGCCCTGCCATAGACTCATGTGACCTCAAGAAAGGCCTTTATTTCCTCGACTGGAAACAAAAGAGTTGAACCAGAGCAGATATTCCCAAAGTGGAATCCACAAAACCTGAAATTTTCTTTCTTGTGTCCCAATAATTTTTTTTCCCATTTAACTTCTTTCCTTTATTCAGTCACCCTCGGGTGTGGTCAACAGTCAGACTTGGGAGGGTCTGGGGATTCTGGGCACCGTAACACCAGACTTTCAGTTCAGGCCACCTGACTTCAGCATCATGAATTTTGGATGGCTCAAAAAAAAAAAAAAAAAAAAAAGCATGAAATTCTCAGCATTCCTCTGGCCAGGTCTGATGAGATTTCCTCAGGCCTAACTGCACGAACTGTTGAGGAAGAGGCCCTCAGAAAAGGGGAAGAGGCATGAGACACCAGCAGCATTTCCAGGCCATTGCTCTGCTCTCTGCAATCCATCAAGATCTTCCTTGATCCCTCTAGTCATTCATTTCAATAACCCTAGATTGTCGCTTCACGTGCTTGGATGGCCTGCATATTTCAGTTTTTTATCGCACCTTTCTTACTGAGAGTTCCTAAAACAAAGCCATGGAGCTCTGAGTCCCTGTGTACAGACCTGCTTATGTTTTCCCTTTAATCTCCAACATCTTTGCCCAAGTGCTTTAAAAGTGTTATAAACCCAAACAGCTTCCTGGCTCACTGTAACTTCTAACATGAGATCATGGCTTTAAATCTCAAAATCACAGTATACCTGGTTATTAATAGCAGCGGATTTCAGCTCAACACAATGCTCTGGTAGACTGCCAGCAATCCAAGTTTAACATCCTCCAGGGTGTGAAATTAAAAGGAAAAAAATCCTAAAAGCCTAAGAGTTTCTATTCATTTGAACTAGAGTTCTAACTCCTTCTCTATACCTTCCATTAGCTGTAAGATCACGGTTTATGGTTCAGGATCAATTTTCTGAGTGCTCCTAGAGCAAACAACTATGTCTCATTCTTCTTTGTAGCCTTAGTGATTAGTATCTAATAATTTCCTGCAGGAGATTTTATTATTGTTCAATAATACCCACATCCTCCTCTTTACTCTCATAGAAGGAACATGTTTCACTGATGTTGGGCTTGGCCATGTGTCTTGCTTTGGCCAATAGGAGTCTAACAAATGTAATGCAGCCAAGGCAGGAAATGTGCTCATGCAGTTGGATCTGCTCTCTTGGACCTCTGCCATAACCATGAGAACAAAATTTCTGGGCTAGCTCACTGGTCCCAGAAGGAGTATAAGAAATATGGTGAGCAGAACTCAATGGCTCCTACTGAGGCCAGCCTATGTCAGCCAACCCCCAGCCAACCGAACTCATGAGCTAAATAAATACATGCTTTTTTTTGTACGCCACTGAGATTTTAAAGGCATTTGTTACATAGCACATTGTACAACAGAAAACCTTTATTAAGGTCTCAATTAGTGAATAAATGAACAAGCATTAAGACTGAAAAATTGTCATACACCCTGTAGAGAAACAAGAGAGAAACTAGGTCGTCCATCACTAGGGAACTGTTCCAAAACCTGTTTCTCCTCCAGCTGGGGAGGGTGACATAAGAGTATCATAGCCACATCTGAAAAGTTAGTAAACATAACCCATAACTTGTTATTACCTAACACAAGGTTAAATAAAGGGACAAAGTTTTCCAACTGTGTTATATATTCTCTTTCCTTTACCAATCTTGTCTCCATTCCATGAAAAAAGAAAACTACCTCTTTTGAGAAGGGCAGAACTGTCCTGAAGTCATGCTGTGCTAGGGGAAAAACAATCTGTGCTGTAATAAAACTCTTCAGAATATATAAGAATAGAGAATTCCCAATAAGCATATAATTGAACCTGTTTTTACTACTGTGGTAAAACTGGACTGAAAATTAAAAATTCATTACCTAGTGTACTTTACAGAAGCTATGCTTCAGCTCCTTGGAAAAGGTTCCCAATCCACAAAGTGTAGCAAACAGAATAACTCAAAAATTACCAAACCAGGGCTTCCCTGGTGGCGCAGTGGTTGAGAGTCCGCCTGCCGATGCAGGGGAAACGGGTTCATGCCCCAGTCCGGGAAGATCCCACATGCCGCGGAGCGGCTGGGCCCGTGAGCCATGGCTGCTGAGCCTGCACGTCCGGAGCCTATGCTCTGTGCATAGGCAACGGGAGAGGCCACAACAGTGAGAGGCCCGCATATCACAAAAAAAAAAAAAAAAAAAAAAAAAAAATTACCAAACCAGGTCAGATCCCTAGTACCCTTCAACACAGAGTTCTCTGACATTTGAAAAAACAAAGTTGTCCTTGATGAAAAGTTAGGTTGCAAGCAAAAGACCCCTGGTTGCCCTTAATAAATCATCCTGAATCTGTCATTCAAGTAAGCTTCCTATAGAAGTATCTGGGACCAGACTTTTCCTATGCCACAAATAACCATTTAAAAAAAAAATTGAGGAAGCCACTTTTCTCAAACATTGGACAATAGGCAGCCTAAGAACTGCAACCCCTAAGAGACAGGAAACACATGAACTGAGCTGCAAAATCACCCCAGCAATATGCCTAGGGACAATTTCCTAATGAAGATGCAATGAGCTGAAGTCCAAGCAGAGCATGGTCGTCCTGCTGAGAAGAAGTGGCCAAGATCAAAGTTTAGGGCAGCTGAAACAGCTGGAAACTGGGAGGCAGAGTGCTGGAGAGGGAAAAACTGTAACAGAGAGGCACCACGGAAGTTCCTGTTGGGGTCCTCCAAAAGTCCTAGTGCAAAGGCTGAGCTCACATGCACAGGATGAGACTGTGCTTGCCAGAGACTGGCTGCTATGAGCTTGAGAATGAAAAAGAGATACTAGAGATCAAGTAGTGCTAGAGGACATTGGAAGTCCAGCCCAGTCTGGGTAGAAAAACCTATTAACACCCCATTAAGTCTCTAGGTAGCAAGCTGACATACCAAAAAGTTTTCCTCTTATGAGTAAGGACTATGTCTACCCTAGATCCACCCAACAAAGCCTTCAACCAAGCCCTGACTATATCATCCACAGAGGAAAGTTTAGAACCTGAGTCCCACCAAGTTAGAGGGGTTTGTGAACTACCTCAGGCTTTTCACAAATACGGCAAAATAAAATATAAAACCAAATCTCCACAATTACTAGGTAATCATCCAGTAATTGAACTGCCTACTAAACAAAAATAAACCATCTTTGGGGGAAGATTACAGAATCCAGAATCTATAAAATATCATCAATAAACAGTACACAATAAAATATTTTTTTAAAAAAACAGGAAAATGTAGCCATAGTGAAAAAAATCAGTCATGATAAACTGACACCCAGGTGTTTACACAATAGAAATGGACACTTATTTTCACACAAAAACCTATACACAAATGCTTAATGCAGCTCTATTTATAATCACCCAAAACTGGAAATAACTCAAATGTCCTTCAGTCGGGGAACGGATAAACAAATTTTTGCACATCCATCCAATGGAATGCCATTCAGCAATAAAAAGAAATGAATTATTGGATATTTACAACAATAAGGGTGACCCTCAAAGGCATTACGCTGAGAGAAAGAAACCAGTCTCAAAAAGTTTTATACTGCATGGCTCCATTTACATTACATTTGGGAAAAGGCAAAATTATAGCTACAGGCAAAGTAGTTGCCAAAGTTTAGGGATGGGGGAAGTTTTGACTACAAAGGGGCAGCACAAGTACATTTTCTGGATTTTCTATATCCTATATATAGGTTTGTGAGGGTGGTCACACAAATCTATATATGTGTTAAAACTCATAGTACTGTACTCCAAAAGTGAAAATGTTACTGTACATTATTTCTTAAATAAAGCTTAAAGTCTGAAAGGCAAAAGGATATAAAGGGAATATTATAAACATCTTTATTCTAATAAATTCAATAAAGGAAAAGCATTAATATATCTGAACTGACCAAAAAAATGGGCAAAGGTTATATAAATAGAGAATTCACAGAGGAGGAAACACAAATTATTCTTAAACATATGAAGATATGCTCAACCCCAGTTTTTTACTCACTGGATTTGCAAAGATCAAAGAGTTTGAGAATGTATCATGTTGGTAAGGATTTGAGGTCAACATTGCTGGTGGAAGGTAAATTGGTATAACCTTAATGGAGGGAAAATTGGCAAGATCTATCAAAATGTTTTAAAAGTGCTTATGTCATTTCACCCAGCAATTCCACATCCAGAAATTTATCCCACAGATATACCTGCACATGTGTCAAATGACTTATGAAGCAAATTATCTATTGAAGCCTTGCTTTGATGAGCAAAAGTAGAGGAAAACCTAAATGTCCATAAACACCAGATTGGTTAAATAAAGTATGATTAACTACATACAATGGAAAACTATGCAGTCGTTGCAATGAAAGAAAGCTCTCAACTTCAAAAACGAAATATGATTAGGTGAACATTAAGTGAAAAATACAAGGTAAAAAATGCTCTGAGGTAAACTACTGTCTATGTAGAAAAAAGATCCAGAAATGGTATAACATGTGTTTACAAAGATACATGAGAAACTGGCTAAATTCTTTACCCCTGGAGAGGGGACCTGAATGGCTAGAGAATTGGGGGACGGAGTGGGGGAAAAGGAAAATGTCTTACTCTACATCTTTTGTTCCTTTTAAATTCTGACCCATGTGATTGAATGACCTATCCTAAATAAATGAAATTTTTAATCCATCAGAAACTTTGGGGAAATTATGCAGATTTTTAAATTAATTTTTATTGGAGAGTAGTTGCTTTACAATGTTTTATTACTTTCTGCTGTACAACAAAGTAAGTCAGTTATATATACATGTATATATATATGCACTCTTTTTTAGATTTCCTTCCCATTTAGGTCACCACAGAGCACTGAGTAGAGCTCCCTGTGCTATACAGTAGGTTCTCATTAGTTACCTATCTTATACATAGTAGTGTGTATATGTCAATCCCAATCTCGCAATTTGTCCCCCCCTCCGCCCCTTTCCCCCTTGGGAACCATAAGTTTGTTCTCTACATCTGTGCCTCTATTTATGCTTTGCAAATAAGTTCATTGGTACCATTTTACACAGATTATTTGAAATCAACCTTCTAACTAAAAAGTGTTCGTTGTGCCACCATGATCAGCCCCACAGGACAGGGACCAAGGTCAGCTTAATCCTACCAACGACACCTTTCCTCAGAAAGTTGGCTAGATCACCACGACTCAAAGCCAAGTAAAAACATAACCAAGTACAAAAGAATCTATTTATGTCAAAGATACACAGGCACTGGACTTTTTTTTTATCCACAGAATTTGGTATTCCACAAAGGTTTATTTTCCCATTTTTTAAAATTAACCTGTGGAATGTTAATCGTACTTTCTGATAGACATAACAGCTATTTGCAGGGTCTAAGATAAGAGATTTTATAAATTTTGCCACCAAACATCTACCTTTGGCATTAGCTGATCTTAAAATTCTTAGAATCATAATAGCAGCAATAGTAATAACAATGGCTAAAATGTACTGAGCACTTATCACGTGCTTAGTATAGGTGTGAGGTGCTTTGCTAGGCCCTTTCCTTTAATCATTTCCATTTCAGCTTCAGTTATAATTCTGTGAAGTCATGAAGCAGTGCAAGTGGGTTACAGATCAGAAGGAAGATAAACACACATACCCACACGGGCGCACACACAAACACAACCCTTTTTAATATGAGGAAACCGAGACTAAAAGAAGTCAACTTGCATAAGATAATCTCATTAGTGGTACAGGTCCAAGATCTCCAGCTTCAGACATGGGCAGCCAGACTCCAAAGCTCATGCTCCACCTGTTGCCCTGCAGCACCTGTAACTGCAGAATTTTTGCACAGGAGACTCTTGAGGCCTTCTAGTTAAATCTCCCAATCACTACAGGACCCACTCTACAACACGCTTGACAAGAAGCCTCAGCTGAGTGACAGGGAGCTCACCATCTCCTGAGACACCCCACTCTATCATAAGACATACCTAATGCTTAAAAAAGCACTTCTTTCCATAGAACTCAAATCATCTGCTTCCCTGACCCTCCCTTTGTCTCTGCTCTGGAGTGACACAAAATGGGTGTTTCTTCCCTTCATCACAGGACAGTCCTTCCGGTCTGGGGAGTCAGCTCTCCTGCCTTCCCTCATCGCTCTCCTCTTCTGGCTGGGTCCTTAGACTCATTCTGTGTGAAGGCTCTAAGATTCCTCAACAGCCAAAAGGCACCCCCTTTCAATACTTCTTTGGTTTTTTATTTTATAAATCAATCTTATGAGGTGGAATTTACATACATTAGAAAGCACAGACTTTAAGTATTACAATTTGGTGGATTTTGACAAAATGTACACACCTATGATATCCACACCCCTTTTAAAATATAAACTGTCTCCTCAGAAAGTTCTCTGGTCTCCTCTCCCAGGGAATTCTGATCCCACCCTCACCCTAGGGAAACACTGATCTGATTCCTATCACCAAAAATTAGTTTTACCTATAACCACAGTAAGTATTCTTTTGGACCTAGCTTCTTTAACTCAGCTTGATATTTTTGGGACTCATCATGTTGTAAATTATAGTAATACATAATATTTTTATTGTTGGGTGGTATTCCATAGCAAGAATATACTGTAGTTTGTTTATCCATTCTCCTATTGATAAACATTTGATTATTTCCAGTTTGGGGTTATTTTGAATGAATAAAGTTTCCATGAACATTCTTACACAAGTTTTCGCTTGGATGTTATGTTTTTATTCCTCTTGAGTAAATACCCAGTAGTGGAATAACTGGGTTCATGAGGTAGGCATATATTTAATTTTCAGGGAAATGCAATTAAAACTACAGAGAGGTATCATTTCATACCCAGTAAAATAGGTATAATTAGAAAGATTGATGACCCTGAGTATTGGTGAGCATGTGAAACAAAACTCCTCTTAAAGGGAGACTCTACAAATTTCATATACAACTCTTGGTGTTGGTTGAGCAGCTCCAGGCACAATTATCTCCTCAGTTCTGGGCCCTCAGCAACCATTCATTAATCTATCTGGACTTTGTCCTGGCTCCTACTGACCTAGCCATCAGCTGACATTCTGAAGACCTTTCCACATTTACTATTGTTAACTTTATTCCCTCAAACCTCTTGTGTGCAAATAATTTTTCTAATCCAGATGCTGAATGTGACTTTCCAATTTTAATAAATTTTGTAATAAATCACACTTGTCCCCATTATAAAGGGGAAATCACTGTTTACCTCCAAAGCAATTAAAGAAAGCACATTAGGGAAACTTAATTAAAATGTTTATAAAATATCTATAAAACAAGGTCTGTAAAGCAAAACCAAACCAAAAAAACTGAAAAATTAGAAAAGAAGAATGCAAGAGACTGGGATTAAAAAATACATTAACTATATTTTAGTTTAGAAAACATTCCCTAGACATGATCTCATTTAATATCACAACCACTCTGTCAGTTTGTACCACTCCTATTTTGTAAATGAGAAGACAAGTTCAAAGAGGATAAGTGCTCAAAATCACATGACTGATAAGATAGCAAGTCATGACCTAAAACCAAGTTCATGACTGCAAATTGTGTAATTTTTCGGCTATATCGGCACATCTCACCCTGATTGCTTTAAATACCCTGCGAGTAACCTGAACCCATTGGCCCAATCTGCAATAGACTTACTGAGGATGACCTTTGGCCCCCATTTTAGAAGCCTTGATGGTTAGAGTTATAATATGACACATCTTTTGAAGCACTTTGATTAGCATTTCCTTTATCCTTTTGTCTGAGTTCTCTAGTAGCCTGCCAAGGAGCCAAGAACAATGACAGAAGAGCCTAGAGACTTGCTTTCTGATCCTGCCTCGGGCAAAGACAAGCTCTAGGACCCTGTGCAGAGATAATATGGTGAGGGAAAAGAACTTGGGCTTTGGAGCTAAAAGAGACCTGGCTTCAAGCCAGCTACTAAGTGTGTGGTCTTGATGACATTATTCCACCTCTCTGAGCCTTAGTTTCCCCATTTGTAAAATGGGATAGCAATACCTATCTTGCAAAGTTATTGTGAAGATTAAATGAGGTGACATGTGTAAAGGGTCTAGAGTAATAGGTGCTCAAAGGATGGCATTTACATCATCATCATCATCATCATCATCATTTACGCCTGTCTCAAAGTGGGACTAAATGAGCTTTAAGCTCATGACCAGCTTTATTTTATATTCTTTTAGCCTATTTATAACCACATGTTTGTATGTATAACAGAAAATTAGTTATTTGGAAATTCCTTTGACTCAGGTTCCAGATAACTGAACAGTTACCATCTCACTCTCTGGAATGTTCACATAGAAGTGTTTTCTTGACTCATCCACGTATTTATCCATTATTGCCAACCTACTATATGCCCAACACCATATTAGGCAAGGAATGAGCATCTAATGAACCTGACAATTATCTGTTTACAGAAATATGTGTATTTTTCCCTGCAGGGGGCACTAAGAAGCCAGTGCAGATCCTTCCTAAACGCAGTATTACTCTTCTAAGGTCTGTAAATGTTTATCCACTTCTGACAAGCACCATTCAGCTAGAAGGATTCATCAGAGAAGCTCCTTATTGTTCCAGACATTGCATGTTTTGTGAAAAGGAATTTTTAAAAACAGGCATTAGGGCTTCCCTGGTGGCGCAGTGGTTGAGAGTCCGCCTGCCGATGCAGGGGACACGGGTTCGTGCCCCAGTCCGGGAAGATCCCACATGCCGCGGAGCGGCTGGGTCCGTGAGCCGTGGCCGCTGAGCCTGCGCGTCCGGAGCCTGTGCTCCACAACGGGAGAGGCCACAGCGGTGAGAGGCCCACGTACCGCCAAAAAAAAAAAAAAAAAAAAAAACCGCATTAATTTGACAAAACTGCATATTTGTTCAGATTAGAGGCTGCTCATAATAGGACCCATAAATGCAGAATTAATGAAATTGAAGTTGGATGCCAAGGGCAATACCAGTCCTAAACACAAAACAACACAACATTCAGAAGCACATTATTTCTCTTCCAGGGGACGACAGTCGTGCCTTGCTCTCTGCACAAAGAGGACACCCTGAACAACTGTGTGCAAATTGACTGCTTCTTAAATGAAAGTCCACTTCAGACATAACTAAGGAGGCTAGCTCTTTAAAAGAAAACTATAACAAATTCTTTTGCAAAGCTAAAAATCATCTTGAAAAGTAAATAATGATTTCTGAAATATATTTTATAAATCTAGGCTTTCATGTATCAAGGTCACTTAATAAAACAAGGTATTATGTGCATTTTTCTATGAAAATTCCATTTAAACCTTCCACGCACATGATTATTTATCATTGAGGTCTGCAGCCACCAACGAAGTCCAAAAATTATTCATTTCTACTTCATTTCATTAAACAGGTGCATTACGAATATGGGGCAATAAATGGTGATTTTCATAACATTTAGCTCTTTCACAGAATGAATTGGCAGGAACTGAGAGTATTTGAAGGTTTAAGTCAATGAACGACTTTTCCTAATTACGAAAGATTTGCAAGAAGGGAGCAGCACGAGGAGGGCACAGTGACAGGACTGGGAGGAACAGCTCAGCTTCCAGAACAGGAAATCTATTTGACTATCAATCTGCAAACTGTATTTTATTAAAAATGTAATTACCCACAGGACTCTTATTTGCAGAACCCATTGAAGGAATATTGACATTTGGAGCTGTGTTAAGGTCTCTGAAGTCATCACAGAGCACTGCAACCTTCCTTATCTGGTTTCGTGTTTGTGGAAGTTTTCTTTTCCTCAAAGGGCATGAAGACCAGCAGGAAATTGCTGTGTGACAACAGCTCCTCATGTAGGTTATCAGAAAAGGGGAAAAAAGGCGCAGGGTCTTGGGATCCCTTGTTTGCCTCTTTCTCAGCCCCTTTCCATTCTACACCAAGACCTGGGGCCAGCTTCATGGGTAGGTGTGCAACTTGGGCACACAGCCCTGGGCTCTGAGGGGTCCCATGTTTGCTTTAAAATTCTGTTAGCCTTTAAATTCTTCATAATTTTTGAACAAGGGACCCCATGTTTTCATTTTTCACGGGGCCCCACAAATTATAATTATGTAACCAATCTTGCCAAGCCTCACCACCTACACACACACACACACCACAGACATCTCCTCCAAGCCCTTGTCATAACCACTTGTTCTCATCCCTATTAGGTCAAAATGGTGGAATACTGGCTGGGAATCAGAGGTCAGGATGAGCTGCCGCAGTTCAAACCCTCCTTCTTATGAACTGTGACCGTGATTTCCTCATCTGTATAATGAAGATAACATTCATCCCACCTCACAGGGTTGTTATGAGAATTCAATAAGGTAAGTCATGCAAAGCGATGAGAGGTGAGCACTGCTTATAGATAAGTGCTCTTCCCATGGTAATTATGACATGATGAATGGGAAGAGAAGAGGGAGAAAGGCCACTGCCTTGTCTCTGCCCTCCCAGGCTGAGTTCACTGGCCTCTCCTCATTTAAAGAACCACATTGAGGGACCTCCCTGGTGGTCCAGTGGGTAAGACTCCATGCTCCCAATGCAGGGGGCCCGGTTCAATCCCTTGTCAGGGAACTAGATCCTGCATGCATGTCACAACTAAGAGTTTGCATGCCAAAACTAAGAGTCCACATGCCGCAACTATGAAGCCCGCATGCCACCACTAAGAGTCCACATGCCTCAACTAAAGATCCCTCATGCCGCAACTAAGAGTCCACATGCAGCAACTAAAGGTCCTGCATGTCACAACTAAGACCCGACGCAGCCAAAATAAATAAATAAATAAATAATTTTAAAAATAAAATAAGGAACCACATTGAGTACAGCATGACTGTCCTACCCAAAATACAGCATTTCCTAAACTTCAGACATTCATGTACCACTTTCAGGATTTTCACTCTGTCTACCACTTCTACCACTGACTTAATAAGATTTGTTTATATAAACCTGCTCTTTTAAGTGAAATCGTTTTGCCTTACAAATAAACTTTCTATCACTACCATAAGTGGAAAACAGTATCCCATATCAAAAAGAGAAGGTCATATACAATAGTTCACATTTTTAAATGTTTATTCAAATATCACACAAAATCCTCTTAGATATCACCAGTGGCACCCATATTGACCTTGTTTCCGCTTCCCCTGGGGTCTCTAAGTGTAGCATCTGTGGTCTCACTTCTATTTCACCAGCTAGAGAGCAGTGCACTATGAACAGCAGGTTCTCCAGAGCTGTTTGTTGAATGAATACTTGTTAACAAACTGATAAGAGTGATAGCCCCCTACAAAGATGCCCACACTTTGCCTGGGGGCTTCCTAAGGCCCTAAAATCTTTACATCCTAAAGGCAATGGATTTCTTCAATGCAGCATTTCTCAAAATGTGACCTGAAAACCACCTGTATCAGAATCACCCAGTGAGCTTGCTAAAAAGGCAGATTCCTGAGACCCAGTCTGCACCTACTGAATCAGAACCTCTGCACATAAAGTATAGCCTAGTGAAAGAACCCTAGGCATTGATGTATAGTAGTAGTAAAAGCTGTACTAAAAACAACTAACACTTAATTGTGTTCTTCATATGTACCAGGAACTACACTAAGCATTTTACATACATTATCTTACTTAATGAGGACTTAACAAGTCTATGTGGTAGGGACTTGCCAAAGCCACAGAACTATTAAGCAGCAAAGATGGGATTTAACCCAGGTATCCCAACTTGAGAACCGAACTCTTAATGACCGTACTGTAATCCTGGGGAGAAGGAAAGCCTCTAGAGAGAGGTCTTACCCATGGACCCATCTATGGATCTTTGGGTCTCATCATGTATTTTTCAGTTTATACAATAAGACCTGCTTGCAGTACAGTCATTATCCAAGCAGAAAGCATCACCAAAAAATGCTACTGAAGCTCACTGTGTGCATTCAAACCACATACTTGTCAAAGTTGCCTGGATACATTTTGAATAAGAAAGGTTCCTTAGGGCTTCCCTGGTGGCGCAGTGGTTGAGAGTCCACCTGCCGACGCAGGGGACGCGGGTTCGTGCCCCAGTCCGGGAAGATCCCACGTGTTGCGGAGTGGATGGGCCCGTGAGCCATGGCCGCTGAGCCTGCGCATCCAGAGCCTGTGCTCCGCAACAGGAGAGGCCACAACGGTGAGAGGCCCATGTAACGCAAAAAAAAAAAAAAGAAAAAAAAGAAAGGGTCCTTAATTATAAAGGGCATGGGGACCTTCATTACTTGGAAGAGCAAAGCCACCCCTTTCAGATTCAGAAAACCCTGCTGAGGAAGCCAGGGTCACTTACCTCTAAGAACTGGGAAAAGATTCTCATAAGTGAACTGTCCCAACCTGAGGTAGTGAGTTCCCTGACCCTGCAGGTGAACAAGGAAGGGCTGAACAACCACTGTCTAGATACTCTAGAGATTTCTGCTTCAGCTAGGGAACTAAAGTGGATCAACTCCTGAGATCTCTTCCAAATCTAACTATCCAGGATTTTGTGATTTTGCAACCAGTAAAAAGAAAATCGATTTAAGACATTGTTCAAAATAGATGCATTTGTGTTCTGCTCTAAAAAGAAAAAGGAAGAGAAGGAGAGGGAAAAGGAGGAGGAGAGGGAGAGGAAAGGGAAGGGGAGGGGAGGGGAGGGGAGGGGAGGGGAGGAGGAAGAAGAAAAAGAGAAAAGGAAAACCACTGGCTGGTGTTAGGAATCGTTCGAGTCTCATGAACACAAGAGCAGTGCAGACCAGGTACAGGCATTGCTGAGCAGGCACATTATTAATCATGAGTGAAAAAGAAAACAAAAAACTGAGTCAGGCGACATCCATCGTGGAAATGTTTAGTGTAGTATGGTTCCTGCTGAAGTCCTGACATGGGAATTTACAGTTCAGTGCCCAGTGGAAACATTTACCTTAGCAAAAGCTGAAGACCATGTGCATCTCTTACTCCACACAATTATCACTCTTGACGGTGGCAAGAGAGATTTTTAAATAAATAAATAAGAATGTAACACTGGGCTTCCCTGGTGTCGCAGTGGTTGAGAGTCTGCCTGCCGATGCAGGGGACAAGGGTTCGCGCCCCGGTCCGGGAAGATCCCACATGCCGCGGAGTGGCTGGGCCCGTGAGCCATGGCCGCTGAGCCTGCGCGTCCAGAGCCTGTGCTCCGCAACGGGAAAGGCCATAACAGTGACAGGCCCTCGTACCACAAAAACAAACAAACAAACAAACAAACTCACATGCAAAAGATACCCTCCCTCTACCAGGAGAAAAGTAACATTTTTCAATGGGGAATCAGAGCTGAGAGAATTCTGTACAGACTTTGTTAAAATAATTCTTATCTACCTTCAGCCTCTCCACATAGTTTATTTTTCCACAATTGCCACTCTTTGTTCAAATTAACACAAAAACATTCCAGTTTTGCCGCTTCTTTGGGTCTTCATTTTCTTATGAGGGCTCCCTTGTCACATAAAACTTCTATTAAATACATTTGTATGTTTTCTCCTGTTAACCTGTCTTATGCCATTTTAATTCTCAGATCCAGACAAAACAGAGAGAATGGAGGTAAAATTTTGTTTCTCCTTCAAGTTAAAGGTTCTAAACTTGAATGCCCGCAAGGTCAAGAGAGAAGTTGAAAGCAAGGAAGCAGAGGGACATATGTCCTGACCAAGAAGGTTAATACTCAGTACTACTCGAAAATCTAGATATTTCAGGACTTCCCTGGTGGTCCAGTGGTTAAGAATCTGCCTTCCAATGCGGGCAACGTGGGTTCAAGCCCTGGTCGGGGAACTAAGATCCCATATGCCATGGGGCAACTACTGAGCCCGCGTGCTCTGGAGCGCTCGCGCCACAACTAGAGAGAAGCCCATGTGCCGCAATGAAGAGCCCATGTGCCCCAATGAAAAGCCCATGCGCCACAATGAAGAGCCCACGTGCTGCAATGAAGATCCTGCGAGCCGTAACTAAAGACCTGACGCAGCCCAATAAATTAATTATTTTTAAAAAATAAAAGACAATCTAGATATTTCAGCAATAAATCCAAATGTTTACATATTAACAACGAATTGGGAAATTTTTAAAAACATAGTACAAGCCACGCAACACATGTATGTGTACTAGATTCAGCCTGGGGGCTGCCCGCTGATATCCTCTGAATTAACAAACCCTGCTAAGCTGGGTTTCTGTCAAGCAGACCCACACAGGCTCTCCCCTTACACCTCAGGGACAAACATCCTCACCTAGTAGTTATTCTGAGCAAGGGCTTCCAGCATCAACTGTGGGAAGTGGGGGTTAGATTTCACAATATTTGTGGTCTATTCCAACCTTAGATCTAAGTTTCCTTGACCCTCTCACTCCACTTGAGAGTCTCCCACTGGCATCCTGGACCCCTGACTAAAGTTCTGTCCCTGCCCCATGCTTAGTCTCGGGGGCAAATATTATTAATCTTATTTTATTTGTTTTTTTTGTTTTTTTTGTTTTTTTGCGGTACGCGGGCCTCTCACTGTTGTGGCCTCTCCCGTTGCGGAGCACAGGCTCCGGACGCGCAGGCTCAGCGGCCATGGCTCACGGGCCCAGCCGCTCCGCGGCATGTGGGATCTCCCCGGACCGGGGCACGAACACTTGTCCCCTGCATCGGCAGGCGGACTCTCAACCACTGCGCCACCAGGGAAGCCCTATTAATCTTATTTTATGTCCTTCCTTCTGCAAAGCACTTCTCTACCTTGTGTTTTAACTCTCTTAATATTTTTCACTCTAGGTGCTATCATATCAACATATAATCAATATAAAATGTATCAATGAGATATGTTACATTCTTTTTCTCTATCAAGCCTTTGAAAATATCTCCTTGCAGATTTTCTTTGTTTTTCCTGGCCAGATCTGAAACTGGCTTTTGATAAATATTTACTAAAAGTACAAAAGTATTTATGAAAGGTATGTTTCTGCTTATCTTAGACAATAAGAATGAACTTTCCAGTTACCCATGTTCCATATATAAAGGATGAAGTACATTTCCACATCCAGTCTCCCATAAAATCAGCATCTGAGCCCCAAATGCCGATCTGCAGCCAGTGGTCCCAGCCACGGACGCCTTGGACAGTTAGCGCCTTCCACAGTTACCAACTGTGTCTGGCACCACCTGCTGGCCATTCACTGCATCCCTAAAGGTGTCCCTAAAGATGAACCAGAATCCATTCGCCTGCAAGAGCAGAAACATCCTTAAGACCAACATTCAAAGGCTCAGATGAACACAACTGGAAGTTCTTTCCAAGAAAATCTCCTCTCTGCTCTGCTCATCCTTCTTCTGCTTTCTGGGGTCAATTTGGGGACTTCCTTGGCACTCCAGTGGTTAAGATTCCATGCTCCCAGTGCAGGAGGTGCGGGTTCCATCCCTGGTTGGGGAACTAAGATATCACATGCCACAAAGCAAAACAAACAAACAAACAAAAAAAACCTTCCTCTTTTTTAATAAATGTAGCCACTGTGTTGTGCATGGTAAAACACAACTACGACACCGCCTTCACCACCTAAGCAGAGTTTAAGTGGCCTGCACTTCATGACTTCACAATAATCCAGAAGTAGAAGAAGCTGTACTGGGAGCTGTACTGGATGAACCTGTGTCCAATTCCTCACCACACCATTCCCTAGCCACATGGCCTTGATAAAGGAACTCCTCCCTTCTGCGCCTTTAGTGAGTGCTAGCTCACTACACACGACACTTCTCTCCAGCTCTCAAATCCTATAAAGCTGTGATTCTTAGTGCCAGGCCTTCCGGTCACCATCCAGACTCATGCTGTCCAATACGGAAGCCACCGGCCACATCTGACTAGAGAACTTGAAATATACTAGCCCAGACTGAGATGCACTGTAAATGCAGCACGCACACTGAATTTCAAAGGCATAGTATAAAAAAAGAATATAAAATAGCACATTCATAAGTTTTATAGTTGATTACATGTTGATATGATGGTATTTTAAATACATTGGGTTAAATAAAATGTTATTCAAATTAATTCCACCAGTTCTTTTTTATTTTTTTATTGAAGCACTAGAAAATTTCAAATTGCATCCATGGTTCGTGTTGTTATCTCCACTGGACAGTATCAACTAAACAGTTAAATGTTTAAAGCTCATGGTTATCTTATATATCAGCAGAAAGAAGGGCATTTCTATCACTAGGATCTTTTTAACTTACCTATTTTTCTCTTTTTTGTATGAATCTCTGTGATAAATAAAAAATGCCTGGGACTCCTGCTCACCGGATGGTCACTTTTGTCTGTCAGCACCTTTGAATCTTGAAGATGGCTTTCCTGGAGCTACAGTCGGCCTGCCCGGGAAATCTTGTGAAATTTCTACAATACATCTTAAAGAGGTGTGAGATATCCTGGAAGGAGCTCTGATCCAGAGATAAATATACAGGATTAGGAGAAATTCCAGGAGAAATATACATGACCCTTATGCTTACGAAAAATGTTCTCTCATGCTGGTAGTCAAAGAAATAGAAAGTAAAACATGAGATCTTGTTTTTAGCCTATCAAGACAGACTTTTAAAAAAATTATAGTCAGAGTTGGCAAGGGTGTATGGAAATCAGTACATTTATTCCCACCTGGGGGAGCTGAAATTTATACAGCTTTTCCAGAGGGTAACTTAGCAATATGGAAAAATGGCCTTAAAATTGTGCATGCCCTCTGAGCCAGCAATTCTACCTCTAGGGATTTCATCTAAGGCAATCATTATTGCTGTGCACAATAACTTGTCTGTAGGGACATTCATTAGTTTGAAAATTATAACCAAAAAAACACCAAACCAATGAATTTTTTTAAATAAGGCATACTGAATATATGAATAGTATGTTGCTTTTAAAAATTGTGATTGTGTTACAGAATATTTAATGATAAACTCCTCCTCCCCTCTCCCCCATCCATACTCCTTAGTTCAGCCTATGTGATCTTTTTATGGTGAAGCAGATAATATCGCTCACCCATAAAGCCCTTCCCAGCCTTCACTGGTTACGAGGATGAAGTCCCTTGTCTGTATAACGGCCCTGGGGATCCAGGCCTGCCTCCCTCGCCAGCTTCAGCTCCTGCCAGCCTTCCCCACCTTGCTCTCCCTGCACTGGCCACAGGGGCCCTCTTTCAGCCTCACAGCCCTGGAAAGCTCTTGCTGGCTCTGGGTCTTCACTCACATGACTCTGATTGGAAGCTGCCTGCACCCTGCCCCACTCTTTTCCTGGCAAAGACATGGTCACCTTAGAAGACTGTTTTAAACACTTCCCCAGAAAGCTATTCCCTAACCTCTCAGTCTAATCAGGTCCGCTTGTTTCCTGCCTCCCTGCATATTCTTTTTTCTTCCTCTCACTTCTCACAGTTTCTGGCTCTGTATTCCTATGATTATTTGTTGAATGCCAGTCTCCCTACCTGACTACAAGACTTAGCTCACACCTGGCATGTAGGAGAAGCTCCATAAATATATGTTGAAGAAAAGAATGATATTATAATCAGTAAAAGGCAGGCTACAGTAAAATCAGTCAGAGAAAGACAAATACCATCTCACTTACAGGTAGTATCTAAAAAATAAAAAAATAAACAATAAATAAATAAATGTGAATTTAGATACAGAGAACATATTGGTGGTTGCCAGAGGCATGGTGAGGGATGAGCAAAATGGGTGAAGGTGGTCAAAATAAAATAAGTAAATCCTGGAGATGTAGGTACACCACGGTGATTATTGTTAATAACATTGTACTGAGTATTTGAAAATTTCTAAGACAGTAGATCTTAAAAGATCTCATCACATGGAAAGAAATTTTGTAACCATGTATGGTGATGGATGTTAACTAAACTTACTGTGGTGATCATTTTGTAATATATTCATATGTTGAATCATTATGTTGTACACCTGAAACTAATATAATGTTATATGTCAATTATATCTCAATAAAAAAGACAAGTTATTAAATGGCAGCTGAATAGGATTTCATATCAATAAAAATATGTATATGTATATAATCATAACTTACCGGGGCATAGAAATAAAAAAGACCAGAAGAAAATCCAAGCTGTTAACAGCAACTATCTCTGTGTCATGATTTTACTTTTCTTCTTTTATCCAGACTTTCTACAGGGAACATATCTAACTTTGAAAATCAAGAGAACATTTATTTTTTTAAAAAATAGTAAAAAGCCAAAGTGATCTTGAGGGAAAAAAACAGAGCTGGAGGAATCAGACTCCCTGACTTCAGACTATACTACAAAGCTACAGTAATCAAGACAATATGGTGCTGACACAAAAACAGAAATATAGATCAATGGAACAGGATAGAAAGACCAGAGATAAACCCACGCACCTATGGTCAACTAATCTATGACAAAGGAGGCAAGGATATACAATGGAGAAAAGACAGTCTCTTCAATAAGTGGTGCCGGGAAAACTGGACAGCTACATGTAAAAGAATGAAATTAGAACACTCCCTAACACCATACACAAAAATAAACTAAAAATGGATTAAAGACCTAAGTGTAAGGCCAGACACTATAAAACTCTTAAAGGAAGACACAGGAAGAACACTCTTTGACATAAATCACAGCAAGATCTTTTTTGATCCACCTCCTAGAGTAATGGAAATAAAAACAAAAATAAACAAATGGGACCTAATGAAACTTAAAATCTTTTGCACAGCAAAGGAAACTATAAACAAGACGAAAAGACAATCCTCAGAATGGGAGAAAATATTTGCAAACGAATCAACGGACAAAGGATTAATTGCCAAAATATATATATAGCTCATGCAGCTCAATGTTAAAAAAACAAACAACCCAATCAAAAAATGGGCAGAAGACCTAAACAGACATTTCTCCAAAGAAGACATACAGATGGTCAAGAAGCACATGAAAAGCTGCTTAACATCACTAATTATTAGAGAAATGCAAATCAAAACTACAATGAGGTATCACCTCACATGGGTCAGAATGGGCACCATCAGAAAATCTACAAAAGAACAAATGCTGGAGAGGGTGTGGAGAAAAGGGAACCCTCTTGCACTGTTGGTGGGAATGTAACTTGATACAGCCACTATGGAGAACAGTATGGAGATTCCTTAAAAAACTAAAAATCGAACTACCATATGACCCAGAAATGCCACTACTGGGCATTTAGCCAGAGAAAACCATAATTCAAAAAGACACATACACCCCAATGTTCATTGCAGCACTATTTACAATAGCCAGGTCATGGAAGCAACCTAAACGCCCATCGACAGACGAATGGATAAAGAAGATGTGCTACGTATATACAGTGGAATATTACTCAGCCATAAAAAGGCAAAACTGGATCATTTGTAGAGATGTGTATGGACCCAGAGACTGTCATACAGAGTGAAATAAGTTAGAAAGAGAAAAACAAATATCATATATTAACATATATATATGGAACCTAGAAAAATGGTACAGATGAACTGGTTTGCAAGGAAGAAATAAAGACACAGATGTAGAGAACAAACGTATGGACACCAAGGGAAGAAGCGGGGGTTGGGGGTGGTGGTGGGATGAATTGTGAGATTGGGATTGACATATATACACTAATATGTATAAAATAGATAACTAATAAGAACCTGCTGTATAAAAAAATTTAACTTAATTTAATTTAAAAAATAGTAAAAACTAAAGCCCTGGGTCTGAGTTTCCATTCTTAACAACACTTTGATCTTGGGAACACTCAGCTCTTCACAGACTCTTCCTTATAAATGGGGGTAAGGATACCTCCCTTAATTATCTCAAAGAAGAATTAATAGAATAATGTATATTTAAAGTTTTGAACACATTTCAGTAATTACTCTGGGTAATTACTTTTGGAGCATGAGAGGCAAACTCTGTGCAGGGTGATGGGCATTTGCCCAGTGGTTGTGTAATTTGCAAATACCAAAAAGAGATGACAATTCTTTGAGTAGCTGGAACCTGAGCCTTTTGACCAGCATATTGACAGTTGTCACCACCCAGCAAGGTGGAAGTTGGAGGCCTTGGAATGCAGCAGGAGAGCCCACCATGGGAAGAAAGGTGGGAGGAATTTCAAAGAAACAGGGACATCTCCTCTCCTTTCCCCAAGACCAAATGCTAGGAAACAGAGGGCCTCCAGAACCCCAGCACGAGTTTCCAGCAGAGGTCAGAAGAGCTCAAGTTGAAACATGGAGTTATTAGGAGAGGTGGCATTTTTCATGCTGAATAACTCAACTTGGCAGATTCTTTCTGCATGCTCTTGGCAAAAATCCAAGCAATTACGGGCATTCTCTTTGGGTTCTTTCTCCTCAACTTTTGCTTACTGAATGTAACTTCAGACAAGAGCTACTCTGACTTTGACAGAAGATAGCAGCTCACCCAGCTTAGCCCATAGATATTTATCTAGTATTTATAATGTTAGGCACTATGCTAGAAGCAGAGGCCAAAATGGATGAACAAAGCAGTACATGATCTAGTCACTATGATCTTTTGGTCATAAAGTTCCCTCAACCTCCCCCAGCACTGCCCACTTCATAACTCCTTGCTTTATGTCCCTACTCCACCCATTTTAGCACTGATCCCTCTGAACTGCATCCACTCACCTTAGAGCCTATCCCCATTCACCTTCAATCTCCTTGAGAACACATATCCAACTCTGAATCCACATCTGTAGCAAAAGTCTGTTATATATGGTGCTCAGTGACTGAGCAAATGAACGAATGCTCTAATTGCCTGAATAATTTCATAAGCAAATGCCAATAAAATGGTGAAGATTGCCTAGAAAGCAAATGTTCAACAAGGCTTCATGCTTTGCAAACTGAATAGAAATGTGTGCTATCTTTGCATGTGTGTCCTTTCTACAGTAAATGGGCTGGAGGTGAAAGAAAAAAGGTACAGGAAATAGGGAGCTGTTTCTTTGAGGCTCTCCCTGACACACATGTATCTCTGGTACAGATGCTTCAGTGCCCTCAGAGAAGTTCACAGCTCACAGAATTCCAAGACACTAAGAGATCTTCCTAAGAGAAGTAATTGCATTTATTGAAGGATATCATCAAAGACCTAGGTCATCCCTGCCCCCAATTATCTAAACACAAGGTATAAAACTGCACAAAACTGGTATATATAGTAGCTTATGTCAATAAGGGATACCCAGAATGGTGAGGGCCATATTCTGAAGAATGGGGAAAGGAATTAGAAGTGATTAACTCAGAAGAGACAAAATTCAAAGGAGGTGTAATAGCAGTCTTCAAATATCAGAATGACCAGGGTAAGAAAAGAGGTGATACTTTTTCCTTATGACTCCCAAGGTCAAAGCTTGGCCCCATGGGTGGGTATGAGAGAGAGATAGGTTCTTGGCTCAACAGAAAAGATACATGTCAGAAAATTACCATAAATGATGCAAGTTTGTAACTCAAGGTCAAAGGCAGTAACACAGAACTGCCTTTGAAATGCTGCTTTCAAAGTTTACAAAAGGAGTGCTGGATATGCATGCGGAGGATATAAAACTGAAGCATTTAGTTCCCTGTCTACTAGGAAAGACTGCTAAATCTAATATCCTATGTGAGTGTTCTTCTCAAATTGATGGACTTGTGGCCCTCTGAATGAGCCTTGGCTTTTCAGCACCTTACCTTGCTCATAACGGCTCTACTTAGCTTGAATGTACTTTTGACCTATTCAAGTCCACAAGGCCCAGCTAACATCTCTGGAATGAAGTGTCCATGGGTCACTGTGGGCCACAACAATCGCTCCATTCTTCAAAACTCTCATCACCAGGGTCCCTCTACTTTGACGTTTTTGTACTTGTCATTTCAACTGTTCAAGGATTTATGTTTTGCCCTCCAATTAGATTCTAGTCTCCTTAAAGGAAGATGCTATATGCTTTTAGTCTACAGGGACTAACACGGTCTCTTGCAGTTAACAGGCCCTCAGTACATGTCTACGGATCTGGTGCTGCTAGATTCAAGCCAGAGAATGGCGGGAGCCCATTCTGTCAAGGTCTTGGAAAACATCTGTGTTTTTTCAGCTCAGCATTTGCCATCCATCACAGAGGAGATTGAAACAGAAAGAAGTCAAGTAAAGTACAAGGTCATGTGCAGGAGCCCATTCTCCAAGGTTGGAATGTTCTTTCCCTCTCTCCAAACAGCAGACCAGATGGTCTCCTAAATCTTGGCTTTTGTGGTTTAACTCTAATTACAATGTTAGTTAGCAATGCGTTCAGTGATTCAAAATAACTAGTAGATTCTTTCCAAGGAGTCGAGCTTTTTTTCCAGCTCTCACTATGAATAGGGTGGCTTTGTCATCAGCCCTGCTCTCGCTTCCTGTATTATAATTGCTTAGCTGTTTAGAAAATGAAATGAGCCCAAGACTACCAAGCCTAGCTGAAAGCTACGAGCGCTCCAGGAGACAGGAGGTAGCAGCAGCCAGATGGCTAAGTAGCCCCCAATAAAACTGCAGTCAAATTGGGAGACTCAAAGCGAAAAATGTTCCTCAACTGTGCAAATGCAACATGCCAGGTGTTGAACTCAGAGGTGCACATGTGTTTGCCTAGTTGTTGTGGTTGAGAAGAAACCCTTACGAGTAAGTCCTTGGGATCATAAAGGTTGGAAAAAACTTTTCAAGGTCATCGGATCCAGACCTTTCCAAATGCACAAAGGCCCCATCAAAAGAGCTCACCCAGGGGCAGAGTCAAGATGGCGTACTAGGAGGATGCGTTATTCACATCTCCTCACAACTAGGGCACCTACCAGACACTGGTGGGGGACTACGGACACCTAAGGGGAGGGGAGGTACCCCCAGGGACCGGGTAGGACATGGGGTGGGTGGGGAGTGAAGGGGAGGAGAAGTGGAGGCGGGAGGGGACTGGCGCCCCTGAGGGGTGGGGAGGGGAAGGGATCCCATGCCAGAAGGGGGAAATTGGGGAATCACTGGGAGGGCAGAGGATCAAAAGGGAGCATGGCCAGGTTTCCCCTGCCCATGTGGGCCCCCAGGAACCTGCTGAGATCCCGGGCCTGATCTCTGCCCACCAAGGCCCCCTCCAGCCACGTGGGTCCTGAGGGAGTGGGAGGGAGGGAAGGGGGAGCAAAAGTAAAGGCCGGGCCTCTGGGACCAGCACCCCTGAGGGGTGGCTGGGGGAGGGGAGGACCTCCTACACCCAGTGGGACCCACTCACGGTTAGGGGTCCAGCAGCGATGGGGGGAGGCCCTGGGGGAGATGGTGGGGAAGGGGCATGAAGGAACAGAAGAGAACCCGGCCAGTAGTTTCCCTGTCAACTTAGGCACCAGGGGAACCTGTTGGGCTCCCGGGCCTAATCCTCTGCCCTCAGAGCATCCCTCCTGCTGCACAGAACCCAAGCCCTGCCCCTACCCCCCACGCAGGGCCCCACCTCTACACTAGGAGACCCCCTCCATCGCGCTGGGCCTAAACCCCACCCACACACCCTCACTCAGGGCCCTACCTCCAAACTCCAGAACTCCACACTCCAGAGGCCCTCCTTCCAACGTGCTGCCTCACCCCTTCCCTGCAGGTCCTAAGCAGAGGCCCAGTCCCATGCTTGAACATCAACCTGCCTAGGCCCCGCCCCACACTCAAATGTCACTCCCCCAACCCGCCTAGGTCCTGCCCCACACTAAACCCCGCCCCTGCCTAAGTTCCACCCCACAGCCGAGGGGTTCTGTTTTACCTTGTTGATTCATTGTTGTTGATTATTTTATATTTTTATTTTTCCTAATAAATCTTTTATTTTTCTAATTTTATTTTATTCTTTATACTTTGTTATTGCTCTCTCCTTTTGGCTTGTTCCACACTCCCTTTTTGTCTTTTCTTTTTTTTTTCTGTTGTGGTTTTATTTTACCTTGTTGCAGTTGTTTCAATTATAGTTTTATTTTTCCTAATATATTTTTTTATCCTTCTAATTTTATTTTGTTTTTCATTCTTTGATATTGTACTACTCCTTTTTTCATTTCTTTCTTTCTTTCTTTCTTTTTTTTTAATCACGCCACATAGCTCGCGAGATCTTGGTTCCCAGGCTGGAGGTTGGGCCCGAACTCCTGTGGTGGGAGCTCCAAGTCCAAACTGCTGGACTAACAGAGAACCTCAGACCCCAGAGAATATTAATCAGAGTGAGGCCTCCCAGAGGGCCTCACCTCAGCACCGGTTCTATCCAACTGCCTGCAAACTCCAGTGCTGGATGTCTCAGGCAAAACAACCAGTAAGACAGGAATACAGCACCACCCATCAAAAAGAGAAAAAAGAAAAAAAAAAGAACTGACAAAAAAATATGTTATGGATGAAGCAGCAAGGTGAAAACCTACAAGACCAAATGAATGAAGATGAAATAGGCAAACTACACGAAAAAGAATTCAGAGTAATGATAGTAAAGATGATCCAAAATCTCAGAAACAGAATGGAGAAAATACAAGAAACATTTAACAAGGATCTAGAAGAACTAAAGAGCAAACAAATAGTGATGAACAACACAATTACTAAAATTAAAAATACTCTAGAAGGGGAGATTGGTTCAAGATGGCGGAGTAGAAGGACAAGAGCTTACACCCTCCTGGGAGAGCACTGGAATCACAACTGCTGAACAATCATCAACAGGAAGACACTGGAACTCACCAAAAAAGATATCCCACATCCAAAGACAAAGGAGAAGCTGCAGTGAAACGGTAGGAGGGGCGCAATCACAATAAAATCAAATCCCATACCTGCTGGGTGGATGACTCACAAACCAGAGAACACTTATACCACACAAGCCCACCCACTGCAGTGAAGCTTCTGAGCTCCATGTCAGGCTTCCCAATCTGGGGGTCCAGCAACGGGAGGAGGAATTCCTAGAGAATCAGACTTTGAAGGCTAGTGGGATTTGACTGCAGAACTTCGACAGCACTGGGGGAAACAGAGATTCCACTCTTGGAGGGCACACACAAAGTACTGTGTGCAGAAGGACCCAGGGGAAGGAGCAGTGACCCGATAGGAGACTGGATCAGACCTACCTGCTAGTGTTGGAGGGTCTCCTGCAGAGGTGGGGGGTGGCTGTGTCTCACCGTGAGGACAAGGACACTGGCAGCCGAAGTTCTGGGAAGTACTCCTTGGCGTGAGCTCTCCCAGAGTCCGCCATTAGTCCCACCAAAGAGCTACGTAGGCTCCAGTGTTGGGTCGCCTCAGGCCAAACAACCAACAGGGAGGGAACCCAGCCCCACCCATCAGCAGACAAGTGAATTAAAGTTTTACTGAACTCTGCCTACCAGAGCAACAGCCAGCTCTACCCACCACCAGTCCCTCCCAACAGGAAACTTGCACAAGCCTCTTAGATAGCCTCATCCGCCAGAGGGAAGACAGCAGAAGCAAGAAGAACTATAATCCTGCAGCCTGTGGAACTAAAACCACATTCACAGAAAGATAGATGAGATGAAAAGGCAGAGGGCTATGTACCAGATGAAGCAACAAGATAAAACCCCAGAAAAACAACTAAATGAAGTGGAAATAGGCAACCTTCCAGAAAAAGAATTCAGATTAATGATAGTGAAGATGATCCAGGACCTAAGAAAAAGAATGGGGGCAAAGATCAAGAAGATGCAAGAAATGTTTAACAAAGACCTAGAAGAATTAAAGAACAAACAAACAGAGATGAACAATACCATAACTGAAATGAAAAATACACTAGAAGGAATCAATAGCAGAATAACTGAGGCAGAAGAACAGATAAGTGACCTGGAAGACAGAACGGTGGAACTCACTGCTGTGGAACAGAATAAAGAAAAAAGGATGAAAAGAAATGAAGACAGCCTAAGAGACCTCTGGGACAACAATAAATGCAACAACATTCACATTATAGAGGTACCAGAAGGAGAAGAGAGAGAGAAAGGACCTGAGAAAATATTTGAAGAGATTATAGTCGAAAACTTCCTTAATATGGGAAAGAAAATAGCCACCCAGGTCCAGGAAGTGCAGAGAGTCGCATACAGGATAAACTCAAGCAGAAACATGCCAAGACACATACTTATCAAATTGGCAAAAATTAAAGACAAAGAAAAATTATTGAAAGCAGCAAGGAAAAATGACAAATAACATACAAGGGAGCTCCTGTAAGGTTAACGGCTGATTTTTATGCAGAAACTCTACAAGCCAAAAGACAGTGGCATGACATATTTAAAGTGATGAAAGGGAAGAACCTACAGCCAAGATTACTCTACCCAGCAAAGGATCTAATTCAGATTTGACGGAAAAATCAAAAGCTTTACAGACAAGCAAAAGCTAAGAGAATTCAGCACCACCAAACCAGCTCTACAACAAATGCTAAAGGAACTTCTCTAAGTGGGAAACACAAGAGAAGAAAAGGACCTACAAAAACAAACCCAAAACAATTAAGAAAATGGTAATAGGAACTCACATATCAATAATTACCTTAAAGGTGAATGGATTAAATGCTCCAACCAAAAGACACAGGCTCGCGGAATGGATACAAAAACAAGACCCATATATATGCTGTCTACAAGAGATCCACTTCAGACCTAGGGACACACAGACTGAAAGTGAGGAAATGGAAAAAGATATTCCATGCAAATGGAAATCAAAAGAAAGCTGCAGTAGCAATACTCATATCAGATAAAATAGACTTTAAAATAAAGAATATTACAAGAGACAAGGAAGGACACTACATAATGTTCAAGGGATCAATCCAAGAAGAAGATATAACAATTATAAATATATATGCACCCAACATAGGAGCACCTCAATACATAAGGCAACTGCTAACAGCTATAAAAGGGGAAATGGACAGTAACACAATAATAGTGGGGACTTTAACACCTCACTTACACCAATGGACAGATCATCCAAACAGAAAATTAATAAGGAAACACAAGCTTTAAATGATACATGAAACAAGATGGACTTAATTGATATTTATAGGACATTCCATCCAAGAACAACAGAATACACATTCTTCTCAAGTGCTCATGGAACATTCTCCAGGATAGATCATGTCTTGGGTCACAAATCAAGCCTCAGTAAATTTAAGAAAACTGAAATCATATCAAGCATCTTTTCTGACAACAACGATATGAGATTAGAAATCAATTAAAGGGAAAAAAACATAAAAAACACAAACACATGGAGGCTAAACAATATGTTACTAAATAACCAAGAGATCACTGAACAAATCAAAGAGGAAATCAAAGAATACTTAGAGACAAATGACAATGAAAACATGACAATCCAAAACCTATGGGATGCAGCAAAAGCAGTTCTAAAAGGGAAGTTTATAGCAATACAATCCTACCTCAAGAAACAACAAACATCTCAAATAAAAAATCTAACCTTACACCTAAAGGAACTAGAGAAAGAAGAACAAAAAAAACCCAAAGTTAGTAGAAGGAAAGAAATCATAAAGATCAGAGCAGAAATAAATGAAATAGAAACAAAGAAAACAATAGCAAAGATCAATAAAACTAAAAGCTGCTTCTTTGAGAAGATAAATAAAATCGATAAACCATTAGCCAGACTCATCAAGAAAAAGAGGGAGAGGACTCAAATCAATAAAATTAGATATGATAAAGGAGAAGTTACAAGAGACACTGCAGAAATACAAAGCATCCTAAGAGACTACTACAAGCAGCTCTATGCCAATATAAAATGGACAACATGGAAGAAATGGACAAATTCTTAGAAAGGTATAATCTTCCAAGACTGAACCAGGAAGAAATAAAAAATATGAACAGACCAATCACAAGTAATGAAATTGAAACTGTGATTAAAAATCTTCCAACAAACAAAATTCTGGGACCAGATGGCTTCACAGGTGAATTCTATCAAACATTTAGAGAAGAGGTAATATCCACCCTTCTCAAACTCTTCCAAAAAACTGCAGAGGAAGGAACACTCCCACACTTTCTTTGAGGCCACCATCACCCTGATACCAAAACTAGACAAAGACACCACAAGAAAGAAAATTACAGACCAATATCACTGATTAATACAGAGGCAAAAATTCTCAACAGAATACTAGCAAACAGAATCCAACAACAAATTAAAAGGATCATACAACATGATCAAGCGGGATTTATCCCAGGGATGCAAGGATTCTTCAATACCTGCAAATCAATCAATGTGATACACCATATTAACAAACCGAAGAAGAAAAACCATATGATAATCTCAATAGATGCAGAAAAAGCTTTTGACAAAATTCGACACCAATTTATGATAAAAACTCTCCAGAAAGTGGGCATAGAGGGAACCTACCTCAACATAATAAAGGCCATATATAACAAACCCACAGCAAACATCATTCTCAATGGTGAAAAACTGAATGCATTTCCTCTAAGATCAGGATCAAGACAAGGATGTCCACTCTCAACACTATTATTCAGCATAGTTTTGGAAGTCCAAGCCATGGCAATCAGAGAAGAAAAAGAAATAAAAGGAAGACAAATCAGAAAACAGGAAGTAAAACTATCACTGTTTGCAGATGACATGATACTATACATAGAGAATCCTAAGGATGCCACCAGAAAACTACTAGAGCTAATCAATGAATTTAGTAAAGTTGCAGGATACAAAATTAATGCACAGAAATCTCTTGCATTCTTATACACTAATGATGAAAAATCTGAAGGAGAAATTAAGGAAACACTCCCATTTACCACTGCAACAAAAAGAATAAAATATCTAGGAATAAACCTACCTAGGGAGACAAAAGACCTGTATGCAGAAAACTATAAGACACTGATGAAAGAAATTAAAGATGATATAAACAGATGGAGAGATATACCATGTTCTTGGATTGAATCTTGGAGGAATCAATACTGTGAAAATGACTATACTACCCAAAGCAATCTACAGATTCAATGCAATCCCTATCAAATTAGCAATGGCATTTTTTACAGAACTAGAACAAAAAATCTTAAAATTTGTATGGAGACACAAAAGACCCCGAATAGCCAAAGCAGTCTTGAGGGAAAAAAACGGAGCTGGAGGAATCAGACTCCCTGACTTCAGACTATACTACAAAGCTACAGTCATCAAGACAATATGGTACTGGCACAAAAACAGAAATATAGATCAAGGGAACAGGATAGAAAGCCCAGAGATAAATCCATGCACATATGGTCAACTTATCTTTGATAAAGGAGGCAAGAGTATACAATGGGGGAAAGCCAGCCTCTTTAATAAGTGGTGCTGGGAAAACTGGACAGCTACATATAAAAGAATGAAATTAGAACACTTCCTAACATCATACACAAAAATAAACTCAAAATGGACTAAAGACCTAAATATAAGGCCAGATACTTTCAAACTCTTAGAGGAAAACATAGGCAGAACACTCTGTGACATAAATCGCAGCAAGATCTTTTTTGACCCACCTCCCAGAGAAATGGAAATAAAAACAAAAATAAACAAATGGGACCTAATGAAACTTCAAAGCTTTTGCACAGCAAAGGAAACCATAAACAAGAACAAAAGACAACCCTCAGAATGGGAGAAAATATTTGCAAATGAAGCAACTGACAAAGGATTAATCTCCAAAATTTATAAGCAGCTCATGCAGCTCAATAACAAAAAAACAAACAACCCAATCCAAAAATGCGCAGAAGACCTAAATAGACATTTCTCCAAAGAAGATATACAGACTGCCAACAAACACATGAAAGAATGCTCAACATCATTAATCATTAGAGAAATGCAAATCAAAACTACAATGAGATATCATCTCACACCAGTCAGAATGGCCATCATCAAGAAATCTAGAAACAATAAATGCTGGAGAGGGTGTGGAGAAAAGGGAACACTCTTGCACTGCTGGTGGGAATGTGAATTGGTACAGCCACTATGGAGAACGGTATGGAGGTTCCTTAAAAAACTACAAATAGAACTACCATATGATCCAGCAATCCCACTACTAGGCATATACCCTGAGAAAACCATAATTCAAAAAGAGACATGTACCAAAATGTTCATTGCAGCTCTATTCACAATAGCCCGGAGCTGGAAACAACCTAAGTGTCCATCATCGGATGAATGGATAAAGAAGATGTGGCACATATATACAATGGAATATTACTCAGCCATAAAAAGAAATGAAACTGAGCTATTTGTAATGAGGTGGATGGACCTAGAGTCTGTCATACAGAGTGAAGTAAGTCAGAAAGAGAAAGACAAATACCGTATGCTAACACATATATATGGAATTTTTTTAAAAATGTCATGAAGAACCTAGGGGTAAAACGAGAATAAAGACACAGACTTACTTGAGAATGGACTTGAGGATATGGGGAGGGGGAAGGGTAAGCTGTGACAAAGCGAAAGAGAGGCATGGACATATATACACTACCAAACGTAAAATAGATAGCTAGTGGGAAGCAGCCGCATAGCACAGGGAGATCAGCTCGGTGCTTTGTGACAACCTAGAGGGGTGGGATAGGGAGGGTGGAAGGGAGGGAGATGCAAGAGGGAAGAGATATGGGAACATATGTATACGTATAGCTGATTCACTTTGTTATAAAGCAGAAACTAACACACCATTGTAAAGCAATTATACTCCAATAAAGATGTTAAAAAAATCATACTGAAGTTTTTCTCAGTAAATAACAATTAAAATTTTGTTAAATTCTAGCTAAATCGACAGACGAATGGATAAAGAAGAGGTGGCACATATATACAATGGAATATTACTCAGCCATCAAAAGAAATGAAATTGAGTTATTTGTAGTGAGGTGAATGGACCTAGAGTCTGTCCTACAGAGGGAAATAAGTCAGAAAGAGAAAAACAAATACCGTATGCTAACACATATATATGGAATCTAAAAAAAAAAAAGAAAGGTTCTGAAGCACCTAGGGGCAGGACAGGAATAAAGATGTGGACGTAGAGAATGGACTTGAGGACACAGTAAGGGGGAAGGGTAAGCTGGGATGAAGTGAGAGAGTGGCATGGACATATATACACTACCATATGTAAAATAGATAGCTAGTGGGAAGCAGTCGCATAGCACAGGGAGATCAGCTCGGTGCTTTGTGACCACCTAGAGGGGTGAGATAGGGAGGGTGGAAGGGAGACGCAAGAGGGAGGGGATATGGGGATATATGTATATGTATAGCTGATTCACTTTGTGATACAGCAGCAACTAACGCAACAATGTAAAGCAATTATACTCCAATAAAGATGTTAAAAAGAGAATTCTAGCTAAATATTATTTTCTGCTGAGAGCTCGGTGCCTGAGGCTGCCCTCTGTTAAAATGAAGATTAGCATGTATAAGCACAGAGTTAAAAAAACACAGAAATTTCAAACTGAGGCTTTCTGGGGACTTTCCTGGTGGCCGGTCCAGTGGTTAAGAATCGGTTGAACGCAAGGGACGCGGGTTCGATAACTGGTCGGGGAACTAAGATCCCACATGCCGCAGGGCAACGAAGCCCGTGGGCCCCAACTAGAGAGCCCGCATGCCGCAACTACAGAGCCCACATGCTCTGGAGCTCACGCACTACAACTAGAGAGCCCACGTACCACAACTAATGAGCCCGCGCCCCCACACGCCACAGCTAGAGTGAAGCCGGCGTACTGCAACGAAGAGCCTGTGCTGCACCGAAAGATCCCGCGTGCCGCAATTAAGACCAACGCAGCCAATAAATAAATAAATAAATAACCGAGGATAAGTGCTAGGACAGGGAAATGGGATGGGAAAAGCATCAAATCTGGTCAAGGGTCTTGGAGGATGAAAGGAGGCAAAAGAATTTGACCCTAGGAGGGCAGGCTTAAAAGGGAGAGCCAAGGATGGGAGGCAGGTGGTGCAAGCAGAAATACCAGCAAAGCACGTGCATGCTCACACAAACAACAGGATACCGGAGACCTCCAGACACGAAGATGGGAAACAGAATGGTAAATCCAAACACTTTCTGCATTCGTGGGCTTCTGGGGCCTCCGAATGTGCTAGAGTTCTAAGGTGCTAGTGTTGAGGTGTAATGAGATTTGACCACAACGTTTTAAAGGTAACAATGAAGCCGGGACAGCTGCTCCTTTGGCCTCCTGTTGGGCACCTCCTGCTGACCTGGTGTGCCTCGCCTGGCAGCCCAGTCAAGGCTGAACATACAAGTCCCAAGACCTCGCCACCATCTCCCTGCCTGTACAATCGCCAGGACCTGCCAGGGTCGAGGGGTCCTCGCATCTCACCAGACTGACACGAAGGGGAAAAGGGCATTTATCACCTGTCTTCCTCTCTCAACTTAAGCCCTGGACCAAGGCCAGGAGGGAAGGATGGCAGGGTGAGGGAAAGGAGAGGGACTTCACAACTCTGTGACATTGTTTCTGTCGTGATGAAGAATGTCGTGTTATATCAGTAAACAAAGGATGTTGCAACCATCAAGCCATCAGCCACTGCAGCTGTCCTGACTATGCACCCTGCAGGGGTTCAGGATAGAGAAAAGCAGGACACTGGCCCCAGATAGTTAAGGTGCATATCAAAGGAGTGACTTCATTGAGCCCAGGCTCTTGCATCTTCCCACACACACAGAAGCGCTAAATTCATTAACTTAAGATGTCTGGTTTTCTTTCATGGACAGTAATCTTTTGATGTTTCAACTACCTGGTTTTTGTTGCAAAAACTCCTCTATATCCTGGCTCCTCCCCTACTGCTTTGGAGCAGTCCCTTAGAGCTATTTGAGAGGCCGCCTCCCAGACTTACGTCCTCAGTTTTCTCCACCAAATAAAACATAATTCTCAACTTTTAGGTTGTGCATATTTTTTCAGTCGACAGTTGACACCACACATTGTTTTTTCAAAAAGCACAAATGAGAAACACCTCAAATTTAAGGCATCTTTTTTGGGGTCAGATTGCTGGTTCATGTTAGTGAACTATGTGTTTTTGAAACAGAATTCACATGGGGTACCTTATTCCCATTTTCCTTCCCACGATGGCGGGGAACCGCAGTACCAATGAAACCAGTTTTTGTCCTCTGGCTCCTGAAGCTTCTCTGTTGGTCCGATTGCTTCTCAGTCCTCTTCTATTCTCGACCTTGAATTCTCTTCTGTAACCACTTTCTCTGAGCTCTGAGCCCTACTCTCTCTCTCTTGTTTGTTTTCTAGATCCCTAAATGCTCTGCCTTTTCCTCAGTCAACAAAATTTATTAAAGGTATCTTGTTATAAGTTGGCTACTCCAGCGCCCCCTCTCCAGCAGCCATAAATTCCCAGCGCAACTCCTCTGCGTTCCATCACCGTGAAGACTGAATAGCTTTTACGACATCACTGTAGGAAACAGAAACATTGCCAGGGAGTGCAGAAACAGAAAGACATAAAAGCTCTGGTCACAATCCTCTGAGCCAAACTCCCACTCCATCAGGCAAATGAAGTTTCTCTTGTGCCCCATGGGGACTCTAAGATTACAATGGATATGGCTCTTACTCTTGATATTCTTTAAAGTATGTGCTGTCAACCTGTGCTCCGTGGCCACTGGTGACCCATAAAAAGCCTTTATTGATTCATTGAAGAAGTATGGAGTTCTTGCTGTTCATAAGCTCCACCCTCAGTTCCTTTGTACAAAAACACTGTTTATTTTCATTGCACATAACACCATGTGAAATTATTTTTTTATCTTGGTTTATTCTGTCTCTCTCAACAAAATATACATTCCAGGAAAACAAGGAGTTCATTGGGTTTGCCTAGAACTGTATCCCTGGTGTCTGATAGACAGTAGGTGCTTAATAAATATTTTTTGGATGGATGGAGAGTAAGACAAAGGTTCTGTCAGGACTACTCATTCCACTCAAGGATTTTACAGATGGAACAGTTGATGTTTTATGCCCTCATGTTTATAATACAATTATGACGCCGTTTTCTCTTGCACATAAATCTTTTTTCCCCCCGTATTAGGCATCCTATCATTCCCATCTCCACCACACAAGTACCTCTCTTCCGTGCCTCTGTGAGAGAAATTTGGTCACACATGTTGGTGGCCAAGGTCTAAGGCACCATAAGTACAGCTGGGCAATTTAACATGCTGGGAAAGTTTAAATACCACTTTCCAAAGATTTCTAGGGCACCTAATTAAATTCAAACGTATTTAACGGCATTTACTCTACACCAAGAGTCCTGGTAAACCTGGTAAGAAATAAGCAGCTTCTAACAGAATAGCATCACTTATTGGTTTATTGTATTGGGAGCCATAAGGGATTTTGTCTGAGGGGAAAAGGGGGTTTCACAGATTTGTTTAAAAATGGAAACCATTTTTCTAGATAATACCTAAGCTCCTTTCATTTCTAACTTCCTACAGTTCTCCCATTTCCACTCAAGGACTCCAAGCTCTGCTTTCCCTATAACTTCTACACTTGTAAAATAGATCAATATATTTACCATGGAGCTCTGAATCTAATTTACATAAAGCTGTATTTCTTTCAAAATGGGAATGTAACATTATACTATACTGATCCCATTCTTTCAAATCTCTATAACAGATTTGTGAATTTTGTATGATAGACTGTTTATCTCACATCCCCCAAATTGGCATTCAAGAAAGCTGTAATGCTGAGGTTTGTCCAAAATCTCACAGTACATTATGGTTTAGCCAAGGCCAGATCCAATTCTTAACCTTGCCATCTTTGCCCTGGTTGAGGACGGCAAAATGGATGACCTTCCTCTCCAACCCACAGTAGGTACTACTAACCAACCACTGCCCTCCTGCCCACTGTGCCTAGAACCAACTTTATTTAGAAACCACTAGCAATTAGTGTCAGGTTGAGACGTGAGAGTTGAAACCTATTTGCCTTCACTGCATTAACCAAATTCCCTGTGTAAATTAGGAAGCCTCTGGTGAAAAGCTACACAGAGTGAAAACTACTGCTTGCAGAAGAAGGAGGAATGTTGGAGGGATACAAGGAAGGTGAGCTCGTAGAACAGGAGATGAGGTGAATTTTGAATTTTACATTCTGTAGTTGCCTGAAAGTCATAAGACCTGGGTTTAATTTTCCTCTGGTTGCTGTAGGAAGCAGAGACGAATCATTGTCACCACCACGAAACACTTAACTGCTACGTGCCAATGGTTGTTAATTACACTCCTTGCTTCCATTAGAGGTAAATGACGATTTCAACCTCTCCCTGGGTGACCAGTGTGTGTGTACATATTCCATCCCTAATCCCTCCATGAAAACATTTAAATGATGCTTTTTACAATCAACCCAGCTCTAAATGCGGCAGTTGTAGAGGTGATGCGCTAACTCTGTAAGTAACAGCTTACATAAACTCAAATGATCCTCAGTTATGGGAAAACAAATGTAGGTGCATCTCTTAGAATCTGTCTTTCTTTCTTGGGTGATTCATTCTTATTCTTAGTTTTTTAAAATGCTAAATAATAATAAAATTGACAACATACCTGAAGAGGTGAGTCATTTCACTTAGATGCACTAATGGCATCTTTTATATTTTCTCCCAATGAATAACTTTATTTATTTATTTATTTATTTATTTTATTTATTTTTTTTTGCGGTATGCAGGCCTCTCACTGTTGTGGCCTCCCCCGTTGCGGAGCACAGGCTCCGGATGCGCAGGCTCCGCGGCCATGGCTCACGGGCCCAGCCGCTCCGCGGCATATGGGATCCTCCCAGACCGGGGCACGAACCCGTATCCCCTGCATCGGCAGGCGGACTCTCAACCACTGCGCCACCAGGGAGGCCCCCAATGAATAACTTTAAAAAGAGGTGCTTCTTAAATGAGCACTTAGCAGAAATAAAACCTATTTATTATTTGCTGGATAACTGGAACAAAAATAGAAATATGAGTGTGTCCAGACTGATGACATTCCCAGAATCCCAACCTAAATAAAGGTTGCTGAGATCATCTGTGGCTGAGAACACCTTCCTTTTGAGTCCTATAAAGACATTCCCCCCCCGCCCCGCCCCCAAAACCTCTGTAAATTGGAAATAAACCAAGTTCCCTGCACTGGTTAATCTCTGTGCCTAAACTGAGCAGATGAGGCATCAGGGTGAGTCTACAACTTGGCATCACTGAATCTTTTCCTGTTTAATTGTACTTTGAAAGCAGACTGTATTCTCAGGCACATGTGGCCACCTGGTGTTTGGGAATTTGTCCATCTTGTTTGATAGAGGTAATCTAACTTGGAGGTTACTCACTTCAGCTTTCATGATGTCCTCCTCCCCCCCGATTATTCTTACCCTTATTGTTGCTGCTGTTGTTGGCTGCACCATGCGGCTTGCGGGATCTCAGTTCCCCGACCAGGGATTGAACCCAGGCCCCAGCAGTGAAAGGCTGGAATCCTAACCACTAGGCCACCAGGGAATTCCCCCCATACCCCAGATTATTCTTGAAGGTACATGCCTGGTACACCCTGGGCATCAGCAGCCCTTGGATTTTGACTCCTCTGGCCAATCCCCTAACTCAAGTCTCTCCAACCGGTTCATAATAGCTACTATTGATTAAGCATTATAATATGCTTGGCATTATCCTAAGAGCATTATAGATGTCATCTCACAAAAACCCTAAGTCTGAGGGAGGTGCTAAGGTCATCTCCATTTTACAAATGAGGAAATCAAGGCTGAGAGAGATGTAATAACTGTCACCCAGCTCCTAAGTGGCAACGCCTAGATTAAAAGCCAGGATCTAGAGCCTTTGCGTCAGGTTCTATGCAACCCTGCCTCACAGCCAATGACACTTCATTCAGACACCCAAGGAAAAACAGTAGATCCTGTCATAGTCCTTCATCCATCCATGTTGCTGTGTTGCACCAACAAAACATTTTAATATCAGGATCTAAAAACATCAAAGAGATGATTTTCTTACTATTGCCAACAATGGCTTAAAAATCAAATGTCTTGCACATTTTTATTCTCGTGGCCCAGCAGATGAAATTCTTTTCTGTGTTTGGGGAATTCTCTCCTCCTCAAGCATCTTGTTAGGAGGCAGTGCCTTAAACGTGGTGCTTGCTTTCCCAGACTACCTTGAAGCTAGGGCATGGGACATGGCCTAGGCCCATCTGCCCAGATAGTCCCATCCAGGACTTTGAAACAGCAGCAAGAGATGCAGGTAAGCTGCGACTGTGAAGAATCCTTTCTGAGGGCAAGTGATGGAGGAAAATTCCCCATTCCCAGGGGAAGCAGGGTCAGTAGTGTCCAGTGTGCTAGTAGCAACCATATACGCTGTGGTGTCCAGGGTCAGTGGCAGCACCTTTGGGGACCTCAGCAGTCTAGTTCTGTGGTCAGAATCTGTCTGCAACTCCAGCCTTGGTCCTGGCTGCCCAGTTCCCCAGCATTTCAGACCATCGTGGGGGTTTGTCCCATGTGCCTTCAGCACATTTCTTCTCTGCTCGTAGTCAGTTTCTGTTGCTTACTCTAAGTTGACCAGGAAGGCAGAAATCTAGAATCACAAAGGTCTCCATTCTCCACAATCCCTTGCCCATCACTTCACTAAACGGGGTGGGGGAGGAATGGAAGGATCAAATTTTATGTTAAAATCCAGACTCTGGAATTCTGCACTGATGCATGAGAATACCTATCTAGGACTAAAGGTCAACTGAAATAAATCATTTATACATGGCCACTGTAGCTAAATTTACCAGGCGTATGGATGCCCCAAATCGTTCAAGTTTCTTCTTAGAACCATGGAGATGGATCCCAGCAAAGACCTCGGGGTTTACAGAAATATGAAGTATCCTGGGGAACAGGATAATGTTTCCCCAGATTAAAGAGAAAATATTTGAGTAATACTAAGCAAGGCAAGGAAATGTCCTAAGTGAACAAGGCTTTTGTGGGGAAAAAAAAATTCTTCAAAAATCAAGTAAATAAAAGCTGAAACACAGAGTGCATAAGTCCCTGTGCTTTACATTATGACTCTTGCACTTTCAAATCTGCTTGCCTTTGTGGAGAGCGTTTTAAACATGCACATGCTACAAAATGATGTTGAAATGTTTTCTACCCCCAAACACTTACCCCTTGAAATTCCCAGCTGCTCATAACTGTGTTTCCAGTAAGATACCCACACATACTGTTTCATACAACTATAGGTCATCAAATGTTTTCTATGTGTTAAGCACTTTGCTAGGCCTAAGAACACAAATATGAACAGGACCCATCCTTGTCCCTAAGAACTCTTGGGCTAGTTCAGAAATGGCCTCATGAACAGATACTCTCAAGGCAGTGTGACAAGAGCTAACCAAGAGAAATACAAAGGGGCAACAGGCACACTGATGATGGAGGAGCTGCCTGGGGACACCTAGAAAGGCAAGATTTATTTACACAAAGCTCAAAAGAAAAAATAAAGTTGACTCAATTTATAAGTCATTAACTTAGTCATTTAACATGCTATGGGTGCCTACATCCATTTCCTCCATCCTACTAACATTCCAATTTCCCCTTGGGGATTGACCTCTACACCATTGTGTATAATGAAGGGAGGGTAATTCCAAGTGCCCACCTCCCAAGACAGAAGCTAAAGTCACCAGAACCCTCCTCTCCTCACTCTCAAGAAACTCAGGAAGCAGACCTGTAACCTGTGCTCAACCAGCTGGACCTTCTTCTGGGACTTTGAATCTGAAACATATTGCAGGGAGAGAAGGAAGAGTTGATGGAAAACCAACCCACAGACAAGCCAGGCTCTCACGGCCACAAAGCCATCGCTGTGGTTCCTGTTGCCCAGTATTCCCCAGTTCTGTTTGGTTCCTGCCCTTTCCAAAACCTAATCTTCCAGCCTGTCTTGTACTCTGAAAACCTCTGAGAGTTTCTCCATGTGGGATCCAGCTCCCATAACTTCCCATTAAATTCTCATTTGCTTAGGTAGCCAGGGTCTTTATAACCAAGGATCCTTTGCAGCTGGACCTCTCATGGGCCCACCTCTCCTCCATTCAGGTCACATCTCCCTAGCAAAGACTACCAATCAGTTTTCCTTCCACTGCTACCTTCACACTCCTCTTATCACTTGGCTTGTCCCTCAAGTGTTCAGCAGCTCAGTTCCTCATTTGAAAATCTACAGCCTCAAACCCAAGCAGTTATTTTACATGGAGATTCTAGACCACATCTGAGCACTGGTTCACGATAAGCCACGCAGACACCCTCCCAAGCCTTTGAAAACCATTAAATGTAATGTTACAGGGTTGGCCACATAAAGATTACTGAGCTGGAAAATGATGTTAGACCTCAAGTATCCTTGCTTCAGTTTTATGAGTAATTAAGCCAAAAGCACTGCCAGGGCTTAAGGAATCAATTAAACTGAATGTATGGAATAGAGTGTCCATCTCCACAACTTGTTCAGGAAGGTGTTGAGAGCTTACTGTCCAGACAGCGTGGCTGCTCGAGCTTCATGCTTAGTCTTCATGCACAAAACAAATGGCTAACAGTGGAGAGTTATTGTTGAGAATAATAAGCAGCTACTAATACCATTTATCAAGTGTTCCAAGAGGGCAGGAGCCAAATCTTCTTTGTTCATTGCCAAATCTTCAAAGCCTAACACATTGGAGCAAATGCTCACTATGTATTTTTTTGAATCAATGAATATCAGGCATAGGGCTAAGCACTTTATCGACATTATCTCATCTAATCCTCTCAACACTCTGGTAGGTATTATTCTCTATCTATAGCAGATGTGATGTTGGAGGCTCTGAGAGGTTAAGCAACTAGGAAGTAAAGGAGTTAGGACTTGCATCCCAGCTCAAGCAATTCCAAGGCTTATGTACTTAAAGTACCACGCGGTGCTGCTATGCCCTACACTGTCTAAACACCACAGCTGGCGAGCCCACGGCCCAGTGGGGGAGGCAGATGTGGACAGAACTATTCCTGCAGGCAACTAAGCAGGGTTAAAGAATGAACCACAGGCAACGTCCACCTGCCCAGTGCGACAACTTTAGTGAGACGTCCCACCTGACTGGCCACTGCAACCACCTCTTCACTGATTTCCACTTTCCAGATTTGTTCACCTAATATCCATTCATCATGCTGCTGAAAATGGGATATTCCTACCATACAATTCGGTCATTTCGTTCTCCGACCCAGAACTTTCCATGGTTTTGCCACTGCCCATAGCATAGAGCCAAAAGCCTTGCTACTCACAGTGTGCTCCATGGAATAGCAGCATAACGATCACCTGGGAACCTGTTAGAAATGCAGAATCTCAGGTTCCACCCCAGACCTTGTGAATCCAAATCTGCATTTTCACAAGACAGCCAGGTGATTCATAAGCACATTAACGTTTGAGAAGCAGGGATCTAAAGTCTTTAACAAGCTCTTCAAGGTTACATGACCTGGCTACCTCTATAGCCAAATTTCCAATCTCTTTCACACCTTACACGCCAGCCACTGAACATCTTCCTGTTCCTTGCACATGCCAACTCTCTCTGTGCTCCAGTAATTCACACTTGCTATTTCTGCCCTTCTAGCCTACCCTCCTTTTGCCTAGGAGGCAACATCTTCCTCCTTCCTTCAGCCTTAGCTTAAACATCACTCTTCTCCAGAAGCCATCCTTGCCCATCATCCCTGCCCCCAGCCCTAACTATGTTAGACGATGCTGCTATGCATGTTCATAGCCCAAGACCATACCCATTTGCAGTTGTATGCTAAATTGTATCTCTCTCAAACAAAACAAAGAAAGGGACTTGGTTTGTCTTGTTCTCATTATATCCCTAGCTACTAGAGCAGTGCCTGGCACAAAATACGTAATTAAACCAATCACTCTATTAAAAAACAATGTTTAACTTCCCAACTGTACTGTCTTCCAGCCCACATTTCTGCTGCTAACCACGCCCCCAAATTGAAAAAAATGCATGACACCTATTTATACAGCCTTTCTCTCCCTATTGACTTTTGTGAGGAATCAATAGTAGTGGTGACAGATAGCTAAGGCCAACACACATACCCATACATGCTCACCTACATGAAACAGCACCAATCATTCATCCAGATAAAGGGAGAAGGAATTTATACACTTGAGTCAAAAGGGCTCGGTGAAGGACCATTAGAAAAGAAAATGAAGTCTCTGCAATATGTGCTGAGTCATGAAGCTATTGTGGGAAGACCTACAAAGCTTCAAGAAGTAAGGGATGGGAAGGTAAAATATTTAACAGACAGTGTACCAAAAAAAAAAAAAAGTGTTATGAGTTTTCCAGTGCCATCTGTCTCTAATTTTCTTAAGAGCTCAGTTGGACTCTGAGGAATAAGTGACAAACTAAAGAATTTTTTTTAGACTTGTGACAAAACTCAGCCAGAGAGAGGCTGGATTAAAATGGAAGGGTATGGAAGTTCTTCACATCCATGGTGACAGCCTAAATTATCTCGTTTTCCTAATTCCAATAAGGCGCTGTCTTTATACCATCTTGCATAAGTCTATACATGAATTAACATAAAGTTACTGACATATTCATATAACAGAAAATAAAATTAAATTGGATTGTCATCAAATCCCCTAGGAAGGGTTACCAAGGTAGTGTGAAAGAAGAGACACTAAGTTCAAAACTTACAAAGATTTTTACTTTCAGCAGCTTCCAAGACATCAGCCCATGCTTTCAGGCTCCAAATCTGATATTGTCTCCCCTCAGCTCTGGGAGGGATGATAAGCATGTGGCCGGCATACTGCAAGTCCTTCTTCCTTGTTTCCATGTCAGGTGCCGCTGGTGATCTTGTCACTATCACTAGGATGTGACGTCTAAAAGACTGTCCACACCACGCTCCAGGCAGCCACCATAAATTGATCAGGACCAACATCCAAAATGAACCTTCTTTGCCTTT